>NC_080162.1:73610042-73970092 GCF_950295315.1 Erinaceus europaeus | reverse complement strand
TCATGACATTATGAGGCTTCACATCTCTGTGCATAATTCCCATGCTGTGACAATAATCCAAGGCCTATGGGAAGAACAGGTAAGGGGAAAAAAAAAAAATGTTTGCTTAATTTTTTAAATTTAAAGTCATACCATCTTTTCTCCACAGTATTCTTCCTAGTCTTACAACACTCTAGGGAGTTGGGGTTAGCATGATTATTCCCACAACTATTTTAAAAAAATATTTATTTATTCCCCTTTGTTGCCTGTTGTTTTATTGTTGTAGTTATTATTATCATCATTGTTGCATAGGACACAGAGAAATGTAGGGGGGGGGAAGATAAGACACCTGCAGACCTGCTTCACTGCTTATGAAGCGACTCCCCTGCAGATGTGGAGCCAGGGGCTCGAACCGGAATCCTTAAGCCAGTCCTTATTCTTTGTATTACCTGCGCTTAACCCGCTGTGCTACCGCCCGACCCCCCCCCAACTATTCTTAAAAGTTCATTCAAGATTTCAGTCAAACAAACTCAGGTCTCTGAATTTTATGTTCTTACACTTTTAATTTTCCCTCTCATCCAAAGACTGGATTTTTTAATTTTAATTTTGTTAATATTTTATTTATTTATTAGAAAAATAGAGAAAGAGCCAGACATTACTCTATTGGGGATTGAACTTGGGACCTCATGCTTGAGAGTCCAGTGCTTTAACCACTATGCCACTTCCTGGGCCATACAAGACTGGTTAATTTTTATAAACAGCTTCCTCAATGGAAGAAAACTGGCCTTTACATATATTCACCTTCCTGTCCCCCCAGAGCACTGCATAGCTCTGGTTTATGGTGGTGCAGGAGGCTGAACCTGTGACTTTGGAGTCTCAGTGGTGTAAGTCTCTCTGCATAACCATTATACTATTTACCCCAGTCCTTACTATACTATAGACTTCTTAATCAAATAATTCTCTAAATTATTATTTTAATTTTTACCAGAGCACTGCTTGGCTCTGGTTTGTGGCGATCTGGAGAATTGAACCTGGGATTCCGGAGCCTCAAGCATGAAATTCTCTGTATAACCATTATGCCACCCTCTCTTAAATTAGTTTATTTTTTAGCAGCTAACAGTCTATAAGAAAGGCTGGCAAACCATGACCCACAAACATGGTCTTTTGATTATTTTTGTGGAGCTGGTGCTTTGCACATGCATTTCACCAGCTTTTCCATTCAAATAGACACAGTCTAAGATATTTTTTAAATGTTTTTTTGAGGGTTCAACATTTTATTTTGCCATTACTATTATTATTATTATTATTTACCAGAGCACTGCTTAGCTCTGGCCTATGGTAGTGCTGGGGACTGAATTTAGGGATTTTAGTGCATCAGGCATGAAGTCTTTTTTGCATGACTATTATGCTGTCTCCCCAGCCCACTCTAGAATACTTTTAAGGTTCAAACAAAGGGTTTGAAGCCTTCCTTTAGTAAGAAACTTTAGCCAAGCCTTGACTATTTTCTCATCTATAAAGCTGATCTTGTGATGACTCAGAACATACTTGGTAATTTTACTTTAGAAATCAAAGTCTTCAGGGGGAAGGGGAGATAGTATAATGGTTATGCAAAGACTGTCATGTCTGATGCTCTGAGGTCTCAAGTCATACGCCAGAGCTAAGCAGTTCTTTGGTAAAAGGAGGAAGGAAAAGCCTCTCTTTAAATCAGTAATCTCAAGGCAGAGAGCTACATAATTCTTAATCACATTTCAACAGCTGGGTCAAGGTTTCCTATGCTACTTGTGAATTTATAACTAAAAACAACAATAACCCATAAGCCAAGGGCCAAGTGGTAGTGACCTGACTAAATCATGTTACCAAGCTCAAGGGTGCAGGAGGGAGGCTTTACAATTAGTAACACAGTGCTGCAGGTGCCTCTCTATTTACTCCCCTCTCAACTTCTCTGTCTCTATCCAAAAATAAATAGAATATTAAAAAAAAAAACATAAACCAGCATACCAGGGGCTATTTTGCATAAGTTTTGACAATCAAAAATAATTTATTATTTAATGGATAGAGACAGAGAGATTGAAAGGAAAGAGATAGACAACTCTTTACCACTTAGCAGAGCTTTTCCCCTGCAGGTAGGGAACAAGGGCTTGAACTCAGGTCCTTGAGCATTTTAACACATGCAATAAATCGGGTGTGCCACCACCTGGCCCCAGTTTTGACATTTTTTTTTTTTGCCTCCAGGGTTATTGCTGGGGTTAGTGCCTGAAATATGAATCCACTGCTCCTGGAGGCTATTTTTTCCATTTTTTGTTGCTATTGTTTATCACTGTTGCTATTCTTATTGTTGTCATTGCTGTTGGATAGGACAGAGAGAAATGGAGAGAGGAGGGGAAGACAAAAAGGGAGAGAGGAAGACAGACACCTGCAGATCTGCTTCACCACTTGTGAAGCCACCCCCCTGTAGGTGGGGGCTGGGGGCTCAAACCGGGATCCTTTCGCTGGTTCTTGCACTTAGCACCATTGCCCCTTAACCAATTTTAGTATTTGTAGGAACAGGAAGATCTGTTAAGCAGCCCCCAACAGATTTCTGAAACTTTCTAATACATTCTGAATTATATTCATATCAAAGCCTAATTTTATAATTCTTGTGTTAGCGTAAGGTTTCTGACACTATTAACTTACTGGGGAATGAACTTGTGACAGCATTTTTTTTTTTAACTTAAGAAATAGGTGGGGGGGGGAGAGTGGCAGAGACCACAGCACCAAGTTTCTTTCAATTTGGTGGGGGCTGGACTTGAACCTGGGGCACACACATAATGGCAAAGCAGCATACTATCTAAGTGAACTGTTTCATAGGCCTGACCTCATGCTTTTAGGCCTAAGGTCTGGGAGACGGGGGATGGTACAGCTTGGAGCATATATTACATAAACACTCAGGTTCGAGCCACTCACCCCTGCCATCACTTGCAGGGGGAAGTTCATGAACAAGTGAAATAGTGCTTCAGGGTTGTGTGTGTGTCTCCCTATCTCCCTCTCCCTTCACAATTTTTTTTCTAAAAAATTATTTATTCCCTTTTGTTGCCCTTGTTTTTTATTGCAGTTACTGTTATTTATGTCTTCATTGTTGGATAGGACAGAGAGAAACGGAGAGAGGAGAGGAAGACAAGAGAGAGGGAGAGAAAGCTAGAAACCTGCAGACCTGCTTCACCGGGGACCTGGGGGCTCGAACTGGGATCCTTATTCCGGTCCTTGTGCTTTGCACCACCCTGCACTTAACCTGCTGCGCTACTGCCTGATTCTCTCCCCTCTCAATTTCTACATCTATCCAAAAAAAAAAAAATAAATAATAAATGCAATGTTAAGTCCAAAGCTCTAGCCACTGTACCACCTCCCAGGCCACACTTTCAACATATTTTACCAAGTTTTTTTTTTAAAAAACAAAGCACTGCTCAACTCTGGTTTATGGTGGTACGGGAGATTGAACCTGGGACTTTGGAGCCTGAGGCATGAGAGTCTCTGCATAACCATTATGCCATCTATTCCTGATATTTTACCAAGTTAAATCACTTTTTTCCATGGTCCGGGAGGTGGCACAGTAGATAAAGCACTGGATTCTCAACCATGAGGTCCTGTAGCTCGATCCCCTGCAGCACACGTACCAGAATGATATCTGGTTCTCTCTCCTCTCTCTCTCATGAATAAATAAATTCTTAAAAAAAAATCACTTTTTTCCTAGACTATTCAACAAAGTGAAGATGAATCTAAAGATATTTAATATCTGTAAATTCCTTACCTTCAGAATCTCATACATGTAAAACCGAATATCATAGTCTGTTAACGTCTGGTATAATTGCTGTTAAAGACAAATACAACATTTGAGTAATGAAATAATGCTGATAGAAAAGTGACTTCTCATCCTCACCTGCAGTAATTCAAATCAAGACATGGCTCATTCATGTCTTGCCACTGTTTCAAGATCTTTTCAATGGTTTCTACTTCTCCAATATGACATCCACTTTAAAGAGGTACTTGGGGGGTCTTTATGTGTAATTGTGAAGAATTATTTACTTAACTTACAATGTTTAAGATATAAATTACTGTTGGGAACATAATGTACTTTGATATACACCTGCAGCTTCTGCTTTTCATTTATTCCAAACAACTAAAAGACATTTTAACAAATAAGTTTTCCTTACTGGGAAACCCATCTTTGGTTTACACAGTTATAGGTACTGCAGATCACCAATGGATATGTAGCTTGCTACCAATTTGTAGTTAGTTTAAGAGTTCATAATCTTTTACTCTATAACTTACATTTGTTCTTTCAAAGTTATGTAATTGGTGATACCATTTCCTCAGATAATTTTCTCATATACAAGAGAATTTAACTTTTGATTTAAGAAAACAAAAGGTAATGCGATGACTTAAACTACAAATAACATTCCACTTTTACAGTTACATTATGGTTGTAAAACTTCCAAGCTTTGGAGAAGATAACAAAAACAAAAAACACTTTCATGCCCGAGCCCTGAAGTCCCAGGTAGAACCATAAACCAGAGTTGAGCATAGGTCTGACACAAGCAATCAAACACCCAAGCTGGTTCTTCTACATGTTCCCTTCTGACGAATATAGTATCTGACAGTTTTATAGTTACAAATTCCTAATAATATCACCATTTAATTTATAGGTCCTCTGAGGCTCCTGAAGCACCACACCAAGTTCTAGTTATTTTATCGTTTCCCAAGGGTACTTTGGTAAACCATGAAGTTGATCCCTGGCCTCTAAGCACCGTTCTGCCAGCACTTATTCTATATTCTCACACACAACCAATTTTTGATGCTTTAATGGTGGTGCTTAGTAGATCACACATGATTGAATGTCAGTATTACGATCTGCCCACTGTGATGCTTAAGTACAATGCTGAGCTTTTAAAATTTGTAACATGTGCCAGAACTTAAGGGAGGGCTATAATGCCTCCTAACTCTGTTCTTTCTCATGGTAGAATTGCCTTAAACTATTCCTGCCCCAATTTGAACATTTATTCCGAACAACTGTAAGATATCCTTCCCACTTCCTGGAAAGCTGTAGATTCCCTCCCACCCCCTGCCCCACACATATGCATTATTAAATGGTTAGTGATGTTCTCTTAACAGTTTTCCTTGAATTCATTTTTCTAATTCTAAAATAGCTCTTTTTCCCTTTTTCACCAAAGAATTCACTCACTGCTACTAATATTTTTGATACTGAACTGGTAAGCTCAGTGTGTCCACATTCTTCCATCATAATGAAATGGAGAACCATTTGAAATATATAGATCTTTGACCAGGCAAGAAATCAGAAACACCATTTGTAGAGATTTCCTCCTTTAAATTTTATAGCACTGTATTTTTGAGGAATTCTAAGGTGTAAGTTGTCCTTCCTTTTATACATATAACATGTTCCTTAGTTATTTATTGCTTATTTGTTAACCAGAGCACTGCTCAGCTCTAGATTATGATACTGGGGACTGAACCTGAGCCTTAAGAATCAATGTCTTGAGTGGGAGAGACAGTATAATTACCATGAGTAAGGACCCAGGTTTGAGCCCCTGCTTGCCATGTGCTATAAGCAGTGTGTCTCCCCCCGCCTCCACCAGAGTACTGCTCAGCTCTGACTTAAGGTGTTGCGGGGGCTTGAACCTGAGACATTGGAGCCTCAGGCATGAGATTTGTTTGCATAACCATTATGGTAGCTACCCTGTCCTGTGTTTTTCTCTTTATCTCCCCCCCTTCCTCTCTCAATTTGTCTTTCTATCCAATAAAATGGAAATTTAAAAAAAGGGGAAAAAATGGCCACCAGGAGCAGTGAATTCATAGTGCTGGAACTGTGCCCCAGAAACAACCCCGGTGGTAATAAAACAAAAAGTGTCTTTTGTATAACTACTACCCTATCTCCTTTGCACTCACAACATATTCCTTCTTGAACAGATTTTTTCAAAGCAAAATGCCCTCAGGCCAGATCCTAAGGCAACATGGTGCTACTGCCTTCATTAGGTTTGATATCAATGCATACTGTCAAGTCAACAGCAAAGATTGTAAAAAGTAAACTTACTGATAATTAAGAGTACTAAACAAATGAGAGCAAAATACCAAGTTGTGACTAGCAACGGACAGTGCTTGCATAGAAGTTTAAGCACTACAAGGGAAAAAAAAAGTGATTTTTTTAAAAGCAAGGTAGAAGCGAGCCCTTCTAACAGTTTTCTACGTGTTTAAAAACCCAGCATTTGAAATGGTTGGTTATATATACCTTGAAGTCTGTGTTGTTTACGTGTTCAAAAACCAAGGCAGGGGTTCGTGACTAGGGGAAAAAAAAAGAAAACATGTATTAGCAACAGCCCTTGCAGCTTTAGTTGGTACAATGTTTGTGGATGCTATGCGGTGAATTTGGCAGTCCTCGCCTCAGTAGTAGAAAACCCTCTATTGCTACAAGCCCTCCCCACTCTGATCATCAACACACTTAGGTAATTTCTGGGATGAATTTCAAACAGAAGACATGGAGCTGAAGTCTCACCAGGCTCTAGGCAGCCCGACAATGCGCCCATCGCCCATCGGCATCGGACCTGAGTTTGCAAAATGGATTAACACATTTCAGTTTCCAGTGCTATCAGTCTCTTAGCCTAGAAGAATAAGAAATAGTCTGAGGGTGGAGGTCTCTTTGAAAGAAAGACCCAAGCTAGTTAAATGGCATAACTGATTAAGCACTTTTAGAGCAGGACTTAATGGTTGGGGTGGGGTGGAGGGTGGGGGACAGAAAGAAGACAGTCATGCTCCAGGTCAAACTCAGCCCTCAGAGGCCTTGCTAGCACCTACTATACTCACCACAGGGTCTTTTACAATGTCTGCCAATGTGATGATATTTGGACCACCTCGCAAATTTTCCAAAATCTTTATTTCACGCTTGATTTTCTTCTTTTTTACTGGCTGAAATGGAAGGATTATTTCAGTAAACTATTTTGAAGTATCTCCACAGGTAATGTAATAATACATAAACAGATTTACTTATAAGCTCCTTGAAGGAAGGAAATGTGTTAATCTCTTAATTCCACTTTTTCTAGCCCTGAGCCAGAAACTATGTAGTCTTTGCAAATGTTGAATTGAAAAAGAAAAACAAACTCCCCCTCTCCAACAATATTCCAAAGGACAACCTCTGAAGAATTAGCATTTTATTTACTTAACCAGATCACACTGTTCAGCTCTAGTTTATGGTGGTGCTGGGGATTAAACCTGGCACCTTTGGTGCCTCAAGAAAGGTTTTTTGCATAACCATTATGCTATCTCCTCAGCACCAATTATCAATCTTGAACTAAAAACTAGGAATATAAGTGACTAGTAATAACATATCTTGTTACATCTTTTTTATCAATTAGGATGAAATATAGGTTTTTACCATTACTTTGAACTATAAACACCTTAGCAATAAAGGAAATTAGATCAACTGCAAAGATAGCTAAACCGTATTTGTGCATAACCTTGAGGGCTAGGGTTAAGTGTGGGTCTTAAAGTCAGACTGCTTAATGCAGAACTTACTTTTTTCACATGCTCGTTGTAAGCAAATTAAATAATCCCACCAAGCAATTCATTATGCATAAAGCAATTGCAAGTTAAACCTATCTCATAAGATTGTTTTAGAATAAAATGAAGTGGAGCTGGGTGGTGCAGTACTCGGGTTTGAGCCCCCCACCTCCCCACCTGGAGGTAGGATGCTTCAAGATTAGTGAAGCAGGTCTGCAGGTGTTTATCTTTCTTTAACCCCTCCTCTCTCAATTTCTTTGTCCTATCCAATTAAATAGAAAGAAGGGAAGAGGAAGGAAGAAAGATCAAATGAAGTAGTGGAAGATCTCAAGATATAGCTGGGAATAACATTTAATGTGCCTAGTCTTAAATCAGTATTCCTATAAATTTCATCATTCTGACAAGACTACTTTGCAGAATGGCTTCAATATGTCTTTAATTCCTCTTTTTTAAACCAGAGCACTAATCAGCTCTGGCTTTTGGTAGTGTGGGGGGATCAAACCTGGGATTTCTTAGCCTCAGGCATGGAGAGTCTCTTGTATAGCCATTATGATATCTTCCCCCTGCCCTGTGTTTTAAATCCCTTAGCCACAACCTAGTATTTCCACTTAGGCTGGCATAATAAAAGTCCTTTCTGTTTTTCTGAGGAGGGCTCCGGTTCAAATGTACTTCCTCCACAAAACTTTCCTATAGTAAACAGCATAAAGAAGTACACATCCAAAAGAAAATGCAAGACAAACATGTATCTTATCTTAATTCTATGAAAGTCTAAATTGAGTACTGAATCCAGAGCTTCATAAATGCAAGGTATGCAATTCTGCTACTGAGCCACTTCCCTAGCTCTACACATGTATTTTAAATGTTCTAGTACCACAGCCTGGAAGGTGGAACGGCACAGTGGCTATAAGTACTGATTTATAAGCATGAGACCCTGAGTTCAATCCGCAGCATTTCACATGGCAGAGTGATATTCAAGTTATCTATCTTCTCTCTCACAGGTAAGTGGTTTTAATAAATGTCAAAAAAAGGAATAGGAGGAGCCAAGAGATAGTTCACTCAATAGAGCATGTGCTTTACCATGCACAAGGCCCTGAGTCTGAGCAAGTGTGTCACATGAGTGTACCAAGGAAATAGGAGTAAAAAAAGTCAGCCTGGGAGTAGCTGAATGTAAGGCCCACACATATAAGTAGTAAAAAAACACAAAAATTTAATCATATAATTAAAAAATAAATCTAAAATAGTATCACTGAAATAAATCAGTGCATAGTTCAGTTCCCAGCAGCACATGCACCAGAGTGACATCTGGTTCTCATAAATAAATAAATTCTTAAAAAAAAAAAAAAGCAACAAAACAAACTGGGAAGAGTTCAGTCCATCAGAAGCAGATTTGTATACTTCAATCAATGGCACCACCTTATTCAAGAGCCAAATAGTACTTTGGTTTCTCCTCTCCATCCTCATACTAAATTACAAAAATTTAATTTAGAATCACTCCTACTAAAATTTAAGCATCTTTAAAATTATAATATTTCCTAAACTCACCTTGAGGATTTTAACAACAACTTTTTCATTATTTGTGATGTTGATGGCTTCAAATACTTCACTGTATTTACCCCGGCCTAATTTCCGAACCAATTGGTAGTCGTCTTGATTTCTGTGAAAGTCACAATGACATAGAAAATTAAATTATTGCAGCAGGGAGGGGGGCTCAGTAGTAAAGTGAATGCTTTACATGCATGAAGTTCTGGGTTTAACCTCAGCACTGCACAAAATGTTAAGATGTTTTAAGAATATTTCAATTAAACTATTCTCAGAGCAGTTGATCCCCTCCACCCCCGTAAGATAGAGATTGGTAATATGAGGAGTCTTCTGCACAAGCAATTCCATTGCTTCTGGCCAATTTAATCCCTCAACTTCAGAAAGAGATGGGGGGGGGGAGAAGACATCACAATACTACTCCATCATCAGTGGAGCTGTCCTTGTACTGCTCCCATGTGGTTCTAGAACTCAGGTATAGCAGATAGTTCACCCCAGTGAACCATCTCCTGGCCTCCCCAGATCAGTAGATTTGTAATGAGTACTTCTACAGATAAGTGGCTTTCAAGCAAAAAGGTTCTACATCCTACCTGTTCTCCTAAACAAGCTCTGAGAATAGTGAATGCAAAGAGTTTGTAAACTATACTATAGGTCATAAGCCATAGCTGAGGTTCCCTTTCTTTACTTTGATTCATATACCATGACTAAAAAAGGAGGGATGGGTGCCAACACTTCCTCTATGCCTCTTCTTCAACTTTGAGGAATCTGCACCAAGAAAATAAAGACAAACATAGTTCAAGTAATATGTAAATTCTATTTGCTCCTATTGGAGACAACTAAGAACCCAGTCATTCCTCTCAAAACAACTAAAAGAAAGTTAATAATCACAGAAGACAGAAAGTACTATGGTGGTCCGGGAGGCGGTGCAGTGGATAAAGCACTGGACTCTCAAGCATGAGGTCCTGAGTTCAATCCCCAGCAGCACATGTACCAGAGTGATGCCTGGTTCCTTCTCTCTCCTCCTATCTTTCTAATAAATAAAATCTTAAAGTACTACGGACACTGCACAATATCCCTATTGTGCAGATCTAGGGGGAAGGAGCTGTCCAAGCTTAACTGTCTTCCCGCCCGCCCGGAGGGCATACAAAACAAATGCAAGCAAGCAAATGGCACCATGCCCAAAACTCATAAAGACTGTGTCATTTAAGCACAGCTAAGTGCAAAGTACTTAGTCTGAAAGGGTATTTACAATTTGTGCAATAAAGCAATGATATTCCAGAGTCTAAAACTATTAGATTACCAATAATGCGAACAATTATTGGCATTATACCACAGGTTTTTCATTGTATTTTTTGAAGCACAACTATGTCTGTTTTCTTGTGCAGAGCTACTGTTAAGACTAATGATTCAATCAGGATTAAAACACACCTATAGTGTTGGTATGCTTCTAATACCCCCGTTTCGATCATCATTAGGTTAGCTTGCATTGCTTAACTGTGGTCTATTTACATAATCACTGCTTTACCTGAGAACCACCCTGCCTACAGGGCATTGCTTTAATCCCCACTGGTTAGATGCAAGCTTGATACATGTGCTTTTTCCTTCTCCCCACCCCCTATCCTATGTATTTCCTCTTCTGACCTGACACTTCCACCTCAGGAGATATAAAGGACAGAATTTTCTAATGAATAAGGATTAAATTGATTGCACTGCATCCCCACTCATCAATAAAGATTGAACTGCATCCCAGCTCAGCCATGAGTCTGTCTCCCGCCCGCAAAGCAAGCCTGGCACTATAGCACTTTCGTGAAATTTCCTTTAATCACTACAAGTTATAGACATAAAATGTGAAAAGATAGTGGTATTTATATCACATGGCACAAAGTGCAAGGACCGGCATAAAGATCCCTACTCAAGCACCCAGCTCCCCACCTGCAGAGGGGTCATTTCACAAGTGGTAAAGCAGGTCTGCAGGTGTCTTTCTATCTTTCTCTTCCTCTCTTAATTTCTCTCTGTCCTATCCAACAACAGCAACAACAACATGGGCAACAAAATGGAAAAAACTGCCTTCAGGAGCAGTGGATTCGTAGTGCAAGCACTGAGCCCCAGAGATATCCATGGAGCAGGAAGGTGGAAAAAAAAAAAGAAAAAAGAAACTATAGGGCTGAAATGATAGCACAGTGATTATACAAAAAGACCTCCATGCCCGAGGCACCAAAATTCCCAGGTTCAATCCCCAGCATCTCTGTAAACTAAAGATTAGCAGTGTTTTGGTAAACCAAACCAGCCATCCATCCAACCACCTTAAATCAGGAGGACCAATGTAGCTATTTGGGCTGACTGCAACTTTTCTGGAAAACTGTTTCATCCTTCAGTATTGTCATGGGAAAGCTTTCTCTGATCTCAAAACAAACAAACAAACCAACCAACCTTTATGTAAGAGGTGTTTTCAAAGCCTTAAAAGTATCAGTTCTCAACTAACTATGATATTAACAGGCATGCTGACAGATAACTTTATTAATAATTTTGTGGGAGTCGGCGGTAGCGCAGCAGGTTAAGCGCACATGGCACAAAGTGCAAGGACTGGCATAAGGATCCCAGTTCGAGCCCCCGGCTCCCCACCTGCAGGGGGGTCACCTCACAAGTGGTGAAGCAGGTCTGCAGGTGTCTATCTTTCTCTCCCTGTCTTCCCTTCCTCTCTCCATTTCTCTCTGTCCTATCCAACAATGATGACATCAATAACAACAACAATAATAACTACAACAAAAATGAAAAACAAAGGCAACAAAAGGGAAAATAAATAAATTAAATAATTTTGTTAACAGGTAATGGAGTATATAAATCAAAGAAAATTATTAAGCAACCTTGAGGTGGTTCAGGTGGTTGAGTACAGGACTTGCACATCTGAGAGTTGAGTTCCAAGCACTACAAGTGTTGGAACAATGTACTGATCTCTCTCATAAAAAAAAAAAAGAAAAAAAATTCTTAAAAAAAAAAGTACAAGAGGGACCCAGGGTACTAGTGCACTGGGTTAAGCGCACATAGTGTGAAGCAGGTCTGCAGGTATCTTTCTCTCCCCCTCCTCAATTTTTTTGTCCTGTCCAAGAACAACAGCAACAACAATGGAAAAAACGATAGTCACCAGGAGCAGTGGATTAGTAGTGCAGGCACCAAGCCCCAGCGATAACCCTGGAGGCAAACAAACAAACAAAAAAAAAAGCAGAAGAAACTGAAATGATTTTATTTAATAGATTTATTTATCTTGGATATAGACAGAAATTGAGAGGGAAGGGAGAAGTAAAGAGGGAAGAGAGACACACATTCCTGTAGCGCTTATGAAGCTTTCCCCCTGCAGGTAGAGATGGGAGACTTGAACCTGAGTCCTTGCATATAATGTGTGTGCTTAACCAGGGGCACCACTACCTAGTCCTCCTGAAATGGTTTTAAATTGCTAAGTCTGAGCTGGCAATATAGCGTGTCTACTTTATCATGTGCAGGACCCAGGTTCAAGACAGGTCCCCAATGCACTGGAGGAAACTTTGTTCTTTCTCCCACACCTCTATGGGGGGAAGAGAATCAGTTTAGAGAAGTAATGTCCTGTTGATAATAACAAAAAGGAAAAAGATAAAGGGGGGGAGTCAATCAAAACTTAATATGCTGGGGGCTGGGTGGTAGCACACCTAGTTAAGTGCATGTATCACCATGTGCAAAGACCTGGGTCCAAGCCCCTACTCCTCCCCTGCAGAGGGGATGCTTTAGGTCTACCTTTCCTTCTTCCTCTCTATCTTCCCTCCCCTCTCAATATCTCTCTGACCTATCAAAAAAAAAAAAAAAGAAAGAACAAATGGCCATTGTAAGCATAAGCACTTGGCCCCAGCAATAATCCTGGTGCAATAAAACAACAACAACAAAAAAAAACAATTACTAATACATCCAAGCAATACTCTACTTTTTTCTTTTTTAAAAAATATTTTATTTTATTTTTGAGAGATGCAGAGAGAGAGTGAGAGAAACAAACACCAGAGCACTGCTCAGCTCTGGCTTATGGTGGTGTGGGGGATTGAACCTGGGACTTTGGAGCCTCAGGCATGAGTTTCTATGAATAACCATTATGCTATCTCCCCCACACACTCTACTTTTCTACAGCAGAAGAAAACACAAGTTGGGTTCCAGTTTGGGGGTTTGTAGATGCACAGTCTGGGTGTTTTTTGGTAAAACATTTCAGCAAACTCTGAAAAGTTAGCTCTTTGGGTGAGTATAGTTAAGTAAACAAAAACAATTACCCCCATTCCACCACATGTGACTCATAGTCCCAGTACTCTCGGGGTCTGTGCGTATTAACATCTGTGTAAACTCTGGCCCTGCTTGGCACGGGTCCCGACATGTCAGACAGGTTGGCAGACAAGGCTGGACTTGATGTTGGGAGATCTGGCAGTCACTGAATTCAGAGGCAGCTGGGGATCAGACCTTGTTACAGATCTGCTTTCTTCAAACTGTGGAAACAAAAATAAAAGGTTTAGGAATTATTGTCTTTTAAGTAGATGGGAAAAAACAAAAATAATCTTAGGATAATGGCCTGAAATATTTCACTTGATCTCCTGTTAACTAATTAACATATCTCAACAATGCTTCCCATAACACAAAACATCTTTATATTGTTGGTCCTAATCCTACTCTGCAAAGTAGTCTGCATTCCTCTCCTGGAAAATCTGGGCACTCTTTATTCCACGAAAGGTACTGTGAAGAAAGGAACTTTCTTTCTGGCAGTTTTCCACTTTCTGGTTCAAGTTGCATAACCTGTCATATATACAACTGGCCCTCATAAGCTACACCATATAGCTTGGACTTGGAGTAGGTCTGTAGTCACTCTGACATTCACATAGTCTCATTAATAATGACACATAGTTTATATTTACATAGCATGGTTTTTAAAATATTTAATCAACTTAATAAAAGAGTGATACAGAGAGAGATGCCAAAGTAATGAGTACAGTTACCTTCATGTCTACATTGACAATAGCAAAAGATGCTAGGACATGGATAAGGATGAGTAAAAGCTTGCTAGTGTGATTGGTGCATGTACAGACAAAAGTCATAACAGTATAGACAAAATCATGATACAGAAATAGAGAAATAGGGAGTCGGGTGGTAGAGTAGCAGGTTAAGCGTATGTGGCACAAAGCACAATGACTGGCATGAGGATCCTGGTTCAAGCCCCCAGCTCCCCACCTGTGGGGAGTCACTTCAAAGGCAATGAAGCAGGTCTGTAGGTGTCTATCTTTCTCTCACTCTCTGTCTTTCCTTCCTCTCCATTTCTCTCTGTCCTATCCAACAACGATGACATCAATAACTACAACAAAAGGGAAATAAACATAAAAAAAGAAAAAGAAAACTTAAAAAAAAAAAAAAAGATTTAGGGGGTTGGGCAGTAGCGCAGAGGGTTAAGCGCAAGTGGTGCAAAGCGCAAGGGACCTCCGTTCAAGCCACTGCTCCCCACCTGCAGGGGAGTTGCTTCAGAGGCAGTGAGTGAAGCAGGTCGTCGTCGTCTCCCCCCCCCCCCCCCCCCCCCCCCCCCCCCCCCCCGTCTTCCCCTCCTCTCCAACAAGAGAGACAACAACAATCAGTGAATTCATGGTGCAGGTACTGAGCTCCAGCAATAACCCTGGAGGCAAAAAAAAAAAAAAGAAAAAAAACATGGCTTTTTTTAAAAAAAAAAAAAAAAGGATAATAAATGTTTAATTTCTTTGCACGCTGAGAAAAACAGAATCCTTCACAGTTTCTATACTCTTAGTTATTTTATTATTTTGGTTGTTATTTTACAATTAGATCCTTTAACTGTGGATCTTAAAGCCTTTATTCATATGATAAGTTTCTAAAAGCAGGGAAGTCCCAGGTTCAATCCCCAGCACCACCATGAGCCATAGCAGAGCTCTGGCTTGAAATAATTATATTTAAAAAATGTATTTGCGGGAGTTGGGCGATAGCACAATGGGTTAAGTGCAGGTGGCACAAAGCACAATGACCGGGGTAAGGATCCTGGTTGGAGCCACCAGCTCCCCACCTGCAGGGGAGTTGCTTCACAGGTGGTGAAGCAGATCTGCAGGTGTCTATCTTACTCTCTCCCTCTCTGTCTTCCCCTCCTTTCTCCATTTCTCTCTGTCCTATCCAACAATGACATCAATAACAACAATAACAATAAAACAACAAGGGCAACAAAAGGGAATAAATAATTTAAAAAATGTATTTGCAAAATCAACACTAATTTATTAAACAGGACTAGGTGCAATAGGGTAATGAAACAAATAGTTGTCTTGGGTTCAAATCCCTAGTTTAGCTGCAGGTCAGATTGTTTGGTTTCTTTTAGTTTGGTTCATCACTTACAAAACTTGCCTAAAAGCGACATATTAATAGAGGGCTCAGAAATACAAAACATGTAAATTACATTAGTGACTACTATGTAAATTATTCCTTATTGAACATTAAGGAGCAAGGGCCCCTTTTTTTGTCATTGCTAGAGAGCTTCACTTTTTCAGATGGACGGAGGGAGAAAGACACCATACCTCTGAAGGGTCCTCTCATGTAGTTGGCGGTGTCGGGTTCAAAACAAATGAAGCTATTTTGTTAGCTGTAGAAGCTTAACATGGTTTCATTCAGAATCTTCTTTAAACTACAAAAACCACAAGATTGGGCAAACATAACATTATAAAATGAGGCCTTTCTGCTGGAAAGCAAGCCATTCAAGTGGAAAATATTCCCAAACTCCTGTTTACTGGTCAATAAGTCTATCACACTCTATCATACACACCCAGTCTTCCTACGCTCTTTAGGCAAGAAGAACAGAGTAAGACTAAGCACTAATGAAACTCTTGGGAGTTGTTTGACTGCAGCTTTGTGGTTCATCAGTTGGGACTTAATTTATGAACTAGTAGATATGCTTCTCCACTGGGAGGTCAACTTGCTTTTTTATAGTAGTCCAAAGAGGTGCTTCACTTCACATTCATACCTTATATGTAAGAGTCACACAAATTGTTTGGTTTCACTAGTTAAATTGGGGTATTTGAAATGGACTCAAATTTTAGATAAGATAATGCAAACAGGGACTGGAAAGGGGTTAGAAAGGACGTAAAAAAACTGTAAAGAGAAGTAAAAAAATATTTTAATCCAGAAACAGTATTTCATTTGCATTTCTGTAAATGTTTATGTATATTCACATGTAGCCTAATAGGAAGAAAATACAGGAACAAACTAAATTTCTCAATTAGTTAGACTCAATGAAGAAGGGTTTTCTCACTTATTTACTCCCTTTTATTGTTGTAGTTATTATTGTTGTTATTGATGTCATCATTATTGGGTAGGACAGAGAGAAATGGAGGAAGGGAAGACAGAGGGGGAGGGAAAGATAGACACCTGCAGACCTGCGATCCTAACGTGCCACGTACACTTAATTTGCTGCACATCCGACTCCGTGAGAAGGGTTTTCTATCATTTTTTTGTTTGTTTGTTTTTAAACTAGAGCACTGCTCAGCTCTTGGCTTATGGTGGTGTGTGGGATTGAACCTGGGAGCCTCAGGCATGAGAGTCTGTTTGCAAAACCATTACTCTATTTCCTCCATCTCTATAAAAATCTTTAAAATGGAGAGAAAAGAGAAACACTTGTAAAACTGCTTTAGTGCTCTTTCCCTATGCAGATGAGAACAGGGGACCTGCATACTGTATTGAACTGCTGGAAAAAGTCCTAATACATTTTTTTTAGAAAAACAGGAAAATGTGGGAGCCGGGCAGTAGCCCAGCAGGTTAAACACATGTGGCGCAAAGCACAAGCACCCACCTTAAGGATCCCCACCTGTAGGGGAGTCGCTTCACAGGCGGTGAAGGAGGTCTGCAAGTGTCTGTCTTTCTCCACCCACCCCACCCTCGTCTTCTCCTCCTCTTTCCATTTCTCTCTGTCCTATCTAACAACGACAACATCAATAACAACAATAACTACAACAACGTCAACAAAAGGGAAAAAAAAAAACAGGAAAACGTATCCTGACAATCCTTAACATGCCTGGCCCCTCTTAAATCTTTATAGAGATCTTTTCTACAAAAGTTCTGGAATACTTAGGCATTCACATGCAAACAAATACATGAACTTCAACTTAAATCTAATACAAGAAAGACCTCATAATGGATTGTGGAGCTACATGTAAAATATAAAACTAACAAACCTTTAGTAGAAAATGTTGTGTTTCAGGGTTGGCAAAATTTTTAGACAGACACCAAAAGCACAACCTATAAAAGTGAAAATTGCAGGGGTCTTTCTCCTTACCTGTATCTCCCTCCCCTCTCGATTTGTATCAGATAAATTTAAAGATTTATTTAAAAAAGAACAGCACAAATTAAAACAAAAATACACCAAAAAATGAGCCACAGAGATAGCAGAAACACAGTTGTAATCTGATAAGGATAGGCATATACTTTTTTTTTTTTTTTTTTAAAACCAGAGCATAACCACCTCTGATTTATGGTAGTGCTAGGGATTGAAGGTGGGGCCTCTGAGGATCATTGACTCGCATGCCTAACATCCCTGGTTCTATCCTGGGCACCACATGTACTGGAGTTACATTCTGATTTGTCTCTCCCCTTCTCTCTGCCTCATCATGCAGTAAAAAAACAGATCTTTAAAAATATAAAGAATTCAACAATAAGAAACTAAGATTTAAATACCCAACAGAACACACTAGTAGGTGCTGGAGAGGATATAAAACACTAAAACTCTAGTACATTGCTAGCTTATGGTTTAGATTTTCTGAAAAAGGTTGGCAGCTTCTTATAAGGTTAAAATTACATTTACCATGACTTAGCAAGCCCATTTAAGAATATACCATACAGAAATAAAAACGTATGTTCACATAAGTCTATACATATATTTATATAGCTACTGTATATTTATAGCTACTGCAGTCATAACCACAGGAAAAAATACCAAAAACTAAATGGATAAACAACACGACCCACCCATAAGAGAAATACTACTCAGCAATTAAGAAAAAAAACATAACTTTTGGTAACACAACTTTTATTTTCTGCAGAATCCAGACCATGTACATGTACCATTTCATTGCTTTGGATTGTTTGTTTATTTTTTTGGTATTTTACTATATTTCTAATTTTCACCAGAACACTGCTCAGTTCTAGTTTATGGCGGTGCTGGGGTGTGAACCTGAAAGCTCAGAGCCTCAGGTATTCAAGTTGTTTGCATAACCACTATGTTGTCTCCCCAGATGGTGTGGTGGGTTGTTTCTTTAGACAGACAGACACCATAGCACTAGAGCTTCACCTAGTATCACAGCACCTCCTATGAAGTAGTAGGACTCAAACCTTCTTAGGAGAATGGCAAGACAGGTACCTTGTCCAGTGAACTATTATTCCAGCCCTGAACTCTCTTGAAAAGATAGAAATATAGTACTGCAGATGAACAGTGTGTGCGTGTGTGTGTGTGTGTTGTGTATGTGGGGGTCTCTCTGTTCTGTAGATAGCTAGCAGGCATATTTTAGTTATATTCCAAAGGGCCTGTGGCTATACTAGGCACCTCACCCCCCACCAGGAGCCTGAAACCTGATATGCAGGTGGATACTAGTTATTGTCTGGGGAGATGATGTCATGGCTGAAAAAGGATCAGAAAGCTGAATCTGGGAAGAGAGTAGCTCCCAAATATGGGAAAGGTGTATAAATATTGTTGACTGTAAAAAACCCCCAACTCTTCAACTGCACTACTCCAGCCTTTAGGTTCATGATTAGTCAACAGTTTGTTTGGCTTTATATGTTAACTCTCTTTTCAGCCACCAGGTTCCAGATGCTACCATGATGTCAACCAGACTTCCCTGAACAGATGACCCCACCAATGTGTCCTGGAGCTCCGATTTCCCAGAACCCCGCCCCACTAGGGAAAGAGAGAGGCAGGCTGGGAGTATGGACAGACCTGTCTACGCCATGTTCAGTGGGGAAGCAATTACAGAAGCTGGACCTTCCACCTTATATATCCCACAATGTACCTTGGGTCCATACTCCCAGAAGGTTAAAGAATAGGAAAGCTGTCAAGGGAGGGGATGGGATAAGGAGTTTTGGTGGTGGTAATTGTGTGGAGTTGAACCCCTCTTATCCTATGGTTTTGTCAGTGTTTCCTTTTTATAAGTAAATAATAAAAAAATTAAAACTATATAGTACTAAGAAATATGATTACCACAGAATAGGGGTGAAGGGGTGGGTAAAATGAGGGAGGTGATAGAACTGTTTTGTATCCTGATTTTGATGGTTGTTACTTGAATTTATGTATAAAAATTCAGATAATTGTACTCAGAATAGTCAATGTTATTGCACATTTATTAAAAAAAATTTTGCAGCCTGGGATGTGGCACAGTGGCCAGAACACTGGACTCTCAACCTTTGGTTTAGCATGTTGAGTGATGCTCTGGTTCTTTCTCACAAATCAATAAATAACATCTTTAAAAAAAATTTAAAGGGAAAAAATTCCCACCATATGCTGTATCCTTAAACATAAGATAACGAAAACATAGGATGGTATGAGTAACCTTATGTCAGGATATATGCTAAGGAACCAGACACAGATCCGTGTACACCTATGTTCATAGCAGCATAATTTGTAATAGCCAAACCTGGAAGCAGCCCATGTGTCCAACAACGGAGGAGTGGCTGAGTAAGTTGTGGTATATATACACAATGGAATATTACTCAGCTATTAAAAATGGTGATTTTACCTTCTTCACTCCATCTTGGATGGAGCTTGAAGGAATTCTGTTAAGTATGGTAAGCCAGAAAGAGAAGGGTGAATATGGGATGACAGAAGTTGAAAACTAAGAACAGAAGAGAAAACATAAAGCAGAGCTTGGACTGGATTTGGTATATTGCATCAAAGTAAAGGATTCTGGGGTAGGGGTGGGATGTTCAGGTCTTGGAACATGACAGCAGAGGAGGACTTGGTAGGGGGTTACAGTGTTGTATGGAAAACTGAGAAATGTACCAACTACTGTAATTAAATGTCAACTGCAAACCATTAACCCCACCAATAAAGGGAAAAAAAATTCCTAGACCTTACCAAAGCTGATACAATTAGAAATGAAAACTGTAATTATTTTTTAAATATTTATTTATTCATTCCCTTTTGTTGCCCTTGTTTTATTATTATTGTTATTGATGTTGTTGTTGGTTAGAACAGAGAAATGGAGAGAGGAGGGAGGGGAAGACAGAGAGGGGAAGAGAGAGACACCTGTAGACCTGCTTCACTTCCTGTTAAGCGACTCCCCTGTAGGTGGGGAGCCAGGGGCTCATATCGGCATCTTTATGCTGGTCCTTGTGCTTTGCACCACCTGCGCTTAACCCGCTGTGCTACCACCTGACTCCCAAAAACTGTAATTATGGAGTATGGACCGACCAGTCAACGCCCATGTTCAGCAGGGAAGCAATTACAGAAGCCAGACCTTCTACCTTCTGCAACCCTCAGTGACCCTGGGTCCATGCTCCCAGAGGGATAGAGAATGGGAAAGCTATCAGGGGAGGGGGTGGGATATGGAGATTGGGTGGTGGGAATTGTGTGGAATTGTACCCCTCCTACCCTATGGTTTTATTAATTAATCCTTTCTTAAATAAAAAAAAAAAAGAAAAAACCTGTAATTATTTAATTAACTATATCTAGTTATCAGTTTCAACCTCTATTCGTTTTCAATGTTATTATTGTTGGATAGACAAGAGATTGAGAGGGGGAGAGAGATAGAGAGACGCCTGCAGCAACTGTTTCACCCCTCATGAAACTTTCCCCCTGCGGGTGGGGACCAAGGGCTTGAACCTGAATCCTTGTGCACTATAATGTGTGTGCTTAACCAGATGTGCCACCACCTAACTTCCTCAACCTCTATTCTTGTCTAATGTCTTCTTACTTACCACACAGTGTAACATTTCTAATAATACTTTCAAAAAGAAGTAACCTTTGGTGAACCCTGGAATCACATGTGTCAGAGTGGAACTGTGGTTGTTTATTCTCCCCTCCCCGTGTTTACATATGTATCTCTATCATTAGATTAGGAATCCAGGGGCTGAGAGCTACTGGGAGTGCAAACACAATACCATGCATACGGATGTGGGTTCAAATCTCTAGCCACCACATTGGAGAATCATGCTTCATGAGTGGTGGAATGGTCCTGTGGTGCCTACAAGGAGAGGCAGAATTGTGTAGGTACAAATCCTGAGTCATAGCAGTTAGAGCTATGAATTCAAGGACCTGAATGATGTATTTATCCTGCTACCCTAGTGGAGCCAGGTAGTGGCACACCAGTAGGCAAGGACCTGGGTTCAAGTCCCCACCTGCTGGGGGAAAAAGCTTCACAAATGCTGAAAACAGGGCTGCAGGTGTCTGCCTCTTTCTCTATCCCCTCTCCCCTCCCAATTTTTGTCTCTATCCAATAACAAACAAATAAATAAATAACATTACTATTTAGAAATATAACAGTATTTTGGCACAAAAACAAAAAAAAACCAATAATCCTGCCTATGTATTTACCTAGTCCTACTAAAGACTGAGGGAAAAAAAATCTATGATAATCTGTAGGTAATACTAAGTGTATGTCAGTCTTTCATATAAAATTATCACATTTATCAGTAATACCAGAGGCAAATGCTAATACTACCTTTTCCCAATAAGAACTGAAACCAATCAATATGTGTGAGAGATGATTTGTAGTCATAAAGCTTTATAAGGCTGTATTATTTACCCATGTGATGAGTAGTGCCAGGCAATCCTTGATAGAGATACAGAAAACAGTTCCACATTCTATTACTGAAAAACATGAACTTTGGACAGGAACACTGGAACCACTAAAACCAAACATGACCTTCCATGGAAATGACATTTAACCTGATTACACTGAGAGAACTGTAGAATGTAAGGATTAATATCTTGTTTCTCCTTTACTATCATACAGGAGATAACCAATGTTCTCTTACTGGAGATTAATAAGCAGTACCTAATAATTGGGCTGTCCTAGACTTGCCAACAGTAGGGAAAATAGGCTAGAACATAGAGCAGCAAACACTGGTTGACTCAATTCTAAAGATAAGTGTGTGTGTGTGTGGGGGGGGGGGGCTGACAAAGTAGCTCACTTGGATAATGTGTTTGTGCTTTGTCACATGCACAACCCAGGTTCAAGTTTGGCCCCCACCACATTAATAAAAACTTTGATGCTTCCCCACCTGCAGGGGAGTCGCTTCACAGGTGGTGAAGCAGGTCTGCAAGTGTCTGTCCTTTTTTCCCCCCTGTCTTCCCCTCCTCTCTCCATTTCTCTGTCCTATCCAATAAAATGGAAAATGGCAAAAAAAAAAAAAAAACTTTGATGCTGTAAATTTTCTTTCTTTATCTATTATTGGATAGAGATAGCGAGAAATTGAGAGGGGGAGGGAGGCTAGAGAGGAAGAGAGACAGAGAGACACCTGCAGACATGCTTCAACACTTGTGAGGCTTTTCCCCTGCAGGTGAGGGTTGGGGGCTTGAACCTAGGGCTTTAAGCACTGTAATGTGTGCACTTAACCAGGTGTGCCAACACCTGGCCCCTGAATTTTCTATCTGAATAATCTGTCCTGAAGTAGGGAAGTCCCAGTGATGACAAAGACGACACCACCACCACCACCACCACCACGCTATTATGGGTCAGCCACTGATTGATACTGACCATTTTTAAATCTAAGAAGTCCAAAGCCAAGTTACTATACCTGACATTTTACAGAAGGTGAATCTGAGTAATCTCTATGTCAAGAGATGTGTGACTTAAAAAATATTTTTTCTAGTGCTGACAAAAGAGCTCACTTAGTGCACTTGCTTTGACATGGACATGACTCACATTTGAGCCAGGTCCCCCAATGCACTGAATGAAGCTTTAGCACTGTGGTGTCTTTCTTTCTCTGTTCTCTATCTGGGGAGGAGGAGAGGGAGAAGAAGAGATGGTTTGGAGCAGTAAAAGCCCTGTAACAAAAAAAGAAAATCATTGGCTATTATAACCAAGATTAAAAAAGAAAAAAAATGTTGTTGCTGCAGTTTCAGTGCTCTAGGCCTGACTTTTTCAGACAGAGACAGGCAGAAAAGGAAAGACACCATGACACTGAAGTTTCCTGCAATGCAGTGGGACTCTGCAAACCTGGTATAGGACAAAGCAGGTCTACTATCCAAATGAGCTATTTTGTCAGTCTTCCAATCGTGACTTTTTCTTCAAATGCTTCGTGGCACTTCACAATGTACCGTTTGCCAATTAAGAACTACAGAACTGACCAGAGTCACAGGAAACTTATAATTCCCAAGACCCCCGCCCCCCCCTGTATTGCTTCCACCAGCACTGTAAAAAAACTTCTTAAGGGGGAGTTGGGCAGTAGCGCATCGGGTTAAACACACATGGCACAAAGCACAAGGACCAGTGTGAGGATCCCGGTTCGAACTCCTGGCTCCCCACCTGCAGGGGAGTCGCTTCACAAGTGGTGAAGCAGGTGTGCAGGTGTCTCTCTCTCTCTCTCCCCCCGTCTTCCCCTCATCTCTCCATTTCTCTCTGTCCTATACAACAACGACATCTATTAACAACAATAAAACAAGGGCAACAAAGGGGAATAAATAAATTTATAATAAAAAAAACCTTCTAAAGGGGGCCAGGTGGTGGTGCACCTGGCTAAGTGGAAACATTACAGGCTCAAGCCCTCCGGTCCCCTCCTGCAGGGGGAAAGCTTTGCGAGTGGTGAAGCAGGACTATAGTTGTCTCTGTCTCACTCCCTCTCTATCTTCTCCTCCTTTCTCAACTTGTCTCTATCCAATAGCAAATAAATAAAAATATGAAAAAAAAAAAGATTCCTTCAGAAAACATACTTAACGAGGGGCTGGTAGTCAGGCTCCACCTGTAGGGGGTAAGATTCACAAGCAGTGTAGTACTGCAGGTGTTTCACTCCCTCTCCCTCTGAATTTCTCTTTCCTTTCAAAAAAGAAACTTATTTAATAAGGGGGTAGAATATAGCTCTAGCATGTAAAGTGCTGGAGGTGTGTGTGTGTGTGTGTGTGCTATACACATAAATACAATGTTCTACTCAAGTTACCTCCCCAGTAACCGAAATTTCTTTAAATTGAAAATAGCATAAGTTTACTAGGGCTAACCGTCTAGTTTCCACCCACCAGTTTCTATAATTAAAGCACCAAGAGCAGAATAGTGTCTCTATACTCTCACAAAGTCCACTATAAATACATAAACCAACATATAAATGATAGCTCAGAAACATCTAATGAAATAGGATGTAACAAGTAAACTTATCAGACAAATGCTACAATATTAAAGATAAGGAGAAAGAGTCAGTGTTACTTGGACTATACAAAATTATGGTTCTGTAACTGAAGCTATCAATGACATCAGAGATTCATAAACTCCTGAAAGCATATATAAAGTAGCATGTTCAGGCAGATAGACAGATGTATGTATGTATGTAGAGAGAATAAAACAACTCAGTACCAAAGTTTCCTTCAATGCTTTGGAGATAGAGCTTGAACTATTTTGCCTACTGAGCAAATTATTTGAAGAAAAGGTATGCAATTTTTATAAGCTTAGAGAACTCTGTAAACCCTAGAACAACTAAGAATTAATGAGCTAGACAAATGGAAATGAACAATCTTAACGACACAAAAAAGTTAATTTATGATAATTTATAAAAATATCCAACAATTCAAATATTTAGAGCCTTACATTTTAAAAGATTATTTCCTGAATCAGACATGGAAAGAGAATTATTTAAGGGTGGAGAAATAATTTTAAATGGTCCTTTCTAAACTGAAAGCAGATTATTAAGGTCAGTGGCTTCTTAAAGCTGCCAAGATACTAAAGTTGTGTGATTTTCTTTCAAAGTCAAAACACAGAAAGAAAATAGTATTTGTAAGAACAACTGAAATATATGGTCAATGCTGTTTGGATCTTCACTAACCAGCATAAATGGTCAGAGGCCTGTGAGTACCAGAATCTCATCCCATCCTAAATCCCTGACTACACAGGTTTTAAAGACCTATAGCTAATAACCTTAAGCTAATAAGCTACAGTTTAAGAGTAAAAAATCGGGGGGGGGGGGTGCCGGAAGACAGCCTAACCAGCAAAACATATACTTCACCATACTCAAGACCTGTCCACGATGTCAAAGGATCAGACACAGAAAAAGCTTCATATGTGATTAAGGTGTGATATCTCTTTTCTGTCTCTCACCTTCTATCTGGAGGCAGGGTGGGGGAGAGAATGGGACCTATCAGGATAGTAGAATTGTGCAGGTGCAAAGTCCCAGCAGCAAAAACAAGCAAACAAATATTTTCATAGTAGGTTGAGAAAACCATTTCAGAACTTTTTTTTTTTTGCCTCCAGGGTTATTGCTGGAGCTCGAATCCACTGCTCTTGGAAGCCATTCCCCCCCCTTGTTATCACTGTTGTTATTGTTATCACTGTTGGATAGGACAGAGAGAAATGGAGAGAGGAGGGCGAAGACAGAGTGGGGGAGAGAAAGACAGGCACCTGCAGACCTGCTTTACTGCTCCTGAAGTGACTTCCCTGTAGGTGGGGAGCCAGGGGCTCGAACCCGGATCTTTGCGCTGGTCCTTGCGCTTTGCACCATATGCGCTTAATCCACTGTGCTACCACCCAACCCCCTCAGAACTCTTATTTATTTTTAAATCTTTATTTTGATAGGAGAGAGAGGAATTGAGAGGGGGAGGAGAGGCAGAGAGAGGGAGAAAGACAGGTGCTAATTGAGCATGCATGTTACAATATGCAAGGACCCGGGTTTGAGCCCCTGGCCCCCACCTGCAGGGGTCTCTTTCCTTCTCTATCACCCCCTTCCCCCTCGACTTTTGGCTGTTTCTATCCAATAAATAAAATTTAAAAAATTAAAAAAAAAAAGGGACAGACAGACACCTGCAACTGTTTCACCCTTTGCTCAAATATACCACTAATGGTCAAGCATTTATTCTGAGGGTTTGTCAATCTGGATGCCATAATGAATAAACCAACCTTAATCCTGCTTTGGAAGAATAAAAGTTAATAGTAAAAATGACTAAGGTCACCCCCCCATTCCCTGTAATGTCTCAAATCAAGGTGATAACCATGTCAACAATATGATCTCAACTTTTAAATTAATGCTATATATAAGACTGGTGGTTATTTTGTAAAGTGGGGGAAATACACAGATCAAAAAGATCAGTAATTCAGCATAACTTACTGACTTTCAAATCCCAAGCAAGAAAACTATTCAATACCTGCTCACAGTCAACAAGTTCTCTCTCTGGTTCTGTTAATGGTTTAAATTCAGAATGTAAATATTCTATAGGTAACATTACATAATAATTTGAGAAGTTAGTGTTTGCATAAATCTGGAAGTGAATTAAAATACTATCCTGCAAGTTAGGCGGTAGAGCAGTGGGTTACGTGCATGTGGCACAAAGCACAAGGACCAGCATAAGGATCCCAGTTAGAACCCCTGACTCCCCACCTGTAAGAGGGGGTCACTTCACAGGTGGTTTATAAAGCAGGTCTGCGGGTGTGTATCTCTCCCCCTCTGTCTTCCCCTCTTCTTTCCATTTCTCTCTGTCCTATCCAACAACAACGACGTCAATAATAACTACAACAATAAAAAAACAAGGACAACAAAAGGGAATATATATATATATAAACACTATCCTATCACTCACTGGTATTTCAGTTTCTATTCCTAGGTACAACTCTGACAACATCTCGCTCAAATTCTGGTCACCTGGGAGAGTACCTACTTTGCCATGCTTGTGATCCAGGTTTGAGCCTGGTCCTCACAGAACCAGGGCAAGTTTCAATGCTTTGAGGTT
This sequence comes from Erinaceus europaeus, assembly GCF_950295315.1. Lineage (NCBI taxonomy): Eukaryota > Metazoa > Chordata > Mammalia > Eulipotyphla > Erinaceidae > Erinaceus > Erinaceus europaeus. Next base: position 73,943,148 of record NC_080162.1, on the reverse strand, counting down.
TTTTTCTGTTATCTGAAAAGTTAATCCACAGTAGTGAATCCCTAGTGATGACCTCCACCCCCACCCCAAAACAAGTGACACACTCAAGTATTTTCTTTTAAATAAATATTTTAACTATTTTAGTGAGAGATACAGGGAGAGACAGAGTACCAAAGGACTGCTCAACTCTGGCTTATAGTGGTGCAGGGGACTAAACCTGCATAACCTGCAAATGGTTATGCATAACCGTTTTCACTGTCTCCCCAACTCCACTCAAGTATTTTCAAAAAACAAATGACAAATAAGGAATGACAGAAAACATGAGCATTTCAATAGTGTGAATTTCATTTCTCTTTATTTTTAAGTCAGGAAAATAACAAAAAGCATCAATGACAACAGTAAGTGGTCTTCTAATAAAGTGAAATATCATAAAACCTAAGCAGTTTAAATTTCAATATTGTCCTCAGTAATATAAAGTGTAATAAAATGCTGGACAAATTAGCCATTATTTGTTTATCTTTTTACCAGGCAACAAAAGCATAAGTCACAATCTAAAACTTTATACCACTGACAAAACCATCTAGAACCAAAAGGCAGAACATTTACTATTGCTATCATTTGAATACCTCTTCTAAAACAAATATGACTAATATACAGGATTTAATAGTTGCAAACCAATTCTTAGGATCCTACCATAAATATTATAGTGAGATAGATTGCAAGGTGGAGAATTGTGAGCTTCAATAATTAAGAGTCAAATTTATTCTCTTTCCCACAGTTTAACAACCTGAAAGTACTGATAAACAGAGGCTCCTCTCCTACGTAAAGAGTACTAAAAAAAATAAAAATCTATGAATAGAGGGCAAACACAAAAGCAAGATAGTGGATTGCCTAAGAAACAGAAAAAAGATACCCATGCTGAAAAAGTTCTCCCAACATATATAATACATAATACACAAATAATTCCCAAAGTGTGACTAGGACCTAGGTTCACAAGTATATAAGAAAGCAAACACTGAACTTTCCCCAAGTCTGAGATGGGAAGATTCACTTACCCATCTGGAAGTTAAAGAACCCTAGATTCTCCAAGACTCTGGCCATGTATACAACTCATGAGTAACTGAGGCAATTTACATTGGGTGTAGTTACATACTACTCCACCTCTAAGCAACAGCAATAAAACGCTTCACCCACCAGAGAAACAGGATATACAAGTCAAAAGGTCTCTTTAGAAATAACTCGTTAGAAAATGAATAAAGAGTAGCAACACTAGTAATGAACACATTCTTCACAGATAGTAAGGGACAACCCAAGAATTTTACAAATTATCTTCTTCAATCCGCACAACACTGCAAGATAACATTAGCTGGTGTATTATTTATTAATTCAAGTATCTCTAGAGTGGGTACTACTAATTCTCACGCCAGAATTCTTTCTGTCCTGCTTTGCTGCCTTTCCCTCCTCCCTCAGCAATTTCAATAGGATTCCATTAAGAATTAGCCCCCCCAAGTACTGCTCAGCTCTGGTTTATGATGGCAGTGTTGAGGATTGAACCTGGGACCTCAGAGCCTCAAGCACAAGTCTTTCTGCATGACCACTATGCAACCTTCCCAGCCTCATCAGACTAGAGAAAGCTTCAGAGTCGTGAAAAAGTCAACCAGGAGCAGTGAACTTCTACAGATGATAAAAAAAGAAGTAACACAAAAAAACCCCACTTTAGACATTTTCATAAAACAACAACAAAACCAAACACACTGACGCAAATATATATAATTTGTTCACCACAGCAAACATTACTAAGTAGGCTTCTTATGTCTAAGCATGAAAGACTCATAACAAAACCCTCTATGGATTTCAGCTGCCATCCCTCTGGGATCTTAATTCCAACCTGAGTCTTAATTTGGGGATGGAAGGGGGGGGCAAAGAAAGATTTAACAGTCCTCTTGGAGTCTTGTGTTTTTCAATCCAAATTGGCAGTTTGTTAGCATAAAACTCACAAGAACCTAGGTTGTACATTCATATCACAGGGTTCATGCCAGTCAGACTGACATCCACAAATAAACCAGACTGCATCTTTAACCCTTTGCTTAGGAATCTTCTTCAGCTAAATAACAAAATTCATCACTTAAAAAAAAAAATCTCTTCCGGGGAGTCGGGCGGTAGCGCAGCGGGCTAAGCGCAGGTGGCGCAAAGCACAAGGACAGGCATAAGGATCCCTGTTCGAACCCCGGCTCCCCACCTGCAGGGGAGTCGCTTCACAGGCGGTGAAGCAGGTCTGCAGGTGTCTGTCTTTCTCTCCTCCTCTCTGTCTTCCCCTCCCTCTCTCCATTTCTCTCTGTCCTATCCAACAACCACAACAACAATAATAACTACAACAATAAAACAACAAGGGCAACAAAAGGGAATAAATAAATAAAATAAATATTTAAAAAAATTCTCTTCCTCACATGACCATATGACTTAATTTTAAACTTATGTACCATATGTACTAAGATCTCTTTTCCTTGAGTTTCCAACATACCTCACTTCTATAAAAGCCTTCACCATCAGAGTCATCAACAACACTATATATACATTTTAATGTAAGCTATTAATGAAGTCATTTCATTTAAAAATATTTTATTTGGGAGCCAGGCGGTAGTGAAACAGGTTAAGCACACATGGTGTGAAGCACAAGGACGAGAATAAGGATCCCAGTTCAAGCCCCTGGCTCCCCACCTGCAGGGGAGTCGATTCACAAGTGGTGAAGCAGGTCTGCAGGTGTCTGTCTTTCTCTCCCTCTCCTCTCTTGATTTTTCTCTGTTCTATCCAACAACAACAGCTATAATAACAATAAGGGCAACAAAAATGGGGAAATGGTCTCCAAGAGCAGTGGATTCGTGGTGCAGGCACCTTGAAGGCAAAAATAAACAAATAAATAAATAAAATAAAAAATTTACTTATTGGATAGAGAGAAATTGAGAAGATTAGTGAGGCACTTGCAACACTGCTTCACTACTCATGAAGCTTCCCCTGTAGGTAGAAACTGGGGGCTTGATATACAAGTTTAATGCAGTGCCCACCAAGATCCCCATCTTGGGTCAGGCAGTAGCACAGGGGGTTAAGTGCACATGGTGCAAAGCACAAGGACCAGCTTAAGGATCCCCGTGCCAGCCCCAGTTCCCCACTGGCGGTGGTGGGGAGGGGTCGTTTCACAAGCAGTGAAGCAGGTCTGCAGGTGTCTATCCTTCTCTCCCCTCTCTCTGTCTTCCCCTCCTCTCTCCATTTCTTTCTGTCCTATCCAACAATGACAACAACAATAACAACAATAAACAACAAGGGTAACAAAAGGGAAAAATGGCCTCCAGGAGCAGTGGGTTCCAGTGCAGGCACTGAGCCCCAGCAATAACCCTGGAGGCAGAAAAGGGAAGGGAAGGGAAGGGAAGGGAAGGGAAGGGAAGGGAAGGGAAGGGAAGGGAAGGGAAGGGAAGGGAAGGGAAGGGAAGGGAAGGGAAGGGAAGGGAAGGGAAGGGAAGGGAAGGGAAGGGAAGGGAAGGGAAAAGAAGGGAGGGAAAGGAAGGGAAAAAAAAAAAAAAAGAAACTGGGGGCTTGAACCTAGGTCCTTGCACATTGTAAGATGTGCGTTCAACCAGGTGTGCCACTGCCCAACCCCAACAACCCTAACATTAAAGGGCAAAAGAGCCAGAATATCACTCTGGCATATACAGTGCTGGGAACTGAACCCAGAACCTCCTGCTTAAAAGCCCAAGTTTTATCCGAACATCGATATTTCTAAAAACCCTTTTCAGATTTTTTCTGCCATGCTCCTCAAAATTCTTCAAGTCTCCATCCACGCCTTTTGATAGTAGTGTTCTGCTAAATTAGTACTACTGTACCAACTAGAAAATTATTACCTCACATTTTCTGCATACCAGAAATTTGGTGGTCCTGACTAGATCTTCCACTTAGGATCCTGCAAGGCCAAACTCAAGGCACATTTTTGCTGGAAACTGGGTGAGAATCCACTTCAAGAGGGCTGGGATACCTCACCTAGAAAAGTACACACTCAACAATGCATGAGGACCTGTTTAAGTAAGCCCTCTGCCAACAAATGGGAACACTAAGCAAAGGGGAAACTTTATAAAACAGTGGAGTAGTGATGTGGTCTCTCTCTTTCACCATCTATCTTAAAACAAAGCAAAACGGACTAGGTGGTGGCACATCTGGTTAAGCACTCACATTACAGCACACAAGGTTCAAGTCCCTAGTCCCCACCTGTAGGTGGAAAGCTTCACAAGTGGTGAAGCAGAGCTGCAGGTGTCTCTGTTTCTTTTCTTATCTCCCCTCCCCTCTCAATTTCTGTCTCTATCCAATAAGTCCAGAAATAATTCTCACATACACACACAGAGACAGAATGGTGGAATCATGCAGCAGGAGGTGCAGCCCCAGTGGTAACTTTGATGGCAACAAACAAAAACCACTCACTTCAAAGCTTATTTCAGTTGTTGACCAAATTCAGCTCCTCATAGCAGGACTGAGGACTTCTATTTTCTTGCAAGCGCTCAGTTGGGGTGGTCTTTGCTACTATCAACAGATGCTGACCATCTTCTTTCTTTCCATATAGTTCCCTCCAGCAATGGTAAATGGAAGTCACTTCCCAATTCTAATATCTCATTCCCCCTTCTATCCATCTGTATTGACTTCTAGCTAAAAAAAGTTCTTGGCTTTTAAGGGTTCCTATGATTTCACTGGCTCTACCCACAAAACCCAGGATAATCTTTCTTCCTTTTTCTTCCCCCCTTCAAGTATTTATTCATGAAAAAGGAAGAGGGGGTGAGAGAGAGAGAACACTAGATAATTGCTCTGGCATACACAATGTCAAGGATTGAATTGTGGACCTAATGCTTCAGGGTCCAATGCTTAATCCACTGTGCCACTTTCTGGGCCAAGATAATCATTCTGTCTTAAGATTCTTTGGGGAGAGATAGAGAGGGAGAGAGACAGAAGGACATCTGCAGCCCTGCTCCATCACTTGTGAAACCGCCCATGCAGGTGGGAGGGGGCCCTTGAATCTGGGTTCTTGTGCTTTGTAACCTGTGTGCTTAACCAGATGTGCCATTGCCCAGCCCATTTCACAATTCCTAACCCTAATTACAGCTACAAAGTGCCTTTACCATGTAACATATTCACAGATTCTGGGATTAGAGCATGCACATCTCTGTAGGGATCATTCTGCCTACTACAAACCAAAAGTCTATGCAAAGCATCCTTTACCAACTTCGAGAAAACACCTCCTTTCTTTGAAAGAGGATATCAGGCAATGGTATATGCTTAGAGATAGAGACCATGATTTAAAAATATATATATATATATATATATGGGGGTCGGGTGGTAACACAACAGGTTAAGAGCACATGGCTTGAGGAGCAAGGATTTGTGTTAAGGATCCCGGTTCCAGCGCCCACCCCACCTATGTGTGTGGGGGTGTCGCTTCACAAGCAGTGAAGCAAGTCTGCAGGTGTCTATCTCTCCCCGTCTCCCCTCCCCTCTCGATTTCTCTCTGTCCTGTCCAAAAACAATAACAAGGGCAACAAAATGGGAAGAATGGCCTCCAGGAGCAGTGGATTTGTATAGAGCCCCAGCAATAACCCTGGGGGCAAGAAAAAAAATTGCAAACCCCCCCACCCTTGAAGAGAATGACTACATATCAAGATAATTAAAAATACCTTGTGAAGTTTTCCTGTTTCATCCTCAAATAGGTAATTAATTCACCCATTACTCAGAAACTAACCAACCTATTGCTTCTCCCACTTTTTCTGTAAAAATATTTTATTTGGAGTTGGGCGGTAGCACAGCAGGTTAAGTGCACGTGGCGCAAAGCGCAAGGACAGGCCTAAGGATCCCGGTTCAAGTCCCTGGCTCCCAACCTGTAGGGGAGTTGCTTCACAAGTGGTGGAGCAGGTCTGCAGGTGCCTGTCTTTCTTTCCCTCCTCTCTTGATTTCTCTGTCCTATCCAACAACAAACAACATCAATAACAATAATAACCACAGCAAGGCTACAACAACAAGGGCAACAAAAGGGGGTAAAAATGGCCTCCAGGAGCAGTGAATTCATGGTGCAGGCACTGAGCCCCAGCAATAACCCTGGAGGCAAAAAAAAAAAAAAAGATTTTATTTATTTGCCAAAGCACTGATCAGCAGTAGTTTATGGTGATTTGGGAAATTGAACCTGGGACTTTGGAGCCTCAGGCATGAGTCTCTTTGCATAACCTTTATGCTATCTACCCCCTCCCTCCTCCACTCTCTTTGGTGCTTCTCTTTTCTATATTTCATACCCAAAAACATAACTAGGCACATTTTATTCTTAAAGTTGTCCAACAACGACCTAACTTTGAAATTAAGTGATAATAAGTCTAAGCAGACTTTCAATATTTTCATTCTCTTTAAGACACAGACACACACACACACACCCCTGCCTCCCAAGAATAAATGAAAGCCAAACATTTCAAAGTCACAGAAGGACAAACCTGCTCAGGTAAAACAGGTGAATTTTTTTTTTTTTTTTTTTTGCAGTGAGGTTTTGAGCCTAAGCAATACCAACACTCATCTCCCCCCTTTAAGCTCAGTTAAGAGTAAAAATGGAGACAAACCACAGCACTGCTCCACTGTTAGTCAAGCAGGCCCTGATATATGCATGTTGTTCCCATGTGCTGGGTGGGGTTTTGAACCTGGGTCTTTGGGTATGATAAAGTCTGTACTCTCGCAGCAGTGTTATTTCCAGCTTCTACAGGTGAAGTTAAAAAAAAAAAAATCACATCTGTGAGAACTAGCTTAGCTCTGGTTCAGCCTAAAGTTCATCAAGCCAGTACTTAAAACACAGCAACAACTACAAAGATATATTAAGATGTTTACTGTCAGAGATTGATCATAAATTTTACCTAGAATACAAAAGCCAGCAACAGTATTAACAGATTAAGACCAGGCACTGTGGGAAGCACAGTCAACACAATCTTATATACCTTTCACCACAAACCTATGGTCTAGGAAATGTATGACTTCCATTTTGCAGAAGGGACAACTGAGGTTCACTTAAGTTACAAATGGCATTGATATTTGAGAGCCACGGCAGTCTGGTTCTTTCTTTACTACTGGTCTATACTGTGACTCCTTAGGTGCAATGAGGCCCCCACAGTTCTAGAGGTGGCAGTGGATGAAGCAGTGGACTCTCAAGCATGAAGTCTTGAGTTCAATCCCAGGCCTTGCATGTATCAGGGTGACACTCTGGTTCTCTCCTTCTGTTTCATTAACAGGTAAACAATTTTGTGAGAAGGGAAGTGACTTTAAAAATATATTCCTTAAAAATAACTCCCGGGAGTCGGGCGGTAGCATAGCGGGTTAAGCGCACGTGGCGCAAAGCGCAAGGACCCCCCACAGGGCGGTCGCTTCACAGGCGGTGAAGCAGGTCTGCAGGTGTCTTTCTGGCCCCCTCTCTCCATTTCTCTGTCCTATCCAACAACGACGACATCAATAACAATAACTGCAACAACAATAAAAACAAGGGCAACAAAAAGGGAAATAAATTTTAAAAATTATTTTAAAAAAACAAGGACAACAAAAGGGAAAATAAATAAATATAAGAAAATAAGAATAACTTCCCCTTCCTAGTTTTTCTTAATATTCTTCCTCCATGTTTTTTGCTCATAGAATTGAGCAGTTGCAATGAAGCTAAATCTTCCAAAACAAAGGTCCCACACCTCCTCTAAGAACTCTTTCCACAAAAGCCAAGAAGCAACTTCTGTTGATCCTGACTTTGCTTCCCACTCCCAAACTACAAAAGCCCTAACTTCTTAATCACCTCTCTGGGCTAAAAAATGTTTCAACGTAGTCAACAGTCAAAACAAAAGTCCCACTCTTCAAAAGGTCACAAACTTAACATGTGCACTTTGAGTCGACCTTTTATTCTACATACCTCTCCTCTTCCACCCAGGCTCCTCCCAACTAACTCTTAACTCCAACTACACCCGTTCCGCCCGACTTCGCTCTCCTCAGCGACCTCGCCTGGGGTTCCCTCCTTGCACTCCAATTTGCAGGTGGGAAGCTCAACCTCGTACAGAGGATCTGGGAAGGACCCCACTCACGCCCCTCTGCTCCGCCGGAGGGTTCAGCCACGCTTCCCAGCAGGCACCACTCCCTTGGGGACCCTCCCCCAGCAACCCCACCCCTTAAGCCCCCTTCCCCCAATGAAGACCCCCCCCTTCAGCCTCCAAGTTGTCCCCTAGTCCCCAGCAATCTACCCCCGCAATGAGTTGGACTTTCGAAAGCCAGTTCCCACCCACATGCCAACCTCTGTCTCCAAGCCTCGCTTTTTACCCTGGGGGTGGCCCCGGGCCTCCCCATAAGCTGCAGGGGCCTGGGCTGGTGTGTGAGTGGGGGGGGGGCAGGGGAAGACGACCGGCCACCGGGTAGTCAGCTGGAAGTGTGAGAAGCGGTCACAGCCCACTGCCCCATCTTGGGTCCACTCGCAGCCCCTAACCGCCTCGCGCAATGGCTCCTACGGTACCTGTGGTGGAAGCGGCAGCCGCGTCGGCCGCTCTCCCCTCTCCTCACACAGACAATATGGCGGCGGCGGAGGAGGAGACACACGGCTCGGCCACCAGCCACAGGATCAGAGCGAGGCTGCAGCCCCGCTGCCGGAAGCGGAAACCCCCCTCCTATCAGGAGGCGGGGCGAGGTAACTTCCGTCTCCGCCCCCATCAGAATCAAATTGAGTGCGGCCATGGTGGGATAACCTATCCTAAGTGTGGATAGTTAGACCTCAGCTGAGCCGCAAAATCGAAGAAGTTTCATTCAGATTATAAAAGGCGAATTGCAATATTTGAGCGCATTTTCTTTCAGTGCCAGTACAACTGACGAGAGAGAGAAGACACGCGCCTCCGATTAAAGTATAAATTGGTTTGACCCAAGCTAAGATGGCGGTCCCTAGCATTCCTGCACTTCACCTAGCCGGCGAGTCTGTAAGTCTGTAAGCCAACCCGGTTTTTCTTGAAAAGAAGCATGCGCGACCTGCAGAGCTGCATAGCTATGCATTTTGGGAATTGAAGTCTCCAGCTTGGATCTTCTTAAGAGTTAGGCTTCCAGCAGTACTTTTTTTTTTCTTTTCTCCTCAAACTTAGTGCTCGGAACCAGCAAACAAAAGTTGAATCTCTGGAGTGGAGTGGCATAGGAGTCGTGGGACTGGCGAAATTACTCACTAGAGACTGAAGCTCAATGCCTATTTCCTACTGAAGTTCCATCAAAACTTCCCATCGAGAATAATGTGTTTTTCTCCCTTGATTTTGTCACTCAATCCCATCTGAGTAATTTACCTAAAGTTAGTCATTTTCTATTGTCCAGACTTATTCGCGGCGTCCTCTTTCTTTCTTCCTTTATTATTGTATAGACAGAAATTGAAAGGGGGGGGCTTGTAGAGAGGGAGAGAGAGACAGATATACCTGCAGTTCAACTTCGCTACTCGTGAATCTTTCCCCCTACAAGTGGGGACTAGGGGCTTGAACCCTGGTCGTTGCACCCTGTAGTTTGTGCACTTAACCAGGTGCGTCACTACCTGGCCCCCTTGGCATCCTTTTGACTTAAAATCTTCCGACGTTCCTTCATTACTTGACATCCAAATTCAACATAATTTAGACAAACTCTCATATCTTATCTCCTCTGTGACCTTTTATTTCAACTCCTCTCTCAAATTCCTATACTTTCATCCACTAAAACAGGTTACTATTCCTGAAACTTAGCTATGTTGCCTCCCTCTTCTGTTTGTAGTGGCGATTTCTTCTGTTTTTGTCACCTGCTGGGCTGGTTAATTTCTGCAAGTGCAACAGCTAACCTAGGAATTCTTTCTCTAGGATATTCTTTAGTTTGAGTTTCCCCAGAACTAGCTAAGCACCATCATTCAGCAGCATAGCTAGTCCTTAGCCCATTTCCTCTGAAAGACTGTGAGCCACCAGTGGACAGGGATGGGTCTGATGATCACCCTGTCCCCAGCAGGCCTTGTTAAAAAACAAGTGTGTTAAGTGTTACTGAGAGGAATTCAAGTGTGAACCTCACCTCTGATAGGATCAGAGGTGTGAGGGCTGGAACAAGGGTGAGGAGATTGCGGTTATTTTGGTATCAGCTATTATCCCTGAGCTGCCTCAGAATAGCTTCCTGGCCCAGTGAAGAGCCTCTCCATCCTCTCCAACCCTTCTTTCACAGTTTGTCAGTTGATTGACACCTCTGCTTCCAAAGATACAATCTCTTCCCTTGTGGGATGTGGGAGAAGTTAGTTACAAGCATACTGTGATAGCCATGGGGAGGTGACCAGAACCTGGTCCTCATCTACCAAGTCAGACGTAACATTTGAATTCAGTGTATGAGGAATCCAGAGAAAGGATTGCCTAGTACCTTAGGCGTGTCATTCTTCCTATGTGGTTAGGCAAGATTTCTGTAAAGCCTCCTTTCAGCTCTTGAACCTAGTCTTACCAGTTCTGCTTCCCCACCACATTCACTCAATTAACAGCAATTGATTATTTTCTATGAGACAGATGTTACTAGATGCTGGGGATACAGTATGAGATAGATATCAATGTGCTGGTAAAATAGCTCACTTGGATAGTGTGTTGCTTTGCCATGTGCATGACCCAGGTTTGAGTCTAGCTTTCACTGCATTTGAGGAAGCTTCAGTGTTGTGGTGTTCTCTCTCTCTCTCTCTGCCTCTTTGTCTCTGTCTCTCTGTATTTGGGGGTAGGGGGGGTCATCCTGGAGTAGTGAAACCTTGGTGATGACTAATTAACAAATAAATAGGTTCTAGTTCCTCATGGAGCTTATTACTTTGCTCACCTCCTAAAATCAGATGTAAATAATATACAGATAGACAAATACTTTCAGATAGCAACAAGTACTTTGAAGGAAAACGATGAGTTACTGAAAAATAGTAAAAAGAACTTTAGAATGAACACTTTAGAAGCTCCCTCTGACAAGGGAACAGTTAAGTACAAAGATTCTGAGGCAAGGAAGACCATGACAAATTTGAGGAGAGGTCAGAGTATCTGAAACACTGAATGAGGAGGAGAAAGTTGGGTGGTCAGGATACTCAGGTCATAGTAAGGAATCCTGGATTTCATCTGAGGAGAGAGAGAACACACATGTATGGCTGGGTGGGTATTTCCTCTGCTTTTCAAACCTCCCCCCCCCCCCCCCACTACCAAAGCACTGCTCAGCTCTGGTTTATGGTGGTTTGGGGGATTAAACCTGGGACTCTGCATGATATTAGTATCAGTTCCTCATTCTACCACCCAATTCCAGATTTATCTCTTTTTTTTTACATTATAGAGAGGCTAATGAATTATAATACAGTTGTTGACACATGGGTATAATTTCAATTCCAGGTTTCATCCATGACCATTCAACTCTGCATTCATTATTCAGGACACAGGTGGGACCCAATCCATGCCCTCAGACTAGTCTAGTTTGGTTTTCTGGTCTCAAGAAAATCCCAGTTTCTAATGTTTACTGTTATGGATCATAAATGACACATCATTTATATTTAACACTTCCGTTTTCTATTTTCCCACACTACAACTCTTAGGTTAGATTTATTATTATTATTATTATTATTACCATAGCACTGTTCAGCTCTGGCTTATGGTGGTGTGAGGGATTGAACCTGGGACTTCAGAGCCTCAGGCATGAGAGTCTCTTTGCATAACCATTATGCTGTCTACCCTCCACATAGATTTCCTTTGAGCAACAACTTTAGGTAAGGAGTTTTTGCCCATTGCCACACACTGAAAGTTTATCATCTCATTTAATCCTCACACCATTCTGATGAAGTAGGAGTTAAGTGTACCATTTAGGGAGATCATAAGACATGCTTAAGATAGCATGTCATAAAAGGAGCATATATTCCAATTTAAGCCATTAGAATCTTACTCAGTGTGCTAAGAATCTAAATCCAGGGGCCGAGTGGTGGTTCACTCAATTGAGTACACATGTTACCATGTACAAGGACCCAAGTTGGAGCTCCCAGGGGGAAACTTCATGAGTGGTGAAGCAGCATTGCTGCTGTCTTTCTCCCTCCCTCCTTCCCTCCCTCTTTTTTTCAAGTTTTTTTTTTATATAAATTTTCTTTTAACATTTATTTATTCCCTTTTGTTGCCCTTGTTGTTTTATTGTTGTAGTTACTATTGTTGTTGTTATTGATGTCGTTGTTGTTGGATAGGACAGAGAGAAATGGAGAGAGATGGGGAAGACAGAGAGGGGGAGAGAAAGACGCCTGTGAAGTGACTCCCCTGCAGGTGGAGAGCTGGGGGCTCGAACCAGGATCCTTAGGCCGGTCCTTGTGCTTTGCACCATGTGTGCTTAACCCACTGCGCTACTACTCGACTCCCTATTTTCTTTTATTAATGAGAAAGATAGGTGGAGAGAGAGAGAACGAACCAGACATCACTCTGGTATATGTGCTGCCAGGGATTGGACTCGGGACCTCATGCTTGAGAGTCCAATGCTTTATCCACTGCGCCATCTCCCAGACCACTCTTTCTCCCTCTCATCTGTTTCTCTCTCTATTCAATAAATAAATAATTTATTATTATTATTTTTATTTATTGGATAAAGACAGCCAGAAATTGAGAGGGAAGAGGGAGAGAGACAGAGAGACACCTACAGCCCTGCTTCACCACTAGTGAAGCTTTCTGCCTGCAGGTGGGGACTGAGGGCTTGAACCCAGGTCCTTGAGCATTGTAATGTGTGCTCAACCAGATGAGCCACCGTCCAACCCCAAGAAATAAATATTTTAAAAAGAACCTACATGTTTTTGTTTTTTATTGCTCTGTAACAAATCACAGCAAAACAGAATCATAGACCAACCAGCATTTATTTTTAACCAACAACTATTTATTTGTTTATATATGTGTAGATTGGTAGTTTGTACATATCTCCACTGGGATAGTTCATTTCTGCTATATGTAATCTTGCCTGAGCTTATTCCTACATTTTTGGTCATTTTTGCATATATATGGCTTCATTTATGTGTCTTATGGTTTACTGATTCTTTTGACTTGACTGCCTTGGTTCTCCTTGGCTAGCAAGCTAGCCAAAGCTTCCTTACATGTGGTCTCTAAAAGGGCAAAAAACAAAAGCAGCAGGGTCTCTTGAGGCAGATATGCTATAACATTACTTCCACAGTATTCTGTTGATCAAAGTCAGTCACATGGTCCACTCAAATTTGAGGAGAGTAGAAATCAATTTATCTCTTGATGATAAAAACATAAAAGTGATACTGTGAAGTCATGTATATCGAGGTGGGAGAGATTTGTGGTCATAATTGTAAACACATTGTAAATCACTAGTAGGGGTTAAGTTTTTTGTTTGTCAGGCTATGTAAGATGATTTATATATTAACTCATTTACTTCTTGGGATGGTAAGATAGCTCACCTAGAGAGTGTACCTATTTTGTCAGGTGCATGACCCAGGTTTGAGCCCAGTCCTCACAGCAGTGAAGGGAACTTCAGTGCTGTGATGTTCTCTCTCTCTCTCTCTCTCTGTCTCTTTCTGTATCTGAAAAAGTTGGTCCAAAGCAGTGAAGCCTCATGACAAAAAAACAATAAATCATTTAATCCTCACAACAGCCCTGTTTTGCAGGTACAGTTTTATCCCATCATAGAGATTAATAATGCTAAGTCTCAGAAAGGTCAATTTGTACAAACTAACACAGCAAGTAAGTGGTAATGTTGAAAAAAAGAAAGAAAGAAGAGAGAGAGGGAAAAAAAAGGACAATGTAACATCCTGGCATGGAAAGCTAGATCTGACGTACTGTTAAATGATAAGAAGTAAGAGACAAAATGAAAGTTTAATCAAGACACATTTTAAAAAATATATTTTAAGTGAGTAGATGCAAATGTGTTATATATAGCTTTTAGATCAGTTCAGGAAGACTTTACCACAAACTATTAATGGAATTTATCTCTGAGGAGAGGAAGAGGAGGGAACTTTTAAAAAAATATTTATTTATTTATTCCCTTTTGTTTCCCTTGTTGTTTTATTGTTGTAGTTATTAATGTTGTCATTGTTGGATAGGACAGAGAGAAATGGAGAGAGGAGGGGAAGACAGAGAGGGGGAGAGAAAGACAGACACCTGCAGACTTGCTTCACCGCCTGTGAAGCGACTTCCCTGCAGGTGGGGGAGCCTGGGGCTGAAACCGGGATCCTTATACCGGTCCTTGCGCTTTGCACCGCGTGCGCTTAACCCACTGCGCTACTGCCAGACTCCCGGGAACTTTGGTTTTAAGCAGTTTTTTTGCATTGTGCAATTTTTTTTGGTTGTTGAACTTTTTTTATAGCAAGCATAAAATTTAATGTCATCACTCCATAAAGAAGAAAAACTATTTATAATATCCTTCAAGCTGTCTCTCACCCTGGTCTTTTTTTAAGTTGGTTTTACTTTTACTGTCTTTATCTCTCCCCTTTATTTTTTACATTAAGTTTTATGACTATCATATGGAGGGTCCTTCTCCCTTTTTCTCTTATAAATCCTGAACACTGTCAAAAGAGAAGTTTCATTAACCACCACTTTACCTTCTGGCTCAAGAATTTTCATTGCCCTTGCGTTGCCATCAGGAAAAGTCCAAACCCTTTGCTTAGTGTACATAGCATTTGTAAATTTGACTCCAAATTAATTAGATTCCAATTCTGTCATTTATTAGCAGTATAACCTTAGAGAAGTTATTTGACCTCTCTGAGACTTGGTTTTATCTTAGAAAGAAATAAGGAAGCAAGGTGAAGAGGAAGATAATAACCAGAATAGTAACTAGCATGACAAATCTTCTGGCAAATGAGATTGCTCACTTTCTCCACTAGAAGAGGTTAGTACTCACTGCTCCACTGATATCAGACTTGGCTATGTGATTTGTTTTGGTCAGGGAAATGTAGATAAAAGTGACGACATGCAGGTTCCAGATTAAGCCTTTTGTTGTTGTCTGTTTTTTTTTTTTTTTTAAGATTTATTTATTTTTAATAAAGACAGAAACTGAGAGGGAGAAAGACACCCATAGCACTATTTTACCACTCATGAAGCTTCCTCCCTGCAGGTGGGGACTGGAGGCTTGATGCCAAGTACTTGCTCCTGGTAATGTATACACTCTCCACCACTTGGCCCCATAAGAATAGGTCTTAAGTAGTCCTTTATATTTTTAATTAGTACCCTTGGAATTTCTGTCTTCACCATAGGGAAGGGACTGTCATTAGTGCATTGCAAGTTTTAAAACAGTTCCAATTGAAGTTACATTCAGTCTGGGGTAAGAATAAGTTTGTATCAGGGCAGGAGAGACAGCATAATGATTATGCAAAAGACTTACCTGCCTGAGGTTGTGAGGTCCCAAGTTCAATCGTCACTCCCAACATAAACCAAAGCTGAGCAGTGCTTTGGTCTTTTTTTTCTGTATCTCTCTCATTCAAATAAATAAAATATTAAAAAAGAATATTTTGGGGGCCAGGTGGTGGTGCATCTGGTTGAGCGCACATATTATAGTGTTCAAGGACCTGGGTTCAAGTCCCTTGTTCCCACTTGGCAGGGGAAAAGCTTTGCGAATGGTGAAGCAGGGCTTCAGGTGTCTGTCTCTCTCATTTTTTTCCATTATTATTATTATTATTATTTTGCCTCCAGAGTTATTGCTGGAGTTTGGTGCCTGCACTACAGATTCACTGCTCCTGAAGGCCATTTTTCCCCCATTTTTGGTTGTCTTTGTTATTATTGCTATTGTTGTCATTGCTGTTATTGTTGTTGGATAGGACAGAGAAATCAAGAGAGCAGGGGAAGACAGAAGAGGATAGAAAGATAGACACCTGCAGATCTGCTTTACCTCTTGTGAGGTGACCCCCCTAGAGGTGGGGAGCCAGTAGCTCCAACAGGAGTCATTATGCCAGTCCTTGCGCTTTGAGCCATGTGCACTTAACCTGCTGTGCTACCACCCAGCCTTTTTTTTTTTTTGTATTTTAGTTCTTTATTTTTAAAAATATTTATTTATCCCCTTTTGTTGCCCTTGTTTTTATTGTTGTTGTAGTTATTATTGTTGTTATTGATGTCATTGGATAGGACAGAGAGGAATGGAGAGAGGAGGGGAAGACAGAGAGAGGGAGAGAAAGACCCGTAGACCTGTTTCACTGCCTGTGAAGCGACTCCCCTGCAGGTGGGGAGCTGGGGGCTTGAACCGCTATCCTTACGCCGGTCCTTGCGTTTTGCGCCACATATGCTTAACCCACTGTTCTACCGCCCGACTCCCAGTTCTTTATTTTTTATGAACTTTTCAATAGTTTTTTTTCAAGAACTGTTTCTTTTTTATTATTTATTTATTTATTTTTTGTTATTCGATAGACACAAAGAGAAATTGAGAGAGAAGGGGGAGATAGAGAGGCAGAAAGATGCCTGCAGACCTGCTTCACCACCTGTGAAACGACTCCCCTGCAGGTGGGAAACCCGGGGCTCTAACCGGGATCCTTACACCAGTCCTTGTGCTTTCTGCCATGTGCTCTTAACCCACTGCGCTACCGCCGACTCCTGAACTGTTTCTTTTTTAAGTGGCAGTAAACTTAACAGATAGGAAAAGAATGCTCTGTGTCAGTTCAGGAAAGCAGTAGTTCTGCACAAATCCTCTTCATCAAACAGACTGGTTCCAGAAGAATGAGATACATATAACAAGACCACACCTAAAGCTAAGCCCACAGATCTCAGTGGATATCAAACCCCAAGTGACTGTAGATGGGAGAGAGAACTTGAATTTCTTTTGCACTTAAGCCACAGGCTTTGAGGGAGTTTATTATGCAATATTATGATAGTAATAATTAGTGGATAGGCTACTTCATAGGATTCTTCTGGACTAAATGAGTGAATACAGGACAAAGCCATAAAAATATATTGGCACATAACAGGGATGCAATCAGTGGGAACTATTTTTTTGGGGGTGGGGTGGGATGGGATGGTGTACAACTTTAGACAAAACGAAGTTTCTGTTCTCATAAATCTCATAGTCTTGTGAGAGATATGCCAAGCAGTGAGCCTCACTGAGAAGATAATTTTTTGGGTGGGGATAGCTAGCATAAAGAAGTGCACTATTCAAGTGAACTATTTTATTGGCCCAGGAAGGTGATTATTTTTTATTATGTTTATTTATTATTATTATCATTTTTTAAATTGCAACCAGGGTTATCACTGAGACTTGAATCCACCATATTTTTCTTCCCCCCTCTTCTTTTTTTAAATTTGTTATTAGTAGTGTGTTATAAGAGTGTAAGATTACAATGTATAGTTCTATACCATACCCACCACCAAAGTATCCCAACCGTCTCACATCCCAAATATAACCACCATGGTTCTTTCCCCACCCCCCCAAGTTCAGTTTGTTGATTTATTACCAACAGGATTATTGCTGGGGCTCAGTGCTGGTACTATGAAATCACCACTTCCAGTGACCATATTTTTTTTCCTTCTATTTTATTTGAAAGGACAGAGAGAAATTGAGAGGAGAAGGGAAATAAAGAGGGAGAGAGAAAGATAGACATCTGCAGACCTGCTTCACTGCTCATGAAGCCTCCCTCCTGCAGGTGTGGAGTGAGGGATTGAACCCAGGTCCTTGCTCTTGCATATGGCAATTTATATACTACCTGGCCTCTGGCAGTGTGTCACTGCCTAGCCTCTTTCACAAGTCTTAGAAATAGTTTGCTTGCTTCTGTTTTTGATTTATTTTTCTTTCTTCTTTTTTTTTTTTTTTTTTTTTGCACATTCATATGTATCAGATCTCTAGATTCCACATATGAGTGAAACAATCTGGTGGTTGACATTGAAACCAAACTATATAAAGATAACAAGCAACCCAGTAAATGGGAGAAGATATTTGCACATTACACATCTGACAAGAGACATCAAACATCAATACAAAGTTGGTATAGATCTACAAAAGAAGCAAAAATAACCCAATAAAAAAGTGGTCTAAATAACCAAACAGTTTTCTAAAGAAGAGATACACATGGTCCACAGACATATGAAGAAATGCTCCATCTCACTTGTCACTAGAGAAATGAAAATTAATACTACACTGAGATACCATTTCACACCTGAGAGAATGGCTTATATCAACAAACCAGGCAATGACAGGTGTTGGAGAGATTGTGGAGAAAAAGGAACTCTGCTACACTGCTGGTGGGAATGCAAACTGGTGTAACCCTTTGGAAAATTGTATAAGAGTCCTTAAATAAAAATGGAATTACCTTATGATCTAGTAATACCACTCGTAGGCATTTATCCAGTGGACACTCAAACACTAGTTAGAAGGGACATATGCACCCCTATATTAATAGCTACATTATTCACAATAGCCAAAGAGTAGAAGCAGCCTAAATGCCAATCAACAGATGACTGACTGAAGAAGTCATGGGAGATACATTCATGGAATACTACTCTGCAGTCAAAAAAGATAATATTGTGTCCTTTGGGGCAAAATGGATTGATCTAAAGGTGATTATGCCTAGTGAAATAAGAGACTATAGAAAACCCTGGGGAGTTGGGCGGTAGCACAGTGGGTTAAGCACACAAAGCACAAGGACAGGCGTAAGGATCCTGTGGTTTGAGCCCCCAGCTCCCCACCTGCAGGGGAGTCGCTTCACAGGTGGTGAAGCAGGTCTGCAGGTGTCTATCTTTCTCTCCCTCTCTCTGTCTTCCCCTCCTCTCTCCATTTCTCTCTGTCCTATCCAACAACATCAATAACAACAACAACAACAATAGAAAACAACCAAGGGCAACAAAAGGGAAAATAAATAATTAAAAAAAAAAAAACCTGCCTTTTTATTTGATAGGACAAAGAAATTGAGAGGGGAGGAGGAGACAGGGAGAGAGGAGGAGAAACAACACAGCACTGCTGTGTCACTTGTGAAGCTTCCCCCCTGCAGTAGGGACCAGAGACTTGAACTCAGGTTCCTGTGGATGGTAATCTGTGCATTCAACTTGTTATGCTAGTGCCCGGCCCACTGGAAAATAATTCTCAAGCAAACACCTGGGAGAGGTGAGGTAGAGAACCATAATGGTATGTGGAAGGAGATTATTCCAGATAAAACAGAGTGGGCACAGATTGTAAAGTGGACTTATCCCGTGTGGTCCAGGAGGTGGCGCAGTGGATAAAGCACTGGACTCTCAAGCAGGAGGGCCCAGGTTCAATCCCAGGCAGCACATGTACCAGAGTGATGTCTGGCTCTTTCTCCTCCTAGCTTTCTCATTAATAAATAAATAAAATCTTAAAAAAAAAAAGTGGACTTATCCCTTGTGGTTTTGATGAATAGCCAGTGGCTGAATTAAATAAGCAAGAGGAAGATGAAGTCACAAAGGTTCCTGAGAGACTGTCATGCACCTTGTTGTCCATTGTAAGGACTCTAACTTCTGCTCTGATGAGGTAGGTGGTGGTGGTGTATATTAGAGGTTTGGATCAAAAAGGCAGAACTAGTTTTTACATTTTTTAAAAATTTCTTTATTGGGGAATTAATGCTTTACATTCGACAGTAAATACAATAGTTTGTACAAGCATAACATTTCTCAGTTTTTCATATAACAATACAACCCCCACTAGGTCCTCTGTCATCCTTTTTGGATCTGTATTCTCTCCCACCCCCACCCCAGAGTCTTTTACTTTGGTGCAACATGCCAGTTCCAGTTCAGGTTCTACTTGTGTTTTCTCTTCTGATCTTGTTTTTCAACTACCTGAGAGTGAAATCATCCCATATTCATCCTTCTGTTTCTGACTTACTTCACTTAACATACTTTTTTTTTTTTTTACTATCTTTTCAGCTACTACTGAATATTTAAGGCATGTAATGAGAATGAGGACTGAAGTAGGGAGACCAAGTGAGAGGCTATTGCCAAAAGCTGGACAGAGATGGCAATGGTTTGAAGCAAAATTAGACTCAGCTTATTTATTTATTTATTTATTTATTTATTCACCTCCAGGTTTATCGCTGGGGCTCAGTACCTGCACTACATACAAATCTGCTCCTGGTGGCCATTTTTTCTTTCTTTCTTTCTTTCTTTCTTTCTTTCTTTCTTTCTTTCTTTCTTTCTTTCTCTTTTTTTTTTTACCAGAGCACTGCTCAGCTCTGGCTTAAGGTGGTGTGGGGGATTGAACCTGGGACTTCGGAGCCTCAGGCACGAGAGTCTCTTTGCATAACCATTATGCTATCTACCTCTGCCCCATTTTTCCATTTTTATTGGATAAAACAGAAATTGAGAGGAGGGGAAGATAGAGAGGGAGAGAGACAGACACCTGCAGACCTGCTTCACCACTTGTGAAGTGACCCCTCTGCAGGTGGGGAGTTGCTTGAACCTGGATCCTTGCGTGGTTCCTTGTGCTTCCTACAATGTGTGCTTGCTTAACTGGGTGTATCACAGCCCTACACCCATGGTTATTTTGAAGTTAAAGTCAAAAGGACAGATTAGGGGAAGAGATTCTAGGGGTGGAACTTAGAAAAAATGAAATTAAAGTTGATCCCATAGGTTTTGGCAAGAGGAATTTAAAGAGTGAACTTTCTGTTAATTCAGATAAGGAAAACTGTAGGAGAAAAATTATTTTCATAGGGAAAAGAATAAAAAATGTGCAGTTTTGGGAGTCGGGCAGTAGTGCAGCAGGTTAAGCACACGTGGCGCAAAGAGCATGGACCAGCATAAGGATCCCAGTTCGGCTCCCCACCTGCAGGGGTGTCGCCTCACAAGCAGTGAAGCAGGTCTGCAGGTGTCTACCTCTCCCCCTCTCTTGTCTTCCCCTCCTCTCTCCATTTCTCTCTGTCCTATCCAACAACGACATCAATAACAACAATAATATCTACATATTTTAAATATATATATCTAAAAAAACTACTTAAGAGTGGAAATCCAACTAATAAATATGGAAGAACAAAAATTAGAAAATAACTGTGAGTCAA
The DNA here is from genome assembly GCF_950295315.1 of Erinaceus europaeus. Lineage (NCBI taxonomy): Eukaryota > Metazoa > Chordata > Mammalia > Eulipotyphla > Erinaceidae > Erinaceus > Erinaceus europaeus. The sequence goes on along the minus strand of NC_080162.1, from coordinate 73,922,204 downwards.
GGAGATGGCATAGTGGTTTTGCCAAAGATGTCCATGCCTGAGGTTCTAAGGTTCCATTGCACCACCATAAGCCAGAGCTGAGCAGTGCTCTGGAGAAAAACAACAGTATCCATTACAATAATTATTTCCGGAAAGAACCATTAATGAATGATTCAAAATGGACTGAAGTTTGAAAAGAAATAGGATATTTGCATAGGCTTACAGTATCTTCTTACAGAATACTTATTATTGGCTGGGAAATTAGCTCATTAGGTACAGTTCAGGACTTGTAACCAAGAAGTTAGAAATTCAGTCCCTAGCAGTACATATGCCAGAATGATGTTACAGTTCATTTGTGTTTCGTCCTCCTGTTCTTCCTCCACTTTCATCTTCTCTCTCTCCACCTCCTCCTTTTCTCTCTCTGTCATTAAATAAATATTTAGAAAATACTTACTAATTACAAAAACAAAACAGTGGAGAAACCCAGTAGACATCATATGAACCAAGTGATCATTACCAGTAGTGGAGCAAATTTTCATCATGCACCTCCTAAAATGATCATTGAGAGGGACACAGCATTCCTTCAGTAGTGCCTCTGCAAAAATGTTTTAACTGATTCATGAGGGAACACTGAGGGAAATAAAATTGAGGAGTGTTTCTACAAAATGAGTGGTCTGTGCTTTTCTAAAATGTTGAGGTTATGAAAAGACCAAGACTGAGGAGTGGTTTTAGTTGTAGAAACTAAATGCAATGTAAAATCCTGGACCATAGAAAAATGGTTTTCCCTTACTATAAAGAGTAACAAAACTCTTTATAGTAACATACTATAGTAATATTTGTTACAAGAAAACAAATGACCCCATCCAAAAACGGGGAGAAGACATGGACAGAATATTTACCACGGAAGAGATCTGAAAGATCAAGCAAGAAACATGAAAAAATGCTCCAGGTCATTGACTGTCAGAGAAATGCAAATAAAGACAACAGTGAGATACCACTTCACTCCTGTGAGAATGTCATACATCAGAAAAGGTAGCAGCAACAAATACTCGAGAGGTTGTGGGGACAAAGAAACCCTCCTGCACTATGGGTGGGAATGTAAATTGGTCCAATCACTGTGGAGAGCAGTCTGGAGAACTCTCAGAAGGCTAGAAATGGACCTACCCTATGGCCCTCCAGTTCCTTTCCTGGGGATATATCCTAAGGAAACCAACACACCCATCCAAAAAGATTTGTGTATACCCATGTTCATAGCAGTACAATTTGTAATAGCCAAAACCTGGAAGCAACCCAGGTATCCAACAACAGATGAGTAGCTGAGCAAGTTGTGGTCTATATACACAATGGAATATTACTCAGCTATTAAAAATGGTGATCTCACCATTTTCAGTCCATCTTGGATGGAGCTTGAAGAAATCATGTTAAGTGAAATAAGTCATCAATAGAAAGATGAATATGGGATGATCTCATTCACAGGCAGAAGTTGAAAAACAAGATCAGAAGAGAAAACACTAAGCAGAATCTGGACTGGAGTTGGTGTATTGTGAGACTTTGGGGCGGGTAGGGGTAGAGTTCAGGTGCTGGAACATAATGGCAGTGGACCTAGTGGGGGTTGTATTTTTATGTGGAAAACTGGAAAATGTTATACATGTACACACTATTGTATTTTACTGGTGATTGTAAAATGTTAATCCCCCAATAAAGAAAAAAAAAATGTTAAAAAAAAGTTTTGTTGTTAGGAGAGAAATCGAGAAGGAAAGGGGATAAAAGAGGAGGAGGGGAAAAAAGAGCAGAGGGCAGGGTAGATAGCATAATGGTTTTGAAGACAGACTCATTCCTGAGGGTCCAAAGTACCAGGTTCAGTCTCCCACACTGCCATAACCCAGAACTGAATAATGTTTTCTCTCTCCCTCTCTCTCTGCATCTCTCTCAAAAATTGTAAAATAAATAAAATCTTTTAAAAAAGAAAAAGAGTAGGAAAAAAAAAGGAGGAGGAGAGAGAGAGACAGAGACACCTATAGCCCTGCTTCACTGCTCATGAAGCTTCTTTTTTTGCCTCCAGGGTTACTACTGGGACTGGGTGCCTGCACTACAAACCCAATGTTATTTTTTTCCCTTTTGTTGCTGTTGTTATTTATTGTTACTGTTATTGCTATCATTGTTGTTGGAAAGGACAGAAATTGAGAGAGGAAGACAGGGAGAGAGCAAGACACCTGTAGACCTGCGTCACCACCTGTGAAGCGACCCCCTTGCAGGTGGGGAGCCGGGGGCTCAAACTGGGATCCTTATGCTGGTCCTTACGCTTGGCGCCATGTGTGCTTAACCCACTGTGCCACCACCCAGCTTCCTTGAGTTGAATCCAGGTACCTTGCACATGGTAACGCATGTACTACCACCCAGCCAGAAGAGTCATAATGGGACTGACAGTGGAATTTGAATATGGTCTGTAGATTGCAGTATTGTATCAACATGAAAGTCCCTGATTTCCTTTCTTGTAAGAGAGTGTGTCAATGCTTTAAAGTTGACAAGAAAATAAATATTTTTTTAAAAAAGTGTTAGGGGCCAGGTGCTAGTGTACCTGGTTAAGCACTCAGTACTAAGCAAAGGACCTGCACAAAGATCCAGGTTCTAGGCCCTGGCTCCCCACCTGCAGGAAGGATGATTCACAAGCAGCACAGTAGGTCTGTAGGTGTCTATCTCCTCTTTCTCCCCTTCCCATCTCAGTTTCTCTTTGCCTTATCAAATAAAATGGAAAAAACAGAGTGTGTGTGTATCTTTATTTTTAGGAGATACACACTGAGCTTCAGGGACAAAGGGAATACTCCAGTTTACTATAAAATAGTTCATAAGGGTGGCAAAAGGGGGGAGGAAACAGATAAAGCAAAAATGGTAAAGTCTGGATGGTATGTGTCTGGATATTCTTTTTTTTAATCTTTATTTATTTATTGGATAGAGACAGCCAGAAATTAAGAGGGAAGGGGGTGATAGAGAGGGAGAGAGACAGATACCTGCAGCTCTGCTTCACTGCTTGTGGAGCTTTCCCCCTGCAGGTGGAGACCAGGGGCTTGAACCCAGGTGCTTGAGCACTGTAATGTGTGTGCTTAACCAGGTGTGCCACCACCTGGCCCCAGTGTCTGGATATTCTTTGTATAATTTTTGTGTTGAGATACTGAGGCAGTGAAGACAGACAACATTTTTGAGTTTTCTCTAGGACTAAGGATTGGGTAATAGTTATAGAGCAAAGTAGAATCAAATATTTATTTATTTAGGTTTTTCTTTTTATTTTCTTTCCTTCTTTCTTTCTTCCTTCTTTTCTGTTTTTCCAGAAGCTCTGCTCAGCTCTGGCTATTGATAGTACCAGGAATCAAACTGAGGACTTGCATGTAAGTCTCCCTAACTAGAGATAGTTTATTTAAAAGCTGAAGTATTATATGTCTCTATGTTGATGAAAACAATACAGCAGGTTGAAAAAGGATAATACAAGAGGGTCTAGTCTGATGTCCCTGGAAATATAGACAGACGAGTTATATACACAAGTGGAGGTTTGTCTATGGTCACAGAAGAGAGGGCAAAGTGTTTCTGATTGAGTTCCAGCGAGTGTAGGGGAGTAGTTGCATAGTAGAAGCTTGTAGAATATTTTTTGATGGCTACAGCCTTCCCTTTGAAGGATGCAAGGTCTTCACCTAAGAATGATCATAGGGGAGTCAGTAATGAAAGTTTAAGAAGAAAAGAAGGAATTACCTAAAAAGAATGGCTAGTCCATGGGAATCATAGTGTGACTATCAGGCAGTACTGAAGACCCCCTGGAAGCTAATTATCGTGTATAATCACTTGGAGTCGGTGTTCTCCAGTCATATTCCACTGCAGGGCAAAAAGCACAACCAGTGGATATTTAGCTAGAGAGGTATGCAAGATCTTGGGAGTGTCAGTGCATGGGAATCAGTGAGGAGGAAAATGAGGACATGAGAAGGGTGGTAGGTTCAGTAGGTCAGAGGTCCCAGTGGGCTAAAGGATTTTGAAATTAGAGCACTGGAAAGTGTGAACTGGAAAGAGAGGAAGTGTAGGTCGGTTCTCATGAAATGAATGCTGAGGTAATGAAGGAAGTGTAGGTAAACCATGACATGCATCAACTACCCTGAGATGACCGTGGTGGAAAAGCATACTGAGTTTTGTCTTGTTCCCGGAGCACTGCTCAGCTCTAGATTATGAGGGCAAATGTGACTGAATTTGGGACTAAATGTGATTGAGCTTGGGACTTTGGAGCCTCAGGCATGAGAGTCTCTTTGCACAACCATTATGCTATCTTCTGGAAAGGTGCTCTTAACCAACAACTAGTCGTTGAGCCTCCAAATGACCGTAACCCGACAGTATCTGCCTACCACCAGGAAAAAAACTGAGGTTCAGCCCAACTGAGCATTTTCCAAGTTGCTGACACATAAAGCAATGAAATAAAAAGAAAAGAAAAAAGATTATTATTTCTTTTTTAAACTTTCTTTATGGGGGATTAATGGTTTACACTCACCAGTAAAATATAAGTTTGTACATGTGTAACATTTACCAGTTTTCCTTTTTTAAAAATATTTATTATCGGACAGAGACAGAGAATTGAGGGGGGGAGGGATACAGAATGACAGTAATACCTGCAGAGACACCTGCAGCCCTGCTTCAATACTCGTGAAGCTTCCTTCCTGCAGGTGAGGACCAGGGGCTTGAACTCAAGTCCTTGCACACTGTTATGTGTGTGCTTAGCCAGGTGTGCCACCACCTGGTCCCCTATTTACCAGTGTTCTACAAAACAATTCAGTCCCCAGTAGGTCCTCCTCTGCCATCATGTTCCAGGACCTGAACCTTTCCCTCCACCCTCCCTCTCCACCCTCCCTCTCCACCCCATCATGTTCCAGTACCTGAACCCTCCTTTACGTTGGTGCAAGATGAAAAGATTTTTTTTTTTATGAGAAATATAGGAGGAGTGAGAAAGAACCAGACATCACGGGAGTTGGGCAGTAGCACAGCAGGTTAAGCGCACGTGGCACAAAGCGCAAGGATCCCGGTTCAAGCCCCCAGCTCCCCACCTGCAGGGGAGTCACTTCACAGGTGGTGAAGCAGGTCTGCAGGTGTCTTTCTGTCTGTCTTCCTCTCTATCTCCCCCTTCTCTCTCAATTTCTCTCTGTCTCTATCCAATAACAAATAAATAAACAAATAAATAATAAAAAAAGAAGAGGTTAAAAAAAAAAAAAAAGAACCAGACATCACTCTGGCACATGTGCTGCCGGGGACTGAACTCAGGACCTCATGCTTGAGAGTCCAAAGCTTTACCACTGCGCCACCTCCCGGACCACAGATTGTTATTTTTGATGCAGCAGTAGTAGTGGGGGGAAAATGCTGATTTTCATTCAAGAGGTTTCAAGAAGTTTTAGTGCCCTAGAACTAGGATTTTTTGTAACGAATTAATTTCTCTGATTTCTCACTTTCTAAGTGGGGAAATCAAGGTTCAGAGTAGTAACATGCTCAAATTTGCAGTTAGTAAGAAATTGGACTTAGAGCTTATTTTCTTGCCAACCTCGCTTATATCCTTGACCCCTGGACATAATGGGGCACCTTGGATTTGTGGGCTCATACGAAAGAGTAGATTAGGATTCCCTCTGCCTCCCTTCCACTTTCTGCCCAAGTTCTTCTTTCCCTTCAAGGGGAAAGAAGGTCTTGAAGGTCTTCATTCACATGGCAAAGGAGATGGCCATCCCTCTTCTTATTGGCTGTTCATTTATGCTTGCAGTCTGCTATTTAGCAGGTCTTCCTGACCATCTGCTCTGGAGCAGACACTTCTAGGTTCTCAGTATACAGTTACAAACAAGCCAGTGTTCCTGGCCTGGTGGAACTCAACAAATGGGAAGAAGGTAATGAGACAAATTTATTTTTATAAACTGAAATTATTGCTAGAAAAGGCTGGGCGAAGTGACAGTGAGGCATTATAAGAATATATAACAGGAAACTGAACTAGTGGAGTGTGGAAGGGAGAATTTTCCCACTAGGGCAAGGTAGGGGTCGAGTATGGGCTGACCAAGGAGGAGGCACTGAGTGGTTACAGGCTGTAAGAGACAAACAGATCTAGTGTGTTAAGGGTGCATGGAGAAGACCTGGACATAGATAAGATGGAGAGAGGACTAGAGTGAGCATTGGAGGGAATGAAATGAAAGAGGTGGCCAGAATTTTGTGCACCAAGTAGAGGAGTTTGTCTTTAGAACAGGACAGAAACACAGTAGGTTCAAGCAAGGGAATGATTTGATGTGTATTTTACACTTGTAAAATGAGATGAATGAGCCACAAAGAGAGGAAATGACTATCCCATGGTTACAAACGAGTAAGCAACATAGATAGCTAAGATGAGAATCCAGGTCAGAACCACTAGAGGATCTTGAATTCTCTGTGACTCCATGTGCCTCTCCTCTTCTCTTGGGAAGTTCTTCAGGCTTGTAATGCTCAGTTTACCCTATGTGGTCTTTCCAGGAAGCCATGAAAATCCAGGGCTGAATGTTGGGTAGTGAGGAATATGGGTTTAGATTCAATTTTCAACTCCATCCAGGGTTCTTTATCTGAACCATGATTTCCTCCTTTCTGAAATGGGGTAGGGTAGCACCACATGGCATGCAGCGTCTGGTATAAAACTGTGCAGATGCAGTGGTTTGTGTGTATATGTTGTAGACCAAGCACAGTGCCTTTGAAGGGACCAGCCCTCTATAAGCACTTGCTGCTACTGGGATTATTATGCTGTGTATCTGTGGGTTGAAACCCTATGGCCCCAACAAGGGCAACAAAAATCGGGGGAAAATGGCCTCCAGGAGCAGTGGATTTGTATTGAAGGGACTGAGGACCAGTGATAAGCCTGGAGGCAAAAAAAAAAAAAAAAAAGAAAAGAAAAGAAAAAAGAAGAAGAAGAAAAAAAAGAAACCCTATAGTTCCAATGTTTCTTTTAACAATGGATGCCATACTTCATTTCAAAAATGAAATTAGAAACATAGCCTACTGGGGAGTCAGGTGGTAGCACAGCAGGTTAAGCGCAGGTGGCGCAAAGCACAAGGGCCAGTGTAAGGATCCTGGTTCGAGTCCCCGGCTCCCCACCTGCAGGGGAGTTGCTTCACAAGCAACTTGTCTTTCTCTCCCCTTCTCTGTCTTATCTTTCTCTCCCCCTCTCTGTCTTCCCCTCCTCTCTCCATTTCTCTCTGTCCTACCCAACAACGACATCAATAACAACAACAATAAAACAACAAGGACAACAAAAGAGAATAAATAAATATTAAAAAAAGAAACATAGCCTACTGGTACATAATTTTAAATAAACATTACCTTAGTTATAAAACAAAAGTAAATAAAAATGAAAGTAATTCAGAATAAATTATGTAACTCTCTGGGCATAATGGACAGAAAATAGAACAAAGTAGTGGTGGGGTGGGAGTGAGGTTACATAGCTAAAGGTGGTCACTGTGAATCTGTGGCTGAATAGGAGTTCTGGCAATTCCTGTGACTGTAGGGCTGCGATAATCCAAGTGGAACAGTTCTAGGCAAAATGCCTGAACCAAACACAACCTAGTCTCTCCCCAAATATGCAGAGGTCCCTTTCTTGGTTTATCATGGTAGATTATTTCGGCTGGTTCAGAGTAAAACTTAGCATGTGTGAGGAACATGGTTTAAGTCTTGGCACCACACAGGAAGACCATGGACAGCATAGGGAGGGGCAGGAGTAAGCTCCATAGATGATGATCTTTGGTGCCTGTATCTGTCAGTCTCTGCATATCTGAAGTAAAGAGAATGAAAAAGTCATCCTGGGAGCAGTAAGAATCATACGAAGCCCTGGCACAACAAATAAATTAATAATATATAAAACCAAGTAAATACATCCTGTGCAGGGAATGGCATAATTATAGTGACAATACACATATCAGTGGCTTCAAGGACTTGGAGAGATCAGATGAAGGGATGATGAGACGGAGCATATGACATTTTTAGGACTGTGGCACATTTCTGTATGATACTTTAATGGCAGATATGAGACATTATGTATTTGTCAAAACCTATGGTACTCTTCAATACAAAGAGCAAACCTTAATAAAAACTATAACCATTCAGTATTTACTCTTCAGTTGTAGTCAATGTCTCACACTAGTGCAAGGTGTTAACAGAACAAGCATGTTAGCAAAGGAGAGGAGACAGTATATGAGTACTATATAACTTCTGCACTCCTCTCCCCCCAAGAAAACATAAAACTGCTCTAAAAAATAAAGTTCATTAAAAAGTAACAAAATAAAATTCCCTAAAAATTGTGTTTGAATATGAACTAGAATTTTGGTGGGCTGGGTAGGGGCACACCTAGTTGAATGTACACATTATAGTGTGCAAAGACCCTGGTTCAAGCCCCCAGTCCTCCCCTGCAGAAGGAAAATCTTCATGAGCAGTGAATACCTGCAATGCTGCAGGTATCTGTCTCACTCCCTCTCTAAACCCCCCCTTCCCTCTCAATTCCTCTTTGTCTCTATCCAAAATAAAGTATATATATATTTGCCTCCAGGGATTTATCACTGGGGCTCCGTGCCTGCACTATGAACTCACTGCTCCTGGAGGATATCTTTTTTCCATTATTGTTATTATTGTTGCTGAATGGAACAGAGAGAAATTGAGAGAGGAGGGGAAGATAGAGGTGGAGGGGGTTAAAAGACACCTGCATACCTGTTTCACTGCTTGCAAAAATACCCCCTTGCAGGTGGGGAGCCAGGGTCTCAAACCCGGATCCTTGCGCTTCTCACTATGTGTACTTAACTCTGTGCTACTGCCTGGCCCCCACTAACAAATATAGTTAGCTTGTTTGTTTTTTGTTATTATTGTTTTATATATTTTTATTGATGTTGTCATTGTTGGATAGGACAGAGAGAAATGTAGAGAGGAGAAGACAGAGAGGAGGAGAGAAAGACGGACACCTGCAGACCTACTTCACCACTTGTGAAGTGACTCTTCTGCAGGTGGGGAGCCAGGGGCTTGAATCGGGATCCTTACACCAGTCCTTGCACTTTGCATCAAGTGCGCTTAACTCGCTATGCTACTTACTGCCCAACTCCTAAAAATATTTTTAAAAAAGAAATTGGTCCTCAGCTTAAATTTTTACAAAGAGGGTTGTCACCTATAGTAATTATCAAAGGGAGATTTTTCCCCCAATATCTAGTACAGTTTTACTCATCAAAAAAACAAAACAAAACAAAAAAACCCAAAAAACTAGGGGTTGGGGAGACAGCATAATGGTTATGCAAAAGCCTTTCAAGCCTGAGGCTCTGAGGTCCCAGGTTCAATCCCCAGCACCACCATAAACCAGAGCTGAGCAGTGTTCTGGTTAAAAAAATAAAAATAAATTAAATTAAAAAAAAGTCAAGATAAGTCTGTATTCCCATTAGAATTATTGTTGAAAAAAAAAAAGAATTACAGTTGAACAGATAACAGGTACCTGAAGTAGTGGTTAAACTATAAGAAAGCTGGCAGGCATTTTTGGTCAATCTCTTTTAAAAATACACTTAAAGATGTCCTCAACTGTAAATATCTTCTGCTCTGAGAGAATAATAACAGAAAGGCTCCTGATAGTAATTCTAGTAATTCCTTTAATGCATCTGAGGAAAATAGGAAATCAGTGTCAGAAAAGACAGTTTCTTTTCTCACTTTTTCAAAGGGAGATTTGAATTCTATCTAATACTTGGGAGCCAATGGAGAGCATTTATACTCCTGCTCCCCGTCTTGTGTGCTTAGGGCACCCAATTGACCAGTACTCTTGGAAGCTCTGCCCTAGTTAGAATCTTGAAACATGTGGTCCGGAAGGTGGTACAGTGGATAAAGTACTGTACTGTAAAGCATGAGGTCCTGAATTCAATCCCCAGTGGCACATGTACCAGAGTGATGTCTGGTTCCTTCTCTTTCTTCTCCTATCTTTCTATTAATAAATAAATAAAATATAAAAAAAAGAATATTGAAATGGGGGGGGCTGGGTGGTGGAGTGCTTGATTAAACACATATGCTACTGTGCTCAAGGGCCCAGGTTAAAGTCCCTGGTCTCCACCTACAAAGGTGAAGCTTCACAAGCAGTGAAGGAGTGCTGCAGGTGTCTCTCCTTGTCTCTCCCTCTTTATATTCCCCTCCTTTCTCAATTTCTCTTTATCCTATGGAAAATAATAATGAATAAAAAGAATCTTGGAGCTGTTAGGAATCTGTCCCTTGGATGTGGGGGCGATCTGGCTGCGACATCTGTCACCCTGTTAATTGCCAGGGTTGATTCGGCTGATCTGGCTGGCTAGGTGGGTGTCCCCTGCCTCCCTCACTGCTCCATGTGCGTCCCTCCAGAAGCTGCGTGCTCAGTGGAAGAGGACAGCCTTCCCTGAATAGAGACAGAGGGTGTATGAGTAGCTGTGTTCCCCTGCTAGAACCTCCAAACAAGCTCTCAAGGAATCTATCCCTTTACCATGAAGGCTATTCTTTAGAGTTCACAGATGCCTGCTTGCTGATCTTGGGTGATGGAAATTCAGTCTGATTGAAACATCTCCCCAACTGTAAGAATCTCAGGATGCTACTGTGGATATGACTTACACTCAGTTTCCAGAAATTCTACTTTAAACCTAGATCCCAGAAGTTTCCATTGTGTAAAACTGAATGAGTCACATCACTTCAGTAAACCTCAGTTTTCCCATTGGTGGGAAAGAGAGTGATAATACTTGCCTCAGGGGCTATAATCACGTCTTCACTCATGCCTGCTACGTGAAGTGGGGCTATAACAAGGGACAAGACAGTTGCCTACCTTACTGGAACTTGCAGCTTTACATAGAGAATAAACAAAAACAACAAAAAAGCAAATTTATATAGAAGATAATGTCAGATATGCAGAAAAAGAAGCCAGTGTCATAGAGAGGAAGAGAGTAGGACCAGACTTCCTTGAAAGATGTTGTCATGAAAGATGATATCTCAGAGGAATTTTATTTTTTGCCTCGAGGGTTATCACTGGGGCTTGGTGCCTGCACCTCGAATCCACTACTCCTGGAAGCCACCTTTTTCCATTGTTGTTGTTATTGTTGCATAGGACAGAGAGAAATTGAGAGAGGAGGGGAACACAGAGGAGAGGGAGAGAAAGATAGACAACTGCGGACCTGCTTCACTGTTTGCGAAGCAACCCCCCCCAAATAAACACCCCCTCCCCCCGCCGCCGCAGCCGGTGGAGAGCCAGGGGCTCGAACCCGGAACCTCGCGCTGGTCCTAGCGCTTCGTACTGTGTGTTTAACCCGGTGCGCTACTGCCTAGCCCCCAGGAGATCATATTTTAATTGAAATATAAATGAAGTGAAGAATTAAGACATGCAAGTCTGGGAGAAAGACCATTCCAGACTAAGTGAAGAGTAAAATAACACTTGAGGGGTCTGGGCAGTAGCGCAGCGGGTTAAACGCACATGGGGTGAAGTGCACGGACTGGCTGAAAGATCCCTGTTCCCCACCTGCAGGGGAATTGCTTCACAGGCGGTGAAGCAGGTCTGAAGGTGTTTTTCTCTACCCCTCTCTGACTTCCCCTCCTCTCTTCATTCTCTCTGTTTTATCCAACGACAGCAATAACAATGATAAACAACAAGGGCAACAAAAAGGAAAAATGTCTCCTGGAGCAGTGGATTCGTAGTGCAGGCATCGAGCCCCAGCAATAACCCTGGAGAAAAAAGAAAACACTGTGTTTGAGGAATTACAAGGAAGCCAGTGTGTTTGGCAGAGAGTGTGTGCGTGAGAGGCAAGAGGAAATATGGACAGAGAGCCATGGAGGTATTTGAAGATATTCACTGAAAAGCTCTTCTATGTTGTATGTTCTTGCATGTGAGAAAAATAGAGGGAAACATTCTAAAGCCATACCCTTGTCCACAACCATAGTCTTGTGTCCGTCCTTTTTCTGTGCAAAGCAGGCTTCCTCTTCCGGTTGCTCTGGAAAGGCTGCTGTCAAAAAGCAGTGACCAGATTGTAATTGCTGTAAAGTACCACCAGGTGACGACTCTGGGTCATGTTTTAAACGTGGGTTAGCAGATCCAAAGTGGTGGCTCCCAAACTCGTGTTAACAGAATAATCTAGAGTACTTGTTAAGACACGGATTGATACACCCCCTGCCCCTACTATCAGATCTTTAGGTCTGAATTGAGGCCCAAGAATCTGCATTAATCCTGCACCCATCCTCACTTCTCCAGAACCTTGAGGTGAGAGAAGGGGTTTCACTATACCTGGTTCTCTGCTTTTCCATTCAGATAGAGAGAGGCAGTCTGGGAGATGGCACAATGGATAAAGCACTGGACTCTCAAGCATGAAGTCCTGAGAGCAATCCCCAGCAGCACATGTACCAGACTGATGTATGTTTCTTTCACTCACTTCTTCTATTTTTCTCATTAATAAATAAATGAGGGAGTCGGGCAGTAGCCCAGTGGGTTAAGCGCACATGGCGCAAAGCACAAGGACCAGTTAGGATCCTGGTTCGAGCCCGCGGCTCCCCACTTGCAGGGGAGTCACTTCACAGGCAGAGAAGCAGGTCTGCTGGTGTCTCTCTGTCTCTCTTCCTCTCTATCTCTCCCTTCTCTCTCAATTTCTCTCTGTCTCTATCCAATAACAAATAAATAAATAAAATTTAAAAATAAAATAAAATAAAGGTGAACCATTGGAGCTGTTAGCTGACAGGTTACTGGAATTTCTCAAAAAAAAAAAAAAAGGAAGTGGAAGAGAGGAAGGAGAGGAAGAGAAACAATGGCACTAGAGTGTACCCTGGTTTATGGCATCTCCCATATGGTCCCAGGTTTAACCCTGAGCCCTGTGCATGGCAAGGCAGGAGCCCTATCTAGTGAGCTAGCTCTCTAGCACCTGCATTTTTATCTAAACAGTTCCAGCTAATTGGCTTATTGCACCAAAGCAAAAGACTCTGAGGGTGGGTGGGTGGGGAGAATACAGGTCCAAGAAGGGTGACAGAGGACCTAGTGGGGGTTGTATTGCTATATGGAAAACTGAGAAATGTTATGCATGTGCAAACTATTGTATTTACTGTTGAATGTAAAACATTAATTCCCGGGAGTCCGGCTGTAGCACAGAGGGTTAAGCCCACGTGGCAGGAAGCGCAAGGACTGGCCTAAGGATCCCCATTCGAGCCCCCAGCTCCCCACCTGCAGGGGAGTAGCTTCACAGACGGTGAATCAGGTCTGCAGGTGTCTATCTTTCTCTCCCCCTCTCTGTCTTCCCCTCCTCTCTCCATTTCTCTCTGTCCTGTCCAACAATGATGACATCATTAACAACAATAGTAACTACAACAATAAAAAAAGGGCAACAAAAGGGAAAATAAGTAAATATAAAAAATAATTAAACCCCTCCAAAACATTAATTCCCCAATAAATATATTAAAAAAAAAACCAGAATAAACAGTTCCAGCTGATGCTGAGGTTCCTGGTTCAAGGACCACACTTTGAAAGCCTTTGTTTGGAGTCCTGAGGCAGAAACAAGGGCCATGTCCTTCATTTCATAGATGGGGTACTAAACATGTCTGACTCAAACATTCATTACCTCCCTATCACTTTCATAATTCAGTCGAGGTCTCCTCTATCTCCAGCAGTTCCCCCTACTTCACCTCCTGCCAGGTTCTAAACAATGGTCACAATGCTTCTCTGTTCCTTGAAGTCTTGTCTGTCCTGCCCCAGGGCCTTTACACATGCTTGACCTACCACCTGGGATGCTTTTCTCCCAGATTTTCCATCGACTGTCCCAGTTTGAATGTAATCTTGTCAGGTGTTATCTTTGGCACCCATCTCTACAGCTAGTATCTTTGCTTGTGTTCCTGTTCTTTTCCTTTTCGGTGCTTACAGTGATGTTTGATTATTTAGCCTCCCTCTTGGCTTACATGCCTTCCTTCTGTCTAGATTGCCTGCCTCATCTCAGGTGCCCAAGGCAGAGTTTGCTGGTAATTAAGACACCTCCTCCCAGGAAATAACAGTTGAATAAATGAATTTATATTATGTATTATTAAAATAAATGAATTTATTCAACTATTATTTAACTATTTATTTAACTATTATCCAAATAATAGTTGAATAAATGAAATTAAAGATGTGTTAGACTCTTCCAAAGAGTCAGTGGGTGGGCAACGACAATAAATAAAAGATCCTTACAGATTGTATAAGCTATTTCATCACTTTATCAAGTCCTAGTCCTGATTCTCAGGGTGCCCTGGAAGAGATAAAAGGTGAATAAGACCATGTCTATAAATAGTTCAGTCTGTGTTCTAGCTAATTTTCCTGCTTGTTTGGTTAGCATCAGGCCGGCTGAGAGGGTGAGTCCCCTGAGGTTCTAGGGTTGATAGGCAGAGACATTACACACATAAGCAGCAAGATAAGAAGCATCAGAGATCTAACATCTGTAAATCCCTCCCACCTCAATTATTGTATTGTATGCTCAGGTTAAAAATACAAGTTTTGGGAGTCAGGCAGTAGCACAGCGGTTAAGCACAGGTGGCACTAAAGCACAAGGACGGTCATAAGGATCCCGGCTTGAGCCCTCGGCTCTCCACCTGCAGGGGAGTCACTTCACAGGCGGTGAAGCAGGTCTGCAGGTGTCTATCTTTCTCTCCTCCTCTCTGTCTTCCCCTCCTCTCTCCATTTATTTCTGTCTCCTATCCAACAATGACGACGTCAATAACAACAACAGTAATAACTACAACAATAAAACAACAAGGGCAACAAAAGGGAATAAATAAATGAAAAAAAAAAAGATGCTATTTAAGGGCTGGGGAGACAGCACTGTATTTCTGCAAAAAAGAAAAAAAAATGCAAGTTTTGGGACCAGGAAGTGGTACACCTGGCACACACTATAACACACATGTTATAGTGCGCAAAGCCCCTGGTTCAAGCCCCTGGTCCCCTCCTGTAGGGTGGGATGGGGGGGAGCTTCTCAAGTAGTGAAACAGTGCTGCAGTTGTCTTGTTCTCTCTCTCTACCCCTACACTCTGAATTTCTCTCTGTTTCTATTCAATAAGTAAATAAATAATTTTTTTTTAAATACAAGCATCCAAACCATGAAAATAATTAGAAGTAGGACCGTGTGTCCTTGTCCTTTCGGTAACATGCCAGAGGTTTGTTTGTCAATCTGTCAACCCATGAGTTAACTAACTATAGGGAAACAGATCACACAACATAAAAGTGTAAGTGGAGGTAGGAGAGAGGAGGTATCAACCAGAGTTCTGTCTGGTGACTGGCTGTGCAGGAGCAGGGAGGAGAAGTCATCTCCCACCATAAGCCATGGGAGAACACTGGAGACTAGGTATCAAATTCAGTTCAAAACCCGTGCCTAGACACGACCAGAGCTCCTCTTGTAGAGGGACCTGGTAGAAATCATTGCTGCCAAGCTGTGGAGAACCAGCTTGCTGCTCCTGCCACACAATCCACCTTGACTGGGCGCTCTCTAGACAAGGACTCTCCCCACCATGGATGCGGCTCTCCACCAGGCTAGGACCCTGGCAGAATGCTTGGTGTATTCAGGACAGCAGCATTCCCCAGCCCTCCCCCTTGAAACACACACACCCCACTTCTGTTGGGCCTGTGGGGAATTTTGGTTCATTGGACTCCCAGGGTCCAGTTATCTGCCTCTGAAGTTAGAGGTGAGGCCATGTCCTGGCTTTGAGTTAATAAAAGGTGGTGGGGGTGGGGGGAGGAGACAGAATGAATGTGAATATGAGAATGAATGCATGAAAGAATGAGTGTCAGTGATTGTTGGAGAATGTGAGTGTGTGAGTGAATGAGTGTGAGTGTGTGAAGAGTGCAGACCATGAACATCCCTTCTGCCCAGTAGAGGCAGCTGCCCTAATGGTCCATTTCCCCCAGCCCATCATTCTTTTCCAGGGCCCAGCTGCCCTGGTGGGCCAGGTCAGACCCCCCCCCAACACAACACACCCCCACATAGGAGCCCCCAGCGGCTCCCCACTCAGCTTTCCTTGTATTGTGCACAGCCTGGTTCCTCGAGGAAATGGGGCGGCTGCTGGGTGCGGGGGTGGCCACCAGCTGCCCCACCCCCTTCCCCCCATTGTCACTCCTGGCTTTGGCAGGCCAGGCCTAGCCCCTGCTGCGGACACTGACACTAAAAATAGGCTTGTGCACAGGGAGACAGCCGCACCCTTGAGTGGGATTCCAGGACGTGTGTGTGGTGGGGCTTGCCAGACAGAGAGGTCCCTGAGGGGGGTGTGTGTGAGGCTCCCTCCAATGAGACCTGGGTCAAAGCAGTTTTAGGCTGTGTGACCTCAGGTCTCCTTTCTGAGCCTCAGTATCCTTATTGGTAAAATGGTGATAAGGATAGCTACATGTTAAGGTTGTTCTTGAAGGCAAACAGAAGCCTCACTGGAGCTATCAATTTCCCTCAAAGGAAGAAGCTGTTGGGCTGGAGAGGTGAATGTGTGAATCGAAAAGCATCTGCAGGTGGAGAGCTGGCAGGTGCCGCCTTTCTGCATCTGACATGGATGTGAACTCACACAATGACTTATGTGGTGGGGCTGGAACTCGAACTCATATCTCCTGCCTCTGAGGGCTGTGTTTTTTCCACTTCTAGGGTCTGCTTTCATGTTGATGATTCTAAGGACTTCCCGACTGGGATAATCCTGTCTTCTAGTCCACAAACACATGATTCATCATCACAAAGGAAGATGCTGGGCAGTAGGCACTGAGCTCTGACTTGGGAGCTGGGTTGGAGTTCACAAGGCTGGACAGCTGCCCTCAGATACCATTGTTGGTTCCTGAACTGGGCCCTGCAGAAAGGCAGTTACCTGCCTGTCTGTCAGTCTGTTGGGTACTTTCTGTTTCCCTTTATACTTTTTGTTAAAGATTTATTTGTTTGTTTTGTTATTTTGTATTTTTATTAGTGATTTAATAATAAGTCATAAGATTATAAGAGAATAGGGGTATCGTTTTTTTTTTACATGTTGTTACCTTTACTTTATTTTTTTTAAGTAGTGATTTAATAATTAACAAGATTGTAAGATAACAGGTACAATTCCACACAGTTCCCACCACCAGAGTTCTCTGTCCCATCTCTTCCATTGGAAACTTCCCTATTCTTTATCCCTCTCTGGGAATAGGGACCAGAATTCTTTATGGGGTGCAGAAGGTAGAAGGTCCGGCTTTTGTAATTGCTTCTCTGCTGGACATGGATGTTGGCAAGTCAATCTGGGTATAGTTTTTCTATTATGATATATTTCAAATGTGGATTCTTTTATTTCAAATATGGGTTCTTTAAAAGTTGTCATGATTTATTATTATTGTTTTTTCAGAGCACTAATCAGCTCTGGTTTATGGAGGTGCTAGGGATTGAATCTGGAACCTCTGGTGCCTCAGGCATTTAAGTTTTTCTTTTCTTGAGGTGGGGATAGATAGCATAATGGTTATGCAAAGAGACTCTCCTGCCTGTTTCAGGTCTCAGGTTCAACCCCCCGCACCACCAAAACCCCAAGCTGAGCAGTACTCTAGTAAAAGAAAAAAAAATTTTTTTTCTTTCCTTTTTCTTTTTTCTCTCTCAACATTGTGCTATATCTCTGAGCCACATGAGTTCTTTTATATGTTTTCTGAATTTCAATCTTTAAGACTTACTCTTGTCACACTTTCAATTTCATATGCATATTTGTGATTATCTGTCCCCACCCCTCACTATGCTGGGTCTTAGAACAGGTGCTAGAGGCTTTATTCTTAGTCCTCCTACTTTCTTTTTTTTTTTTTTAAATTTTTTATTTAAGAAAGGATTAATGAACAAAAACATAAGGTAGGAGGGCCACAACTCCACACAATTCCCACCACCCAATCCCCATAACGCACCCCCTCCCATGATAGCTTTCCCATTCTCTATCCCTCTGGGAGCATGGACCCAGGGTCGTTGAGGGTTGCAGAAGGTAGAAGGTCTGGCTTCTGTAATTGCTTCCCCGCTGAACATGGGCGTTGACTGGTCGGTCCATACTCCCAGTCTGCCTCTCTCTTTCCCTAGTAAGGTGTGTCTCTGGGGAAGCTGAGCTCCAGGACACATTGGTGGGGTCTTCAATCCAGGGAAGCCTGGCCAGCATCCTGGTGGCATCTGGAACCGTTTCCAGAAGAAGTGATCAGAGAACACGCTGTTAGCGGCTTCTCAGTCCACCATCTTCCCCTCCCTCCAGTCCTCCTACTTTCTAAGCAAATTTTCAGTGTGAGTGTTTGCCCACAGACCATGCAGAGTTGTATTTTGTGGGGGTACCTTTTTACCAATTTTGCTTTAGATCTTGTCATGGGGTTTTGGCTTGCTAAAACCAAAGATGCTTAATCTGTCTTTATGTGGGGATTTAGGGAGACTCAAAAGCTATGTTTCTACTGCAGCTGATTCCTTAAAAACACTTTCTCAATACTCATCTGTCTGAAAGGACTAAAAAAAAAAAAAAAGGCAGTACTCAAGTTGTTACATGATAAGTTTTCCTGAGACTCTAGAGAGGACCAGTTTGGGGATCCTTACAGGTATTTTATATGCATCAAACAAACTTAGGTATAAACAAACTTGGTTTTTTTACAAAGACATTCATGACTTCTGCTTTTTGGATTGCACTTAGCATTGCATTCTGACAACATTCCACGTCAGTATACTGTGTACTTACCCCCCTTTTGATATTTATTTATTTTCCTTTTTGTTGCCCTTGTTGTTTTATTGTTGTAGTTATTATTATTGTTGTTATTGATGTCGTTGTTGGATAGGACAGAGAGAAATGGAGCGAGGAAGGGAAGACAGAGGGGGAGAGAAAGACAGACACCTGGAGACCTGTTTCACCGGCTGTGAAGCGACTCCCCTACAGGTGGGGAGCTGGAGGCTCGAACCGGGATCCTTACACAAGTCTAGTAACGCTACCGCCTGATGCCCCACTTCCCCCTTTTAAAAGTAAAAATGGTTACATGTTAAACAGGGACTTTTAATTTTTTTGCCTCAAAGGTTATTTCTGGGACTTGGTGCCTGCATTATGAATCCACTGTTCCTGGTGGACATTTTTTCTTTTCTTTCTCTCTTTCTTTCTTTTTTTTAGTGGATAAGACAGAGAAATTGAGAGAGGAGAGGAGAGATAGAAAAGGAGAGAGAAAAAGATGACACCTGGAGAGCTGCTTCACTGTTTGTGAAATGACCACCCCACACAAATGGGTAGGCAGGGGCTTGAACCAGGATCTTTGTGCTGGTCCGTGTACTTAGTACTATGTGCGCTTAACCTGGTGCACCACCCTCCAGGACTTTTAGTTTTTTTTCTTTTTTTAAATATTTATTTATTCCCTTTTGTTGCTTTTGTTGTTTTATTGTTATAGTTATTATTGATGTCATTGTTGTTGGATAGGACAGAGAGAAATGGAGAGAGGAGGAGAAGACAGAGAGGGGGAGAGAAAGAGAGACACCGACAGACCTGCTTCACCAATTGTGAAGTGACTCCCCTGTAGGTGGGGAGCTGGGGGCTTGAACTGGGATCCTTGAGCTGGTCCTTGCACTTTGCGTCACCTGTGCTTAACCCACTGCGCTACCGACAGATTCCTAGGACTTTTAGTTTTTGTACCCCTTTTGTATCTGATGATGGGATGAAGTCCTTCGTATAGCCCTGTTTTAGAAGTGCATAAAGTGTTAAGTGTTCAGGATTGATTACAAAGGAAATCAATTACTAATGAATGTTCTTTTTGCAATAGTAATAGGATTCAAGATGGGATGATAAGTGAGCTTCTTTATTAGCACAGTGATTGAAGCAACTGTTGGAGGGAGGACTCAAGTCTCAATGAGTTTAAATAATGTAAAGTTGTATCTCCAATTGCTTTAATATCAGGCATCTTTTATTTTTTATATAAATTCTTATTTTTAAATTTTATTTATATAGTTTGGATTGAGAAGGAAGGGGAAGATAGAGCTTATGAAGCCCCCCCCACCCCCACAGGTGGGGATTAGGAGCTTGAACCAGGTCCTTGCACACTGTAATTTAAAAAAAATATATTTATTTATGGGTGAGTCAGGCAGTATTGCAGCTAGTTAAGCGCACGTGGCACAAAGCACAAGGACTGGTGTAAGGATCCCGGTTTGAGGCCCCGGCTCCCCACCTGCAGGGGAGTCCCTTCATAGGCAGTGAAGAAGGTCTGCAGGTGTCTCTCTTTCTCTCCCCCTCTCTGTCTTCCCCTCCTCTCTCCTTTTCTCTCTGTCCTATCCAACTATGACGACATCAACAACAATAATAATAACAACAATAAAAAACAACAAGGGCAACAAAAGGGGAATAAATAAATATTTTAAAAATATTTATTTATTTATTCCTCTTTTTGTTGCCCTTGTTGTTTTATTGTTGTAGTTATTGATGTTGTTGTTGTTGGACAGGACAGAGAGAAATGGAGAGAGGAGGAGAGAAAGATAGACACCTGCAGACCTGCTCCACCGCCTGTGAAGCGACTCCCCTGTAGGTGGGGAGCTGGGGGCTGGAACCCGGATCCTTACGCCAGTCTTTGCGCTTTGCGCCACCTGCGCTTAACCCGCTGAGCTACCGCCTAACTCCAGTATACTGTAATTTTTATGTTTAATCAGGTGCACTTCCAGCCGGCTCCCTGTCTTTGGCCTCTTTCTTTCCTTCCTTCCTTCCTTCCTTCCTTCCTTCCTTCCTTCCTTCCTTCCTTCCTTCCTTCCTTCCTTCCTTCCTTCCTTCCTTCCTTCTTTCTTTCTTTCTTTCCTCCAGGGTTATCACTGGGCCCTGTGCCAGCGCTAAGAATCCACTGCTCCTGGAGGCTATTTTTCCCATTTTGTTGCCCTTGTTGTGGTTGTTATTGCTATTGTTGTTATAGCTGTTGTTGTTAGGACAGAAAGAAATCGAGAGAGGTAGGGAAGACAGAGACACCTTAAGACCAGCTTCACCGCTTGTGAAGTGACCCCCTGCAGGTGGGGGGCGGGGGGCTCGAACTGAGATCCTTAGGCCGGTCCTTGCACTTTACGCCACGTGCGCTTAACCCACTGCGCTACCGCCCAGCCCCGTCTTTCTTTCTTTCTTTTTTGTTTAAAGAAACTTTTAAATTTTTTCCCTTTTGTTGCCTTTTTGTTATCATCGTTGTTGTTGTTGTTATTGCTGCCGTTGTTGCATAGAACAGAGAAAAATCGAGAGAGGAGAGAAGACGAGAGAGGTGGAGAGAAAGACACCGGCAGACCTGCTTCACCTTCTGTGAAGGGAACCCCCTGCAGATGGGGAGCCTGGGGCTCCCACCGTTGCGCTTAACCCACTGCACCACCGGGCTCCCTCTTTTTTTTTTTTTTGACTCCAGGGTTATCGCTGGGGCTCAGTGCCTGCACTACAAATCCACTGCTATTGGAGGCCATTTTTACCATTTTTGTTGTTGTTGCCCTTGTTATTGTTGCCATTATTGTTGTTGGATAAGACAGAGAGAAATCAAGAGAGGAGGGGAAGACAGAGGGAGAGAGAAAGATAGACACCTGCAGACCTTCTTCACTGCCTGTGAAGCGACATCCCCCGCAGGTGGGGAGGGGGTGGCTTGAACCCTGTGCACTTAATCCACTGCGCTGCTGCCTGACCCCCATCTTTGATTTCTTTTGTGACAAGATCGTTGCCAAACTTGTTTTGGTTCCTGACCCACATTTGTGCTTGAAGGAAATGCTGCATTTCAGTCATAGTCTAGTGACTATAAACCTGTTATTATTTTTTTTTCCCTATTCAAATGCAGAGTCCCTGAGATCTGTAACCCAGGTTAAAGAATCCTTGCTAGTGCTGGGGAGATAGCATAATGGTTAAGCAAAAAGACTTTCATGCTTGAGGTTCCAGAGTCCCAGCTTCTATCCCCAGCACACCATAAGCCAGAGCTGAACAGTGCCCTGGTAAAAAAAGGAATAGAAAACAGAGCCTTGTGGTGGTGTATTTCATAAAGCACACACATTACCTAATGTGTAAGGTCCTGGGTTTGAGCTCCCACTCCCTACCTGCAGGGGGAACAGTTCATGAGTGGTGAAGCAGGTCTGCAGGTGTCTCTCTCTCCCTCTCTACCTTCCCCTCTCTTCTCAATTTCTCTATGTCTTATAAAATAAAATAAAAAAAAAAAAGAGGGGAAAATGGCCACTGGGTGGATTTGTAGTGCCAGTACTGAGCCCCAGCCATAACGCTGGTGGCAAAAAACAAACAAACCAAACCCTCATTGAAAAGTGATTCTATCTCTTTTTTCTTTTTTTAATATTTTATTTATTTATTTATTTATTTATTTATTCATGAGAAGATAGGAGAAAGAACCAGACATCACGCTGGTACATGTGCTGCCGGGGATTGAACTCAGGACCTCATGCTTGAGAGTCCAATACTTTATCCACTGCGCCACCTCCCAGACCACATCCTTTTTAAATTTTCCTTTTTTAAAAAAATATTTTATTTATTTATTCATGAGAAAGATAGGAGGAGAGAAAAAGAACCAGACATCACTCTGGTACATGTGCTGCCGGGGACTGAACTCAGGACCTCATGCTTGAGAGACCAATACTTTATCCACTGTGTCACCTCCTGGACCATGATTCTATCTCTTTATTCAACTAATCTCTCTCTCTTTTTCTTTTTACTAGGTAGAGAGGGTGATAAACAGAGAGGGACAGACTAAAGGAGAGACACATCAGCACCTTTCTACCACTCATGAAGCTCCCACCCCATTTTTTAGGGATTTAAAAAATTTATTAGTGATTTAATATTAATTTACAAAACATGTCAACAGGGGTATAATTCCATACTGTTCCCACCACCAGAGTTCTGAATCACCACTCCCCCCATTGCAAGCCACAGGAGTTTTCCCAAGGTTGCAGTCTTGGGTTATCACCTCTACAACTATCTATCTGCGTAATTGCTCCCTTTTTCTTCCAGGTCCTGTCCTCTCTTCCCCTCTAAGCCACACATAACCCCATTACAGCCCTCCCAGCTTCCCCTTTGCATGGTGCTTCCACCTAGTAACTGAGGGCTCAAATCCAGGTCTTCTCACATGGTAAAGTGTGCATTCTACCAAGTAAATAATCTCCTGTCTTTCTTTCTTTTTTTTTTTTTTTCTTTAAAGAATTTATTTATTTATTCATGAGAAAGACAGGGAGGAAGAGAGAGAGAGAGAGAGAGAGAGAGAGAGAGATTGGTACATTAGTCTGGTACATGTACTACCGGGAATTGAATTTAGGACCTCATGGCTGAGAATCTCATGCTCTATCCACTGTGCCACCTCCCAGACCACTCTCCTGACTTTCTATTCAACTAATCTCTTACTGAAAATCTCTCTTTCCCAGCATTTTTCCAAATCTTGCTATCACATAGATGAGGAAACCCAAGCCCAGGCGAGTGAAGGAATCAGGGTGGCAGGTCCAGTGTTCTGATGACCAGTGCAGGCTGGTGGCAGGGAGCCAGTCTGCCTGCCAGGAGCAGGTTGGCAGCTGGTGTCCTGTCCTGAGAGTGACCCAGCCTTGCCTGCACCCTGCACCCCACCCTGACTAGCACAGCTGTGGATGTGATGAGGAGACTTGGCTCTGACTCACTCAGGCACATTCCTGGCCCAGTCACTATATATTTTTTTATTTGGTGACTCTTTCTCCCACCCCCCCACCCCCACCCCTTTTCCTTAAAAATGCTCCTTGTTTCCCCAGAGGGTCCCTTTGGGCGGAGGCTCCTGTAGGGGAATGTGGCCTGGATTTCCTGGAACATGTGGAGCTGGAGTCCCAGCACTGGGAGGAGGGAAGCTGCTGGCAGCAGAGCCCCATAAATTGAGGGGTTAGGGGTAGGGGTAGAGAGGGAGGAGGCTGATTTCTTAATATTCCCCTTTTTCCTGTGCCCTTTGATTAGGAGGGCTGTTGTAGAGGCTGGGGTGGGATGTCAAGAGATGCCCCTGAGGTCACTGGGTTCTGTGACTTTGAAAAGCCACATGCATTCATAAAGTGTTTGCTCACTCCTTGGAGTGGGTTTTGTAGTCAGGTACCTGCCAGAGCTGGTGTGTGTGATCAATTTCACTGAGCTGAGGTGTATATGAGTCTTCTTTCTAAGCCCGAAGAGAGGTGTTTGAAGAAGTAGGGGATGCGAATAGGCCTGGACTATCTCTGATCCTTCTTTCAGCTGACTAATATTTGCTGAGCACCTACCATTGGGCTATGGGACTCAGTGTGAAACAGACAACGAGTTTGCATTGTCCTCTTGGGGCTTGCAGACAAGGGCAGGCAGGGATGAGTCCTGTGAGGAATAAGCAGTAAAGCAATAAAGCATGGTGTGGGGATGTTGGAGTAAGCAGAGGCCTGAATGAACTACGAGAGCCTGTTGCACTGGAAACAGAAAGGGGCTTGGGGTCTTAGAGGCAAGGAAATGACATTGGCAAGAAAAGTTCTGATACTGTCAGATACAGATACTGTCCATTCAATGACCTTGCTGAGTGTTTGTGGGACACGAGCTTCGTACCTGGGCACAGTTCCTTCCTGAGTGTGTGGGCAGGATGCTTCTCTTCCTTGAATCCTATAAAATGGGACCATAGCACTTGGATGGTTGAGGACCATGAAGGATTTGGCCACTGTGCTTCATGGTGGAAGATTCCAAAGATGGAAGTCACTCACTTAAGGGCAGGTGCTAGCAGCTGAAGCAAAAACTGGTTATTTATTATTATTATTATTTAAGAAAGGAGACATTAACAAAACCGTAGGATAGGAGGGGTACAACTCAATTCCCACCACCCGATCTCCATATCCCCTCCCCTCCCCTGATAGCTTTCTCATTCTCTATCCCTGTGGGAGTATGGACCCAGGGTCATTGTGGGTTGCAGAAGGTGGAAGGTCTGGCTTCTGTAATTGCTTCCCCGCTGAACATGGGCGTTGATTGGTTGATCCATACTCCCAGTCTGCCTCTCTCTTTCCCTAGTAGGGTGGGTCTCTGGGGAAGCAGAGCTCCAGGACATATTGGTGGGGTCGTCAGTCCAGGGAAGTCTGGTCGTCATTATGCTGTCTTCCGGAACCTGGTGGCTGAAAAGAGAGTTAACATACAAAGTCAAACAAATTGTTGAACAACCATGGACCTAAAGGCTGGAATAGTGCAGATGAAGTGTTGGGGGGTACTCACTGCAGACTCTTGTGTACTTCTGCTTTCAGGTATATATGTTTCCCTGGTTTATGGACACGTGTGAACATATGCTCTATCTCGGGGGACCTGGTCTATATCTAGGTTTGAGGACTTTATTGGGGAGTGGACCACCTGGAATGGAATTAGAGAATACTATGAAAGGAAAGGTCTCACCCGAGTGATGAAGCTGAAGGGTTGTCGTTCCACACCTGAAGTCTCCAAAGACTGGTTTTGAACCTGAGTGTGAGTGTGGCTTTGACAGTGGTTGCTCAGATCTTAGAGGTCATGTGGGTCATGACCTGAGATGTTCATATCTCCAAGTCATCTGCAATCCTTTTCCTTTTGAGTATAGAGCTGGATTTAGAGGATCCCTGGTTAGCTGCAGTGAGCAGAAGTTAGTAGTGCTCCTGAGTTTCTTTGTGGTCTCAAGATGGCTTCCCAACCAATTCCCAATAGGGAATTGAGACCCATATAGTGTGCTCATTCCACTTACCTCTCTTCCTTTCCCTGAGCCTCAGTTTTCTCATTGTGAAGTGGGCACAGAAAGTCTCAACATTGGTGGTGATAGGGAGGTTTAGGGAAGTAATGGTTTGTTATACATGAGGACCTTAGATAGTACCCTATTTACTGAATACTATGCTGAGTGCTCCTATGCATTAATCACAAGCCCACAGGCTCATGTCACTCTACTTGGACCTTCAGTGACTTTCTTTTGTTCTCCATATAAAGAACAAACTCGGGGGTTGGGCAGAAGCACACTGAGTGAAGGGCACATAGTACAAAGTGCAAAGTCCTGCACAAGGATCCCTGTTTGAGCCCCCATTTCCCCACCTGCAGGGGTGTCACTTCACAAGCGGGTAAAGCAGGTCTGTAGGTATCTATCCTTCTTTCTCCTATCTCCCTCCTCTGTTAATTTCTTTCTGTACTATCCAATAAAAAAATTAAAACATTTAAAAAAAAGAAGAAATGTCCACCAGGAGCAGTGGATTTGTAGTGCAGGCACAGAGTCCCAGTGATAACCCTGGAGGCAAAAAAAACAAAAAAACAAAAAAGGAACAAACTCATATGCCTAGTTCTCCTGGATCTTCCTTATTAATGCCAACTTGATTCCAGCCTTTGGACCTTTTCAGAGCTCTCTACTCTTTCCCCTTGGCCTAATAAACTTCCACTTCCAGTCGAACTTCTTTTAACTGCCTCTTCCTAGAGGAAGCCCACCCTGACCTGCAGACAAGGTCGTTATTGCGCATGGCCTTACTGGTGCTGTCTCTTGTCCTGGTTACACCCACTACTGTTGTCATTGCAGGTATTGTTGTGATTCCCTGATTATTGACAGTCTCTTCCATGTAAAGATTGTATTCCAGGAAGGCAGGGACATTGTCTTATTGATGACCGTACCTCCAGCTTCCACATAGCAGATGCTCGGTAAGTGTCTATTAGATAAATGAAGAGAGGAAGTCATTTTATTCTCCCCTTTAACACGAGCCAGAGACACAGAAATATTAAGTAATACACCTACAGTCACACAACAAGTTCACAACCAGAATGAGATGGTGTCTGAGAACATCTCCCCACCAGCAAGGCTCTGAAGGTAGGCAGATGGGGTTATGCAAAGAGGAACTAGGACCATCTGGACAGGGAAGGGGTGTGGATATGAGCCCCACCCATCCGTGTTTTCACCAGGAGGATGGTAGACTGTGGCTGTTTTCCTCAAGAGCAACTCAGGTGACCTTCAGGTTGGGGCCTATGAGACTCCCAGGGGCAGGCTGGGTGGAGGGCCCAGTCTGGCTGGGGCTGCTTTTCTCGCCCCTTTGCTGGCCCGTTGGCTTCATGTACAGATTACAACTTCCCTTCCTTGCCTGTCTTACGCAGGCCACCTCCGGCTCACCATTGTCTCATTGTTTGCAGAGGGAAGCTCCAGGAGGAAATTAACCTGCTGCTCACCCCAAGCAGGGAGTTTCAAACCCCCCCCCCCACACACACCACAGTCCCCACTGGGAATGAATGGGGGCAGGGCAGGAGGAGGTGGGGCACAGAGCAGACAAGGCAGCCTTGTAAGGAATGAGCTCCCAGGGGGGGAATCTAAGCAAGCAGAGGCTACATTCACTGGCAAGTGTTTATTAGGTTCTGTCATGGGCCAGGTTGCATGTCAAGTAACTGGAGATAAAGTTATAAGAAAAGATCTTCTTAAGGACCCTGTACGGGGCTTCAAAGTCAAATGCCTCTGAGGCCCAGGCAGGTAATAGATCTGAAGGCATATGAGCAGTGGGGAATGACAACACATTTGGCAAAATAAAGACTTCATAAGCCTCCTAAAGGTGTTTGGATTCCAATTAAAATCGCTTTAATTGTAGTAATGCTTATTAACAGGGCTCTGTGTAGGTTTCAGGTGTACAGCATTGTAATTTGACATCTGTATATACTATGCTATGATCTCCACAAGTCTAGATTCTATCCATCATCTATAGCCCTTTATCTGAGTTGCCTACCCAATTCCAATTTTATTTTACTTATTTTATTATTTTTTTTCTTTCCTCCAGGGTTATTGCTGGGCTCGGTGCCTGCACCATGAATCCACTGCTCCTGGAGGCCATTTTTCCCCCTTTTTGTTGCCCTAGTTGTTGCATCCTCGTTGCGATTATTATTGTCATTGTTGACGTTGCTTTGTTGTTGGATAGGACAGAGAGAAATGGAGAGAGGAGGGGAAGACAGAGAGAGAGGGGGAGAGAAAGATAGACACCTGCAGACCCGCTTCACCACCTGTGAACCGACTCCCCTGCAGGTGGGGAGCCGGGGGCTTGAACTGGTATCCTTATGCCGGTCCCTGCACTTTGCACCACGTGCGCTTAACCCACTGCGCCACCGCCCGACCCCCTCCAATTTTATTTTAACAAGGTGCTAATGAAATAAAATAAGCCAGCCAGACTGATTCATGTTTTTGACTTCCAGTCTAGACCATTAAAATTTTTTTAAATTTAATTTTTAATTTTTATTTATTTGATAGAGATAAAAAGCAACTGAGAAGGGAGAGGAAGATAGGGAAAGAGACAGAGAGACACACCTGCAGGTGGGGACTAGGGGATTGAACCTGGGTCCTTGTGCACTGTAATGTGTGCACTTAGCCAAGTGCATCACCGCCTGCCCCCCTCCCCCACAGTCTAGACCTTTAGAAGAACATTCTTGTAGGGGGCCAGGGGGTAACACAGCGGGTTAAGTGCACATGACATGAAGCACAAGGACCGCAAAGCACAAGGACTAGCGTAAAGATTCCCGTTCGAGTCCCAGGCTCCCCACCTGCAGGGGGGTCGCTTCACAGGCGGTGAAGCAGGTCTGCAGGTGTCTATCTTTCTCTCCCCCTCTATGTCTCCCCTCCTCTCTTGATTTCTTTCTGTCTTATCCAACAACAACAGCAATGACAATAATAATAATGACAGTAACAAAGGCAACCAAATGGGAAAAATGGCCTCCAGGAGCAGTGGATTTGTAGTGCAGTCACCAAGTCCCAGCAATAAGCCTGGAGGCAAAAAAAAAAAATTCTTGTTCTGCTGTGAATTTAGGTTTGCTGTTATTGGTGCTCTATTACTGAATTTAACTGCAGCTGTGCTGGACATTTGGAGGTATATTGATTGCATTTCATATACAGCACCAGTCATGAACTTCTCTGAAACTCTGGGAGCTCTCCACCAGGGCCAGTTCATACCCACAGGGCTAACTCTTAACCACTGAGGAATGGGAGTTGGTAAACAGATGTATCAGCCTTTTGCTATTGGCAGCAAATCTCCTTGGTGGCTCAGAAAGTCTGTAGTGAGATAGGACAACAGTTACCCATACTGAAACTGATTTGATAAGTAATCATTTATTTATTGCCTTTCCTCCTTTCCCTGCCTTTCCCTTTCCAGCTTCTTGGGATATCGGCACCCATGTCCTTGTCTCAGGCTTTGTTTTTAGGGGAACCCCAACTATGATCTCTAATTGTTTGTTCTAAATACAGTTTATAATTCTTTTTTTTTTTTTTCCCTCCAGGGTTATTGCTGGGCTCGGTGCCTGCACCATGAATCCACCGCTCCTGGAGGCCATTTTTCCCCCTTTTTGTTGCCCTAGTTGTTGCAGCCTCGTTGCGGTTATTATTGCCATTGTTGACGTTGCTTTGTTGTTGGATAGGACAGAGAGAAATGGAGAGAAGAGGGGAAGACAGAGAGAGAGGGGGAGAGAAAGATAGACACCTGCAGACCTGCTTCACCGCCTGTGAAGCGACTCCCCTGCAGGTGGGGAGCCGGGGGCTCGAACGGGAATCTTTACACTAGTCCCTGCACTTTGTGCCACGTGCGCTTAACCCACTGCGCCACCGCCCGACCCCCATACAGTTTATAATTCTAACCTTTTGTGGGCTTTTTTTTTTTTCTTACCCGAGTACTGCTCAACTCTGGTTTCTGATGGTTCTGGGGACTGAACTTGGGACCTATGATGCCTTAGGCATGAAGGTCTTTTGCATATTTCCCCAACCCTAATCTTATGTCATTCTAAGACTGAATGACTTTAACTGAATAACTCTGTGACTAAACATTTTCATAAATTAACCCATGTGACTCTACATCGATATCATTCTGATAAGACCAAAATAATCTTATTTCTTCTTAAAAATTATTGTTTGATTGATTAATGAGAAACAGATTTGTGAGAAAAATTCTGGCACATGTGGTGCTAGGGATCAAATTCAAGACCTCATACTTGAGTATTCAGTGCTGAGTCCACTGTGCCAGCTCCTGGACCTCAAAATACCTATTAAATACTTTATTTATTTATTTATTCATTACCAGAGCACTGCTTACTTCTGGTTTATGGTGGTGCAAGAAATTGAACCTGGGACTTTGGAGCCTCAGATATGACAGTCTTTTGCATAATCACTATGCTATCCTCTCCCAAAGAAAACCTGACTTTTAAATCACATACTCAAATAAGCAAGAAATGTAACCTTCATTTCTGTAAATGAATTTTAATTTCCTAAGCTATTTTTCCTAGTACTATAAAAATGAAAACTTTGAACAAATCAAAACAAAATTGGTCATTTCAGTTTTGAATTCAGGTAAGTGAGGAAAGCTTGTCATTTCCTCACTGAGTTCTTGTAAGTTATGGACTGATGAGGGTATCTTGATACTATTGGATTGTCATAAAATTCACTATGTGTCTCCTCTCTCTCTCTACCAGATCACTGCTCAGCTCTGGTTTATGTTGGTGCGGAGGACTGAACCTGGGACTTTGGCACCTCAGACATGAAAATCTTTTACATAACCATTATACTATCTACCCCTACCTTCTAAGAAAATATTTGAACTTTTTGTTTTGTACTTCATAGGATCCTGGTATATGGATTCATCATTTGACCAAATGTGTGACAAATATGTATCTTCTGTGTGTCAGGCATTGTACCAGTCACTGGGGATACAAGATAAAAAGACAGATATGGTTGTTTCCCTCATGGTATTCACAAGTCAAATAAAGTGTATATATTTATATATCATAATGTCTGTTATGAAGAAATCAAAAAGGGTACCAAGAAAGTCTCGTTGATCAGTTGTCATTTAAGCCAAGACTAAGACTCTAAGAACTGGAAAGGGGGATATCTGAGTTGTATCTGTAGCTGTAAAACATTTGGTAGTATTGAAGTCATCCACTTTTCTCTGTACATTTTTTTAAAGATATTTTAATGCTTTATTTTTCTTATATTTGAAAGACAGAAATTGAGAGGGAAAGAGATATCTGCAGCGCTGCTTTGCTGCTCATGAAGTTTCCTCTCTGAATGCAGGGGCTTAAACCCAGATCCTTGCACATGGTAATGTGGGCTCAAATTGGGTATGCCACCTCTGGACCCCTCTTTGCATGGTTCACCTTTCCTCCATTTCTTAGGGGCCTCCAGCACCTTAGAGAGGAAGTAAAGAGGCAGAAATGGGAACAATTATTTTCTGAATTTCAAAATTCAATGCTTTTGGTTTGCAAATGTGATAGAAATTTAGTCGAAGTATGGGGGTAATTTGAAGGAGTACAATTTATACTACAGTTATTAGAGTGAAAAGATTAGATGAATCAAAATTAATTTTCATCTTTAAGAAATGAGATAAAGATTATATTGGAGGCAGGTTCAATTCCCCACACCACCATAAGTCAGAGCTGAACAGTACTCTGTTAAAAAAAAGGGGGGGGGGGGTGGCGAAAAGCGCAAGGACTGGCTTAAGGATCCGGGTTTGAGCCCCCGGCTCCCCACCTGCAGGGGAGTCGCTTCACAAACGGTGAAGCAGGTCTGCAGGTGTCTTTCTCTCTGTCTTTCCCTCCTCTCTCCATTTCTCTCTGTCCTATCCAACAACGACGACAACAATAGTAATTACAACAATAAAAAGAAGCAACAAAAGGGAATAGATAACTAAAAAAAAATTTAAAAAAAGGGGGGGTGTCGAGTCGGATGGTGTAGTTCAGCGGGTTAAGTGCACATGGCATAAGGATCCTAGTTCAGCCTCCAGCTCCCCACCTGCAGGGGAGTTGCTTCACAGGCAGTTGAAGCAGGTCTACAGGTCTATCTTTCTCTCTCTCTCACTGTCTTCCCCTCTTCTCTGTCCTATCCAACAATGACGACATCAATAACAACAATAATAACTACAACAATAAAACAAGGGCAACAAAGGGAAAATAAATAAATAAATAAATATTAAAAGCGGGGGGAGCTGGGCGGTAGCGCAGCGGGTTAAGCGCACATGGCACAAAGCACAAGGGCCAGCGTAAGGATCCCAGTTGGAGCCCCAGGTTGTCCACCTGCAGGGGGCTTCTTTGTAAGCGGTGAAGCAGGTCTGCAGGTGTCTATCTTTCTCTCCTCTTCTCTGTCTTCCCCTCCTTTCTTGATTTCTCTCTGTCCTATCCAACTACAACAACAGTTATGACAATAATAATAATAATTATTATAACAAAGGCAAAAAAATGGGAAAAATGGCCTCCAGGAGCAGTGGAGGCACCGAGCCACAGCGATAACCATGGAGGCAAAAAGAAAAAAAAAAGATAATGGCATTTTAGTTGGCATCTTAGATTCCAAGAGAGAAGCCACATATGAAGACTGTTAGAACAACAAAATGGGAGGGACAGTAGTTTCTGACTCCATATTAGCCTGGACTGCTTAATTTCCAATGGTCTCTGAGTGATACAAGTTCTTTCTTATTTAGAACACAACTGTAGTCTGAATCAGCATCCCAAAGGATGCAAAGGTTTGGATATAGGAAACTGTGGAATGTATAGATACTTGTGTGTGAATATGAAAAAGAAATGTAGAGTGAAATGTAGAAATGTAGAAAAAGAGTGTAGAAACACCAAGTAATATAGAAGAAGTGGAAACCAGGACCCAACTTTACTACTGTATTAATCTTAAGAAGCCAAGGTCAGGGTAGTTGTGCACCTGGTAGAATGTACACATTACCATGGACAAGGACCTGAGTTCAAACTTCCAGTCCATAAGTAGTGGAACAGTCCTGCAAATGTCTCCCCTCCTCAATTTCTCTCTGTCTCTATCAAAAAAAAAAAAAGAGAAAGAAAGAAAGAAAAAAGAATGGTCACCAGGAGCAGTGGATTAAACACAAACGCTGAGCCCTAGCAATAATCCTGTTGACAATAAGAATAAATACATACATACATACATACTTACTAAGAAACACATAAACCTAGATGCCAAGGTGGATGAGTGTGCAGGTTCTTTGGATCAGAATATATATATATTATTGCCACCAGGGTTATTATCATTGGGGCTGGATGCTTACACAACAAACCCACCACTCCCAATGATTTCCTTTTTTTTTTTTTTTAACTAGGATAGAGACAAATTGAGAGGGAAGGGGAGGATAGAGAGGGAGAGTGAAAGAGAGATATTTGCAGACCTGCTTCCCCCTGCAGGTGGGGACTGGGGACTCAAACCTGGGTCTTCAAGCAAGGTAATGTGTGCACTGGGTTCACCACCGCCTAAGTCATGGGGCAGTAGAAAGATGAGAGTCATATGTGAGTTAAGCACATATACATTTAACTAAAAAAAAATGCCCCATAATATTCTTTCTGCATTTCTAGACTTTTAATTTTGAGATTTATTTATTCATTTATTTGTTTATGAGAAATAACTTTGGTATATTCAGGGCCAAAAATCAAAATTGGAACTTCATGCATGTAAGTCTGGCATTCTAACCACTGCATCAGTTCCCTGGGCGTGCTACACCCCAAACATTTGTTTGTTTGTTTTTGTGCCCAAATATATAAATAGTAGCTACCACATAGAAAGTTTTCAATAAATATTTGTTCTTGTTTGAATTCTATTGTAAAGAAAATGGATGACTAATTAGGCTATAGATACTTAGTTTCCTTATCTGTACAATGGGGTTCAAATAATAACTATATCCATCGAGATTCTGGGGATGGATAGCAAAATGAGATAATGCATACAAAACCTGTAGCACTATACTAACAATAGTCTTTAATAAAATGCGTTTGCTAAATTATATCATTATTATCTTTGTAAATATTTTTCCCACCCAATTTATCTAAGAAGTTAATTCCTACGTATGTCTCACCTCACCTTCTCCCAGTTTTGTGTCCTCCCTGGCAGTACCATTGTTTGCTTTCTTTTGACAAATCCATGCTAGTTCCTGGGACTTGTTCCATTGCTTCCTGATGGAGAAATTTGGTCTAAGAAAATCCTCCTCTCCACCCTATCTGCAGTCACATCCTGAAAGAGCAGCCTTTTCCAAATCCTTTGAGGTGACTTTTATTTTCTTGCCTTCCCAGATTTAGGAAGTAGAAATTGCTAATATAGAAAAATGGAGACGAGGTTTTAGGTGACCTGTGACTCTCAGTAGCTTGTACACAGTCACTTTCTCTGCTTTAGGACTGAATGTTTCCTGCACAACACCAGATAAACTTCTACTCATTCTTCAAGACACAGATGAACTGACACCCACTTTATGAACCTTTCCTGAGTTCTTAGAAGTCTATATTTCTCTCCTCTGATTCCTTGAATCCTATGTTGCTCCGTACAATCACTCCCCTATTATAACAACCATCATGTTATGTGATGAAGTATGTCCTGAATTATCTGTCTTTTTCTACTTTACTCTGAAGCACTTGAAGACAGATTGTAGTTTATTTAGTCTGCATCTCTAGTGCTGGTTACCTGGCAGGCAGATGATATAGAAAATAAAACAGAGGACAGATAGACAGCAGATGGATGATGAAATGATTAGGTAAATTTTATGTCATTACAGAGATGTCAGATGAATAGCTGATGACTGATAAATAAATAGCTAATAAATGACAGGTATTTAGTGAAATCATAAATAAAGTATGAATGGTAGATGGAAAAGAAATGAATGAAGGGTAAATTGGTGAGTAGATGATTGACTTGTGAATGATTGATGTATATGATGAAATGAATCAGGAATGTTGTCTGAATACTTGATAGATGTGAAATGGTGGAAGGATAAAATGATGTTGACTGAATTAAAATGAAGTAAGTAAATAGATACATGAAGAATAGACAAACGAGGAACTAATAAATGCATGAAAGATGGTCTTTGACTATTAATGACTAATAAATAATGGACAAGTGAATGTAAATAGGTAGAATAGTGATGATTGACTAGGTGAATGGATGAAACTGGTAAATGATGGATTTAGAATGGATTATCAAGGTGGAAAGTGTTTTGGTGGTACACGCATGATAATGAATAAGGAAGGATGAATAGTCATTCAGCTAGATGAACCTGCATGGTAAATAAGCAATGAGTGAGTTACTGGTATTTTAACTGATGTATAGAAAATACATTAGTGATAGTTGGATAGATTTATGGCTAACATGTGGACAGTTAGTAAATAGATGTGTGTATTACCATGGATAGTCTTTGATATAGCTAGCCCTTCTAGTCTTGATATTTTGTGAATATTTTCTCTTGGGAAAGGCATGAAACTGAGATATGATGCATTTCCATGAACCAGTTCTTTTTTTTTTTTTTTTTTTTTTACCAGAGCACTTATCAGTGCTGGTTTCAGTTAGTGCAGAGGAGTCAACCTGGGACTTTGGAGCTTCAGGCATGAAGCTTGAATAACCATTATGCTCTCTACCCTCTTGAACAAGGCATCTTTATAGGCATTTGGACTTAGATTTTTTTTGTATTTATTTCTTTTTGTTGCCCTTGTTGTTATTATTGTTGTCATCATTGTTGGATAGGAAAAAGAGAAATGGAGAGAGGAAGGGAAGACAGAGAGGGGGAGAGAAAGAGAGACACCTGCAGACCTGCTTCACCGCTTGTGAAGCGACTCACCTGCCAGGTGGGGAGCCAGGGGCTCGAACCCAGATCCTTACTCCGGTCCTTGCGCCTTGTGCCACCTGCACTTAACCCGCTGCACTCCCTGGACTTAGATTTTTTTTTTTTTTTAAGATTTCATTTATTTATTAATGAGGAAGACAGGAGGCGAGAGAAAGAACCAGACATCACTCTGGCTCATGTGCTGCCAGGGATCGAACTCAGGACCTCATGTTTGAGAGTCCAAAGCTTTATCACTGTACCACCTCCCGGACCACAGATTTTTTTTTTTTTTAAAAGTAATCAATGCAACTACACTGCAAAGCATCTATTATTGTGTTCACTTTACAAATAAGAAAAATAAGACTCAGGGAAGAAGAAGAAATTTTCTCAAGCTTGGTTCCACCTGGCTCTTGATCTGCTTTGTCCTTTTCCCTCTAGTGGTACATTATCTCCTTGCTAACCATTCTGTATAACCTTGCATTGTCTACGGCTTATCTCCTCCAAAAATTCTCCCACACCTTGACCCTCAGAAATGTCTTTGTTTCCTATACCTAGCCCTGCCCTTCTCTACATTTCACTTGGATCTTACCATGACTCACAGCCCTCATCAAAAGAATCATTTTTAAAAATTTCTTTATTGAGGATTAATGTTTTACAGTCAACAGTAAATACAATAGTTTGTACATGCATAACATTTCTCAGTTTTCCACATAACAACACAACCCTCACTAGGTCCTCTGCCATCATGTTCCAGGATCTGAACCCCTACCCCTGTCATCTACCCCAGAGTCTTTTACTTTGGTGCAATACACCACAAAAACAATCATTTATGGTGTGCTCACCACGTGCTTGGCATTGAGCTTTGGCTCTACATACATTATCTAATTTTATTTCCATAAAATCCCTAAAAGTAGATATTACTATCCTAATTTAAAATGTTAAGAAGCCAAGGCTCAGAGAAGTACAGTCACTTAACCAGAGTTAGTTACTAGTTATGATGAAGATGTAGCTCTGATCTGTTCAGTCCCAAAGCCTGCCTCAAAACTTCATGTTATATTTTCCCTTGGCCACAGCAATGTTTGATTAATCTGCTTGTTGAAGTATTCAACATTTGTCATCCTATGAGTTGGAAGAGACATTTTATCACACTCTCTTCATAAACCCTGTCAGTATCAGACACAGAGAAGAACCATCTTGGACATCCTAGAATACAACACCTTTATAGTCTCAGAAAACACCAGGGTTCAAAGGAATGATGCAACATGTTCGAAATCACCCAATTGACAGCTGGACTGGGAGCTGAACTTGAGCTTTGGTGCTCAGCAAGATTCTAATGATGAAACAATCTGTTGGAACTGCTGAACTGAGTTCTTAGAATAATAACAATAATGCAAAGCAGGTATAACACTCAGTACACGCACAAAGTAGCTCCTATTCTACTGGGAAGTAGAAATTAATGTTGATCAATTGTGGATATCTTCTTTAATTCCCATCCTCACCTTTCCCCTAGGTCACCTCCTCTTTTACTTCCTTGTATGTGCAGAAAAAAATGTGTTTTTCTTCCTTCCTTCCTTCCTTCCTTCCTTCCTTCCTTCTTTCATTCCTTCCTTCTTTTTTTCCTTTTTCCCTCTCTCCCTCCCTCCCTTTTGAAGCCAGGGTCTCACACATGCATAATATATATATATATTCACATGACTTTTGGTCACATGCCACTGGTGAGAATTTAGCTGTGTAACTATAATAAGCTGCAAGTAGGAGGGGTGGGGAAGTAGTCTTTATTCTCTCTCTCACTCTTTTTCTTTTCTTTTTTTTTTTTTTTAAGATTTTACTTATTAATGATAAAGATAGGAGGAGGGAGAGAAAGAACTGGACATCACTCTGGTACATGTGTTGCTGAAGATTGAACTCAGGACCTCCATGCTTGAGAGCCCAGCACTTTAATTCACTGTGCCACCTCCCGGACCACAGTAGTAGTTTTTATTTTCTGTATCTAAGTGTTCAGTTAAAAGAGGATAGTACACCTCAAAGAAATAAAAAGTCAGAAGATTTATTTATTTAGAAGAAGGGGAGAATGGACATGAGAGGCAACTAGTGGTCCTGGGTACAGATGAAAAGAAGATCTGTGAACAGCATTATTCTTCATCATGTATAGATTCTGTAGTATCAGAAATCACCTCTCCCATCAGACTGCAATATTCCTGGGGGTAGGGGGCTGCATTTAGTCACCTGATGTCCCAGACAACTTCTTCTTAGACTTAGAAATGAAAATTTCTCAGATCCCAGATAGAGATTTTGATGATTTGATGGACTTGGAACGAGTGGGTTAGAGGGCTTCGGCCTGGTGGTGATGACAGTAAAGAAGACTGAAAGTCAGGCTGGGCGTCTGGGAGGCAGCCAGCAGCAGTGGAGAGACACAGGAAGGTGACTTACAAGAGGGCTGGATTGGGTAAAAGGGCAGAGAAGAGTCCGGAGAGGAGAAAGCAGCATGGAGGGAGGAAGGGATGGCTCCGTAACCACAGCTCTTGCCTCAGTAGAATGCTCAACAGACTACACAACACTATATAGCCTCTGTTATCTTTTTGGTGAAGATAGCTAGTACTTTTAGTTGGAAGTAGGGGGTAGGGGTAAGATGGAGTGGAAAGTGCTCCTTTTGTTTTTATATTTTTTGCCTCCAGGGTTATTGCTGGGTCTCTCTGCCGGCACTATGAATCCACTGTTCCTGGTGATCATATTTCCATTTTATTGGATAAGACACAGAGAAATTGAGAGAGGAGGGGAATAGAGAGGGAGAGAGAGAAAGATAGACACCTGCAGACCTGCTTCAGCACTCATGAAGTGTCCTCCTTGCAGGTGGGGAGCGGGAGCTTGAACCTGGACCCTTGTGCTTCATATTATGTGCACTTAACTGGGTGTGCCACCATTTGGCTCCTGAAAGTGTTCTTTAATACTACTCATTTTTTCATTGGTTCCCTTTATTCTAGGTCATCTCCCTCCACCTCTTCCTCTCCTGTCACCTTCTCTCTTTCTCCCTCCCTCCCTCCCTCCCTCCCTCCTTCCATTCCTTCCTTTTAGCCTTCCTTCCTTCTTCCCTCTCTCCCTCTCTCCCTTTTGAAGCCAGGGTCTCACACATGCATAATTTTTTACCACTTCCAGTCACTTTTATTTATTTTAAAAATTATGATAGACACAGAGAGGGACACTGAAGCATTGGAGACTCCCCTGTTACCATAGCACTTTCCACTGTGATACTGGGTTGTGTACATGACAATGCAGACACCCTACCGGGTGAGCTATTTCTCAGACCCTCCTTGTTCTTCTTTAAAAAAACAAAGCAAAACAAAAAAAGTATTTATTTCATGACACACAGAGAGAGGGAGTGAGTGAGTGGGTCCAGAACACTGTCCTGGCATGTAAGGTGTCAGGGATCAAACCCAGACATGCAAGTCCTGTACTCTGTCAGCTGAGACACTGCCCATTGACAGTTATTTATTGTTTATTTATTTATTTTTCCTTCCAGGGTTATTGATAGGGCTTAGTGCTTGCACTATGAATCCACTGCTCCTGTGACCATTATTTATTTATTTTATTTTTTTGGATAGGACATAGAGAAATTGAGAGGGGAGGGGAAGATAGAGAGGGAGAGGGAGAAAGACACCTGCAGACTTGCCTCACTGCTTGTAAAGTGACCCCCCCCTTGCAGGTGGGGAACCAGGATCCTTAATTGGTTCCTTATGCTTCTTACTATGTGCACTTAACCTTGTTTGCCACCGTCTGACCCCCTCCCATTGGCAGTTCTTATTCTTCTCTCTCTCTCTCTATATATATATATAGATGAAAATACCAGTGTATAGGTTAGTGTTATATATATATATAAAACAGTCGACTTTTGTTGTTGTTATACTGACATTAAGCTTAAATTACCAAACACCTACTCCAAAGAGGACTAATTGGAATAAGCACATTGTCAGCCATGGGTTATATAAGAACCAGGCTGTGGGAGTCAGGCAGTAGAGCAGTGGGTTAAGTGAATGTGGTGCAAAGCACAAGGACATACTTAAGGATCCCAGTTCAAGCCCCCAGCTCCCCACCTGCAGGGGAGTTGCTTCACAAGTGGTGAAGCAGGTCTGTAGGTGTCTCTCTTTCTCTCCCCTACTCTGTCTTCCCCTCCTCTCTCCATTTATCTCTGTCCTATCTAACAATGATGACATCAATAACTATAACAACAATAATAATAATTAAAAAAAAAGAACCAGGCTGCTCCCCCCTACTCCTTTGTTTTGCAGACTGGTTGATTTAGATAACTGACCAGTTGGCTGACTTATGTTTTTTTTCTTCCTTTTTTTTTTTTTAGGTGCAAGGGATCTTTTTTCTGTGTTTTAAATTCCCATTCTTATAAATTAAATTCACCACTTAAAAGTGAACCCCAGGCGGGGGCCCTCACAGGGATCCTTGCACAGGTCCTTGTGCTTTGCACCAAGTATGCTTAACCCACCTGGGCCACCACCTGGCCCACTATTTATTTATTTGTTTTGTTTTGTTTTTTGGTAGGGGCCTGGGCTTTGCAACTGCATGATTCAACCACTCCCAATGAACTCTTTTTTTTTTTCCACTTTAAATTTCATACAGAGAAAGATATATAGAGAGACATACATGCTGAAATCAATTTGCTGAAGATGCAAAACAATTTTCTCCCAATAGTGTAGGGGAATCAGTTATACCCAGGCCAGACAAAATGTATTTGCATCTTTATGAACAAGGATTATTTATTTCTATTAATATTGGTATTGGTTATAACTTGCAGATGTTACTACAGCACAAAGATAATGTAAGGCATAACTTCCCATATAATCAGTTCACTGGAAACAAAGTGAAGACAATACATAGCATTCCACAGAACATCTAATTATGCTCTTTTTCTTTTGTTTTTCCATTTTAATGTCTCTTATAATTTTTCCTGATATAAGTCAGATCTGTGCAAGGTACTGATAACACCGATGTAATGTGAGCCATCACCAGCACAGCATCCCCCCTCAGGGCAGATGTTATGTTACATTATATTTTAAAAGGGGGTGGAGATTGGAAAACAGACAGTTTTTGGAATCCAGACCAAGTCTTTGACATTTTTGTGTAATATATTACAAAGGCACTTTGTACCCTGAGAAAAACCAGGGCTACTCCATCTTCCTGTAAGTCCCCAAGCAAATGAAGCCTTGAGCCTTTCCTGTAAGCTATTCTCTAACAAAAAACTATTTTCTTTCTTACTTCTGTAGAGCTATGCTTGGAAACCTTTGCACTTTTAATGATCAGGTGAGAAAAAAATTCTGTTTTTTCTGCTTTGCATAAACTAACTTGTTATTTTTTCACTTGAGACATTTGTTGTGTTTTTAGTTACTGATTTAGCATAATAAAATCTGGATCCACTTATAAACTTCTTTTCAGGTTAATTTTGTGTAATTTCTAAATGCTATTGCCTCTGAATTTCTCTACCTACATTTTTTTTTACAAGAGCATGTGCTCAAGTCTGGCTGTAATTGAGGCAACAGAATTATTTCAGAAAGAGGAAGTGATTGCTTTAAATTCAGGGTCAAGAAACTTTTCTTAAGGGACCAGTTAGTAAATATATTCAGCACTGAAGGACATCCAAGTTCTGTCAGAACCTTCAGCTTTGCTAGTGTAGTGGAGAAATAGTCATTGACAATATGTAAATGTACAGATATGTCTATGTTAGAATAGATTTTACTTATAAAAATAGTGGGAAAAATTGTAGAGGGCTAAATTTGAAATATATTTGTTGATTCTGGTTCTTAATAAAAAGCTCATACCATACTTTCTTAAGAAGTATTAAGCTGAAAACTAAAGAATGAGAGGAAGACAATATTACCAGCAGAGAGAAAAGATGCCTGGGGAACTGTACAGGCACTGAAGACTGAAGCACCAAGACTGAGGAAGAGTGTGGGAGAAAATGAGATCAGTAATGCTGGCAGGGACTGGGTGATACAACACGTGAATCATGGCAAGAAGTCTGCGTTTTAGGAAACTATTGTAGAAATTTTCAGCTATGGATTGACTATCAACTTTTAAATAAATATAAAAGGGGTGGCTTCTGTGAACTGGAGGGTACAAACTAGACTAGCAAGGAGATTTGTGTAGTCATTAGGGCAAGAGAAAAAGCAAACAAGAGATGGCACTGGAAATGGAGAGAAAGGTTGCACTTCAGAGGAATTTTGTAGATCACAGATGGTTTGGGATTCATCTCACTGTCAAAGACACCCCTTTTGTCCCATTTCCTGCTACATGGTGTCTAAACTCATCTTCCTGGTGGCCAGACCTTTATCCTGTCGTCCCCATGACTTGTTCACCCTTACCCTTTCTACTCCTGCCTTTTGCCTCTTCCCCACCTCCAACCCCCAGGAGAATGTATGAAGTTCTACTGTAGAACTTGGGAAATCTTCTGTCATCTGCCCTTGCACAGTTGTGCTTGCTGTCTGCTCTTATGACTCACTAGTCTGTCTGTCCAGTAGCCCTCTTTACCCTTTGACATGAACTCCTGAGGGAGCTTATTCACCTCACCATAAATAAACAAAACAGAAGATAAATGTTAGTTGACTGACTGAACAGACAAACCCATAGTGTTTAACATAAGACCCATCCATGGTTCATGTTAATGTTTACTAAATGTTTTCATCTGAAAGTGAATAAATGAATGAATAAATTTGTGATACCTAACATCAGATCTGCTTACCTTACAGGAGCTAATAAATACTTTTTATTATTTAAAATTTGAGCAATTTGGGGGCTAGATAGCATAATGGTTATACAAAGATACTCTGATGGCTGAGGGTACAAAGTCCCAGATTCAACCCATCCCCAACCCCCACTCCCTTCATAAGCCAGAGCTCAGCAGTGCTCTGGTGAAAAAAAAAAAAGAGCAATTAGTATATTCACATGATTCAAAAATCTTAAAAGTGACATTATGAAGACTCTCATTCTCACTCCACCTGGTTCTTACCAACTTTACTAGTTTCTTATCTTTTCAGAGTTTCTTCCTGCAGATTTAAGCAGCAGCTGGAACTGAGCAGACAAGGCTGGCAGACTACCCTGCCTCATCCTGGATGGAGGTCTGACCACCCACCTGACCTGGTTGTGGAGGGGTCAAACCAAGTAGGCCAAGAGACTAGTTCAGCACTTCCTATGAGTGCCCTTTGGTCTCACCTGAGCTACTGCTAGGTGGAGCCACAACTCACTGAAGAACAAATCTCAGAGGAAGAACCTTTCTCCCTTTCCAATTTTCCTTCCACTTCTGTTAAGGAGAAAGTCTCCATTGAATGATGATGTGTTTTTAACACCTTGCCTAACACTTACTTCCCATTTCAACAGAGAGCAGGCCTCCACCTCAGAGCCTTCAGCTGGCAGCCAGATCTGGCAGGAATTTAATGACATTGTTTTGTTTTCATTGTATTTATTTTTATGGCTACTTTCTATTTATGGCATGAGATACTGATTTTCCATTTGTGGAGGGATTTAAGGTATCTTCTAGAAATGAATATGTTTATGCTTTTAAAAGAGGACCAATTGAAGGGGGAAAATATTATGTAACTGACAGCACAGGTGGTACCCAGACATGGAAGTTTTTCTTCTTCTTTAAAAAAATTATTTATTTATTTTAATGAGAGAGATACAGATACACAGACATCAGAACACTGTTCAGTTTTGGCTTTTGTGGTACTGGGGGTTGAACTTGGGTTCTTAGAGCCTCAGGCATGAAAGTCTCTTTTCATAACCATTATGCTGTCTCCCTAGACCCATGGAAATTTTTCTGAAGAGAAACATGATAACCTGAAAATTGGAAAAGGCCATCTATCCTCTATTTAACCAAAGGGAGTGCCTTGGCTTAATGAGGGGGAAGGACTTTCTCAAGATCACATAATAAAAACATAGACAGAGAACTGGTGCTCCTGTCGTGGTGGTGTCCTGTGCCAAAGGTGGAGGACAGTGGTCAAAGAGCACATACACTTCTGCAGTCTTTACTACTGCACAGGTCAGAGCCCTCTGAAGCTGGCTGGGTCACAGAAAGTGAATGCAACAACCTGTTGTTGTTTTGTTGTTGTTGTTGTTGTTGTTGCTAAAAGAGTAGGGGCTTTCTGAGACTGAAGAGGATATTGATGAGCAAAACAGAATTCGAAAGATATAAAGTCACCCAGTTTCTATCATATAATCAGAACTCTGAATGCAGTTCTGAAAGCCAATAACTTATCTTTTTTTCATTTCATTTTATTTATTTTGGATAGAGATAGAGAGAAATTGAGAGAAAAGGAAAGATAGAGAAAGAGAGAGAAAGAGAGAGAAAGTCACCTGTAGCACTGCTTCACCACTTGTGAAGCTGCCCCCCTGTAGGTGGGGCCGGGGACTTGAATTGGGTTCCTTATGCATATTAACATGTGTGCTCTATTAGATGCACCATCATCCAGCCCCCCCTTTCTTTCCTTCTTTCTTCATTTCTTCCTCCCTTCCTCTCTCCTTCCTTCCTTCTTTCCTCCCTCCCTCCCTCCCTCCCTCCCTTCCTTCCTTCCTTCCTTCCTTCCTTGCTTTCTTTCCTCAATTTCTGTCACAACAAAAGGGACATGGTTGATTATAGGCAGAAACAATGTCCTGGGAAAGTTGGAAAAGGAGAGTGGTTGGGGAAATGAAGATTTGTCTGGGAATCCTTCCTTGTGAAGGTGGGATCTGAGAAGGGTTTTGAAAAATGAATTTTCTTTTTATTTTTTAATGCCTGATTTTTAATAGGTCTCTCTCTTTTATCTTCCTGAACCTCCAATTCCCTGCCCATCGTGTGTTCTTAAAGGTATTTTTTAGGGAGTTGGGCAGTAGCGCATGTGGTGTGAAGCGCAAGGACCGGCATAAGGATCCAGGTTCGAACCACCGGCTCCCCACCTGCAGGGGAGTCGCGTCACAAGCGGTGAAGCAGGTCTCCAGGTGTCTATCTTTCTCTCCCCATCTCTGTCTTCCCCTCCTCTCTCCATTTCTCTCTGTCCTATCCAACAATGATGAAATCAA
This sequence comes from Erinaceus europaeus, assembly GCF_950295315.1. Classification (NCBI taxonomy): domain Eukaryota; kingdom Metazoa; phylum Chordata; class Mammalia; order Eulipotyphla; family Erinaceidae; genus Erinaceus; species Erinaceus europaeus. The sequence continues at coordinate 73,877,727 of NC_080162.1, read as the reverse complement.
TAATAATAATAACTACAACAATAAAACAACAAGTGCAACAAATAAATAAATATTAGTAAAAGAAGAAAAAAAATTTAAAAAAAGAAAAAATGTATTTTTAAAAAATAAATGAGTGATTTTGGAGTTTATCTTACAGTGACAATAACCTTATCACCACCTAGTAGTCAACCTGAGCTGGAGAATTGCTGTGTACTAGGTTAAGCACTTCCAAGTCTATATTTAAATTATTTTTCACAATCCTAAGAGAAAGTTGTCATATTTAAGAAATTTAAGATCTATCTTTATATGAGAGAGAGAGAGAGACAGAGACTAGAGTACCACTCAAGTCTGGTATATGGCAGTGCAGGGGATTCAACCTAGGGCCTTAGGCATATGAATCCTATGATGCTCTACAGCCTTGCTAAGTCCCCAGGTCTAACCCCATTTTAGAGATGGAAAAACAGGTTTGATGAGATTAGGTAATTTTTCCAAGATCATGTAACTCCAGTGCAAAGTTGGCAGTACAATGTGCTTGGTTCAAAGTTGTGAACACATCACACAGGTGGGGAAGGTATACTAGTAATATTGTATCCATAGTTAAGTTTTCAGGAGTCTGTGTAGCTTCCATGAATCTCAATTAGTCAAGAGATTCATGAATATTCTCAGTTATTTAGGAGGTTGGGGGGGCAGGTTCCATGCTTACATCAGAATCTCAGAATGGATTTAACTGAACTCTTAAATTTAAGATGCTCTTCTGCACACTAGGGAGAAATAGTGTTTGATTTTTTTTTTTTTTTTTTTACCAGAGCACTGCTTAGCCCTGGCTTATGGTGGTGCGGGGGATTGAACACCTGGAACCTTGAAGCCCTGAGCATGAGAGTCTGTTTGCATATGCTAGCTACCCTCACCTGTGTTTGAATTTTGAATTGATGAGTCTAAGCTATGCTTTTGACAGCTCATTGCTGCATTATTCAGAAAAGATCGAAAACTAGTTTACTACCCACCAAGAATGTATATATTCATTAAGTTATGGAACACCCTCCCATAGAAGAGGATGATATGGAATTCATCTTATAGATGAATGAGAAATCTCCTTATGCACAAATATGTAATTATTCCAAGATACACTTATTTATTTATTTAGGTCATCTCCAGAGCTTTACTACTCTTGGCTGACTTTTTTCAGATAGAGACAGGGGAAAGGAGAAAGAGAAAGAAACTGCAGCACCAAAATTTCCTTCAGTGCAGCAGGAGCCGTGTCTGAACCTTGGTTGTGAACATGACAAAGCGGCACACTACCCAAGTGAATTATTTTGGCAGATCACAAGTTGTATTGGGTTGTCAAAAAAGTGATGATGTATTTTTGCCTAGAAAAATGCATCATGACTTTTCTTTTTATCTTTTAATATATTTTTGATATTTAAAATTTTATTTTTATTATCTTTATTTATTGGATAGAAACAGCCTGAAATTGAGAGAGAAGGGGAGTTAAAGAGGGAAAGAAACAGAAAGGCACCTGCAGCCCTGCTTCACCACTGTAAAGCTTTCTCCCTGCAGGTGGGGATCAAGGACTTGAACCTGGGTCTTTATACATTGTAACATGTGCACTCAACCAGGTGTGCCAAAACCGGCCCCCATCATGACTTTTCTGACAACCCAATATTTTAAGTAAATGTAGCAAAGTGTTGATTAAGGGCTACAGTCAATTTTTATTTGTATTTTTTTAAGGGAGAGGAAATAGACATAGATTTAGTTCTATAAGCAGAGAGTATCTTTGGCAATATTCCCAAGAAAATAGCTATTTGGGAAGCTCACCGTATAAGGGTTTTATGAAGATTAAGTTAATATTAGATAATTGTTTAGAACAGTGTCTGGGATATAGCAAACACTAAAGGAGGTTTTGAATAAAAGGTTGCTTTTCTTTTGTAAAAAAAATCTTTATTGGGGGATTAATAGTTTATAGTTGATGGTAAAAAGATAGGTTTCTACAAATATCCAAAATGGAATGTTTTTATTTGGTGTGGTCTAGATTATTTTTTTGGGTCTGGGAATGTGCAGATATTTTTCCATGTACCTTAATGGTAATAGAATGTCCACCATAAAATAAAATAAAATAAAATAAAATAAATAAAAACCTCCTAAATCACACCAAATGGGAAAATTCTATTTTTGGATTTTGAGGAAACCTGAAAAGAAGGGACTGCCTCAGGGGACCAGACTGGAGGAGAGACTTTCTTTTTACTAGATGCTCTTTCTCAGGTACCTTCTCTCTCTCTCTCTTTCTTTTTTTCTTTCTGGTTTACGAGGGTACTGGGGACTGACCAGCTGGGAACTTTTTTTTTTTTTAGGTGATTTTTTAAAAAAATTTATTTATTGGGAGTCGGGCTGTAGTGCAGTGGGTTAAGCGCAGGTGGCGCAAAGCACAAGGACCGGCATAAGGATCCCGGTTCAAACCCCGGCTCCCCACCTGCAGGGGAGTCGCTTCACAGGCGGTGAAGCAGGTCTGCAGGTGTCTATCTTTCTCTCCTCCTCTCTGTCTTCCCCTCCTCTCTCCATTTCTCTCTGTCCTATCCAACAATGACGATAACAACAATAATAACTACAACAATAAAACAACAAGGGCAATAAAAGGGAATAAATAAATAAAATAAAATAAATTTAAAAAAAGAAAGAAAAAAATTTATTTATTGGGAATTAATGTTTTACATTCAACAGTAAATACAATAGTTTGTACATGCATAATATTTTTCAGTTTTCCATATAACACTACAACCCCCACTAGGTCCTCTGTCATCCTTCTTGGATCTGTATTCTCCCCTCCTACCCTCCCCAGAGTCTTTTACTTTGGTGCAATACGCCATGCTGGAAACTTTTTTATGTAAGCATTATGCAACCTTCCTCATCCTCTCAGATACCTATTCAGTTGGATATCACATGAAATTTTGAATTGAAAGAAATTTTCGATTTTCTTAAAGTGAAAAGTAAATGCATATGACCATATGTCTTGTAAATCAATATTTCTTCAATAAAGTAATTTGGCCGAGGAAAAACCAAAAGTAAATGTATCCAGGCATATAAAAGATAATCCGAGGGGGGTCGGAGACTGGAAGGGAAGCCCATCCAGAATTCCCGGAGAATTTACTGGAGTTGGTCAAAAGCTACATTGTATGGTGTAAAAAAATCAGAATATGAGAAAAAAGGAAGAGGGGCGACCCCCAAACACCCATGCCCCAGGGTCCACTATAAAAAGCACATTAAAAAACATCAGACTGGAAAGATTTCACCATTACTATTATTATTATTTTTAAATAGCCAAAGCGCGTCCCCCCAGGAGGCGTGTTGCAGCTGCAGCGAGCCTGTTCCCAGGTGATGTCAGCCCTGGCCCCACGCCAGCCCTGGCCCCTTGGAGACGGTCTTGGTGGGTTCAGCTTGACTGTTTTTCCTTCCTGAGACTTGAGGACACCTTCCTGTCTCAAAGAAAGTAGCCTTTCCAGGGCTTTCTGAGAGCCCAGGGCAGGGGAGGCGGTGGGCAAGGGTGGAGAGAGGAGGAGAGGCTGGGCTAGGTGGGTAAGAAGATAGGGGTGGGGTGGGATGGGGAGGGGAGGGGAGGGCGGAGAAAGGCAGTATCAAACAAAGTAAAAGCCCAGCTCTATGTGGTTTCTTAACCATCCCATAGTGGGCAGGAAGGGGTGTGCTGCTTGCATTCCAAGGCCCGCCTCTCTGACCCCATACTAGACTGGTTGTTGCCTGGGGGCTCACTGGGATGGGGTGGGGCTGGGGGGGCGCTAGAGAGATGTTCCCACGGAGTTCCCAGCTGGTCAGCGCCTTCTCCCCTCCCTAAGCTCTGGGCCCACCCCTCTCTCTTCTCTGGTTGGAGGCCTGTTACCAGTATCTTCTGAGCTTCCAGACAGTGTGGGCTTTCTGCAGATGGACAGCAGAGCCAGGTTTCAAGTTCTAACTACACTCCTAAGTCATGGGACTTCAGGCAGGTCAATACTTCTCCTGGAGCTTGGTCTGTGGAATGAGTAAAATCCACCTTGTGGGGGTGACCCGCAGACTCAGCACCGTGCCTTTTGGTTTATCAGCAAGCAGCTGCTAAGTGCCCACTATGTACTGGCACCAACTGGGGCCAGTGAGGGAGCTGCAGAAGGTGTGGTGATTAGGGACTCTGGACTGACTCTGTGGCTTAGGGAGAGTTGTCGCCTGCCTCAGCACCCGGGCAAAGGAAAGAGGTGACAAGGTGGGCTCTGGACCTCACATGTCTGGATCCAAATACTGATCAATCATCCAGTGTCAGTGTGACCTTGGGGAGCCAGGATCATAAGAACTCTCCTTGTCTCACTGCGTTGGGGAGAAGCAGGGGAGTTACAGTTTAAGAGTGCCTGGTGCAGAGGTGGTGTTTGGTAAGCCTCAGCTATTATTCTCCTTGGCCCACTTATGCTTATCTTGCTCTATCTATTTCTAGAGCTCTTTGGGAACTCAGAGGAAATGTGTTTGGGATTATTAGGTTACCTTTAGGGGAAGATCCAAGGACCTGTATCCTTGCAGGGGTGAAGTGGGTAGTTTTGCACATTTTTATTATTATTTTTTATACTATTAAGTTGCCAAGTGGGTGAAATTCAATTGGGTAAGATTAAAGTCACCTGACTCCCCTAAGACCCAATTTGAGAGAAGAACAGCTTCACATCAATTACATGGATTGAGGATGGTCCTTGTCTATAGGAGGAATCATGGACAAACAAAAATGTACACTTTTAATTAAACTAATTCCTGCTTTTTGACTTGTTCTGATTCTGATCTGGACCCACTCACCATTTCCTAGGCAATATGGTGATTCCCCACTCCTGGGAGACCATCATATTGATAGTGAATTTAGAGTGAACCCCAGATTAGCACAGTGCATTATAGCCCAAATCCTCTTTCCTCAGTCTCTGGAATAGTTGGAACTATAGGCAGGCAGGCAGGCAGGCAGGCAGGCAGGCAGGCACCACAACACCTGGGTAAACTCCTTTTACTGTTATTGTGGCTATCATTATTATTACTACTGGAGAACTGCCTAGCTCTAGCTATTGGTAATGCCAAGAAGAGAACCTGGGACCTCCTGAATGCAAATGCTGTGCACTACTGATGCTCATCTTCCCTGACCCTCTTTTTATTTTAAATTGAATCTTTTTTTCTTTTTTAATACTATCCCAAGCACTATTTTAGTACTCCCCCCTCCCCAACTCCCATATCACTTTATTGAGGAAATGCTGATTTACGGGATTGTTGTCACAAGGGTACAATTTCCACATTTCCCCAAGAGGTATTTCAGATTCTCTTATCTTGGAAGCATCATCCCTGTTTCCTCTACTCATGTGCAGTCCAACATCCTCACATACCTTGGAAGCATTGTTACATTTTTATCATTTGCTTCAAGATCTCTGTTTTAATAAACTATAACCTTCATGAAGTCAGGTCCCACACTGATATATTTTCTTGTCATTCCTTGAGCTTTCTTTTTTTTAATATTTATTTTATTTATTTATTCCCTTTTGTTGCCCTTGTTGTTTTATTGTTGTAGTTATTATTGTTGTTGTCGTTGTTGGATAGGACAGAGAGAAATGGAGAGAGGAGGGGAAGACAGAGAGGAGGAGAGAAAGATAGACACCTGCAGACCTGCTTCAACCGCCTGTGAAGCAACTCCCCTGCAGGTGGGGAGCCGGGGTTCGAACCGGGATCCTTATGCCGATCCTTGTGCTTTGCGCCACCTGCGCTTAACCCGCTGCGCTACAGCCCGACTCCCGAGCTTTCTTTATATGGCCCACAATGCAATTCAGGACATGTTTGTCAACTGGCTGACAGATAAATTAAGTTGAGCTACCTGCTATAACTTGGTCTATAATGTTAAACATTATCCTATGCCTCTTGCTGTATTTTACCTCTACTGTGTCTCAGGCTTTGAGGTTGGGAATTATATCAAGTCCTAGTTATGTTGTTGCTAAACTAAATGACTTTGGGTTTGGCTTTTCTAGTCTCAATGGGGATGACAACAGTACCTATCTGTGGGAGCTGTTGCTGATTAGGTGAGGTCATCTGTTTAAGTCACTGAATGATGTTTTCAATTCTAACATTTGTTTGTCTTGAGGGGGATATGAGATTGAAGAGGTTATCTCTGGGTGATGCAAATAAAGACCAGGATACATGGAATCTGACTCTGGTCCATCTCAGATATGCTGTGTTTGGGGGTATATACCTGGTCTGTGCCATAGTGGCCTGAAGGGCTCAGAGGAGATGAGCTCCAGAGGCCCTTTCACTAGATGTTCTAAGAGTCTTGAGTCTGAGTCTGATCTCTAACAGCACCTTGGAGATTGTGAGAGATGCTCACAGAGCTCCTGGACCCACCAGGCTCAGACTCCCTCAGTGCAGGCTGGGGGCTGGGCTCTTGTGGGTCCACTGGGCAGGGCAAAGACCTAGCTAGAAGAATGCAGTTCTCTATCATGTTCTGGAAGCTCAAGTTCAGTCACCCCTCACAGGACTAGGCAGACAGTTGGTGAGGCCGTATGTGGTTCTACAGCTAGAATGACTGGTTGAAATCTACTCACCAGCCAGTGTGAGTTCTTGAATCTTATGCCTCTACAAAATGGGGGGAATATTACAAATTTGTTGAGTAGATGTTAATATATGTATGTGAAGTAGAGGTCAAAGACTGACACTTAAGGTGTCACCCCCCCCCCTTCCCCATGTCAGATGTTTTTCCAAGCTTAGAGGATTTGGGCATTCAGGAATACAAGCAAAACAAAACAACAACAAAAAAATCAGCCTCTTAATTATACCATAATTTCCTCCCACAAAGCTAATCTGTCCCAGTTTAGAAAGGTTTTTAAACCCACCACATTCATTCTGTACTGAGATGAAGAAACTTAAGGTCCAGAGAGAGGACACCCAGCCTAGGTCACAGAGGTGCAGTAGCCAAGCTAGACCCAGTCAGGGTCCTGTATCCCACTCAGTTCACCCTTATTGCCTTTCCAGTTTCCAGGCTCTGTCGGCCTGCCCTCTGACCTGGACTCCTGGGAGCCTGATTCCAGACCCATGGGGTCTGCAAGTCTGGTTTGGATTAGACACGCTGAGAAGCAAATGCTGCCTCCCACCCCCTAACAGGCTGCCTGTCGGGACCCATGCTTACAGCTGCTGGGGCTCACAGGGATATAAATCATGGTGGCAGGAGGGGGTGGTCAGGGACCACCTGAGTCTCCTGAGGAGCACAAGGGTTTAGGAGTCACAGCCAGGGAAACTTAGGTCCACTGGGACTACTTTTCCTCCTTTGTTGAAGCAGAAGAAGTGAAGGCAGGTTGGAACAGGTAGAAGGCTCCTTGTCTTAGTGGGCCAAGATCCTGACTTTAAATTTTTAATTATACAATCATTTATAAACATACAGAGAAGTGATTAGAGTAATGCACTTATACCCTTTACTTAGAGTTACCAAGTTGTGACCTATTATTACTTTATCCTTCTCTTGCTCACATGATTTTTTAGTTTTAGTCATTTGAGATTATGTCACCTACCACTCATCCCCCTGCCTTTTAAAATGCTTTTGGGTATACTTAGTTATGTGCAAAGATATCACCTTACATAATTATACTATTGGCAAATTCAGAAAATTTGACATTGACACAACAGTTCCTATCTATTCTATTGTTCTTATTCCAGTTGTGTTAGCTGTTTAGTAGTGTTCTCTTTATAATATTTCCTATGTCCTCTCCTCTGTTTTCCTCCATCTCTCAACATAAAAAAAAGCCCACTGAAAGCAGTAGAGTTATGCAGGTGTGGAGATGCAGTGATAACCCTGGTGGCAAAAAGAGAAAAGTTCATTGTGGTCTGGGAGGTGGCACAGTGGATAAAGCATTGGATTCTCTAGCATGAGGTCCTGAGTTCAATCCTCAGTAGCACATGTACCAGAGTGATGTCTGGTTCTCGTTCTCTCTCTCTTCCTCTTCCTCCTCCTATTGTTCTCAATAAATCAAATTTTTTAAAGAAAACCCAATTTGTTAAATATACCATAGTTTTCAGAATTCTATATTGTCATTCTATTTTTTTATTATTTATTTATTCCCTTTTGTTGCCCTTGCTGTTTCATTGTTGTAGTCACCATTGATGTCATTGTTGTTGGATAGGACAGAGAGAAATGGAGAGAGGAGGGGAAGACAGAGAGGGGGAGAGAAAGATAGATACCTGCAGACCTGCTTCACCGCTTGGCTTGTGAAGCGACTCCCCTGCAGGTGGGGAGCTGGGGGCTTGAACCGGGATCCTTACACCGGTCCTTGCGCTTTGCGCCACCTGCGCTTAACCTGCTGTGCTACAGCCCGACTCCCGTCATTCTATTTTTTTAAGCCCATAGGAACATCATCAAATGGCATCAAATGGAAGTGGCTTGTACAACAATGGTCTACCACCATCCCTTTCTCAACTTTGATTTTACTACTGCCATGGGCAACTCCTAAGGCACTTTCACTTGCAATTGCAGAATTAGGAAAGAAAGTCCTGAGTGGCAAGGAGGGCCCCTTGGCAGCCCAGCCCAGCAGAGTCAGGGACTCACTGGAGCTGTTAGGCAGGTTGTTTCCTCTGTATTGATTGGCTTGATCTCTTCTTTGTGAAATGATAGACTATGAATATTAATTTTTATGCTGATAGTCCTTTTGTCTATGAGGGCTTGGTGCAAAGTATACTTGAAATTTCAGCTTCCTATTCAGGGTCCCAAGTTCTTTGGCTTAAGTTGGTGACTATAATTTCCTCAGTCCTGGGTGTCTTCTCCTGAGCCCCTTTACTTTTCTGGCTCAGGTTGCCCATTAGGGGACCTCCTGAAGTCTGGGTGGGCTGAGTCACCCGAAGGCAGAAAGTGTGTGTGTGTGTGTGTGTGTGTGTGTGTGTGTAAAACATTAGGCAAATAACCCCCAGAAGCACTAGTCTACAGCTGTGCTTTTCCCAAATCAGGTATGTTAGGTTGACCTTTCCGTTTGCAAATGCTCATAGGCATTACCTATCTATTACCCAGAGTGAGACTCAAGGAAGATAGCAAGTTGTAACATGTGCAGAAAGGAGAACTAGGTAGCTATGAAAAAGTATGAAGTGAGGCTGAGTAGTGGCTTACCCAGTAGAGTTCACATGTTAACATACAAGAGGACCTGGGTTCAAGCCCCTGGCCTCCACCTGCAGGGAGGAAGCTTCACAAGTGGCATAGCAGTGCTGCAGATGTCTCTCTTCTCTATCTCTGTCTCTCACCCTCTATTAAAAAGAAGGAGGAGGAGGAGAGAAAATGGCCATCAGAAACAGTACTCTAATTGCATCTAAGAATTGGAACTGACTAGCTGGGAGGGGAGGAGACTTATTATCAGTTTGTGCTCTTCTGTCTTTCAAACTGTGAACTCTGTTTGTGGTTATGTGTAGAGGAAATATAATCCAAAGAACCCAGAATGGGGCTAGGTAGTCGAGCACACACATTACTAGGTGCAAGGATCTAGTCTTTCTTCTTATCCCCCGTTCCCTCTCAATTTCTCTTTATCCTACCTAATGAAAAACAAAACGACAAAACTAGGATGAGAAGCGGTACAGGCAAGTCTCCCAGAATGCTGCCTACTATATCTTGACCTACATACTGGGTACACAGTTGTGTTCAGTTTGTGAAAACTCATCAAGCTGTATAATTCGTAGCACATACACTTATATCTAGAGTCAGGGCTTCATGCATGTGTGACTTCTGTGCTCTGGGGTCCCTTTCAGATAGAGAGAGGGAGGGAGAGAGAGACAGACATAGCCCCTCCTATGTGGTGCTATGGAAGGCAAGATATGTGGGAGGAGCTACAGTATGGGTCACACACACACACACACACACACACACACACACACACACACACACACACACCCTACCTGATAAGCTATCTCTGTTCCCTTCATGCACTTTTATATGTGTATGTCATACAGCCATCAATAATTCTGACCTCGTATACTGTGTGCTCTACAAAAACTTTGCAGAACTGCAATGTTAAGCATTAACAGGGATGGGTGGTCTTTCTAGGCTCTTGTATTTTTATAGTTTATTTTTATGCATGTATGTATGTACATATGCACATATTTATTTTTTACCAGAGCACTGATCAGCTCTGGCTCATGGTGGTGCAGGGGATTGAACCTGCTACTTCAGAGTCTCAGGCTTGAGAGTCTCCTTGCATAATCATTATGCTATCTACTCCCCCCGCTTACAATTTATTTATTACCATAGCACAGCTCATCTCTGGCTTATGGTGGTGATGGGGACTGAACCTGGAACTTTTGGTGCCTCAAGTATTAAATTCTTTTTGCATAACCATTATTGCTACCTCCCTTGGCTATACTTTATTTTTTACAATAAAAGTATAAGCAGAAAAACCTATACTCCCCCCCAAAAAACAAAACTGTCTAATTACTATAGGACATTCTGGAAGAGCACGTAGGAAACTGCTAATAGTAGTTGCCTTTGGGGAGGAGGCTGAGGGAGGTATGCATTTTTCACTGAATACTAGTCTGTGCAAATGGAATTACTTACCAAGTGTGCAAATACTTCTCATTCTACCCAAGATATTATGGCTAGGAGACCCAGAGGGGTCAAGCAATTTTTTTGGGGTCACCCAGAAAACCTGGTGGCATAAATGGGTCTCCTGCCCCAAGCACCCAACAATCTGCTCCAGTCCTGCTCCCAGGTTTCCTGCCATTGACCATGTTACAGTTCTTTTCCTGTGGCTTTTCCAGGGGCTGCTTGGACTAGGGAGGTGCAGAGAGCACAATGTGCTTTCCTAATTAGTTCTAAGGGGGGATGTGCTGCTGCACTGGGACACAGGATAGGCACGACCAGTGTCCCTGGACACAGGGAGGCAAGACAGACAGTGCTTTGGAAAGCTCTCCTGGGCGGCACCCCTTCCTCCATGTCTCAGACCAAAGGGATAAGTATAGTGGCTTCATGGTTGCTCCTTACCTGGGCTGGAAGTTCTGGGACTCCCTATTCTCCCTGGGTGCTGTTTTCTTCACTGAGGTGAACAGGCAGGCCTCTCTCATCCCTGAGGTGCCTGACCCAGAGTAATCTGTTTGTTGGTCTGCAACACCTCCTTCCAGGCTATCAGAAAGCCAGATGCAGGGGAAGCAGAGAATGACTGCAACTCTGGTCATGCTTCAGTCAGTAAACACTAAATTAATAGTCCGGGATGTGGCACAGTGGCTTCTCAACCATGAGGTCCTGAGTTCAATCCCTGGCAACACATGATGTCTGGTTCTTTCTCTCATTCCTATCTTTCTCATGATTAAATATTCTTTTTTTAAAAAAACACTAAATTGTCATTTGAAATTAAAAACACGGGGCCAGGTGGTGGTGCACTTGGCTAAGTGCACACATTACAGTGCACAAGGACCCAGGTTCAAGCCCCTGGTCCCTACCTGCAGGGGTAAAGCTTCACCAAGCAGGACTGCAGGTATCTTTCTGCCCCTCTCCCTCTCTACTTCTCTCTCCCCTCCCAATTTCTCTCTGTCTCTATCTAATAAGTAAAAATAATTTAGAAAATGAATAAAATCACAAACATTTCTGGGTCCAGGTAGTGGCTCACAGTATAGAGCACTTGTGTTATCATGCACCATGACTTAAGTTCAAGACCCTGGCCTCTAACTGCACAGGGGGAGCTTCATGAGTAGTGAAGCAATGGTGTAGGCATCTTGCCTTATCTCTGTTAACCTCTACTGAAAGAAAAAGGGGAAAAATGGCCACTGGGAATAGTGGAGTTGTATAGGCACCAAGCCCAAGTGATAACTCTGGTGGAATAAAATTTAAACATTTTTAGATAGGCATGTGAATGCACTTTGGTGAGAAAAATGGTGACTGACTGGCTCTAGGGCCTCTCTTGGCCCATTGCCTGCCTTCTCTTCTCTCCAGTCTTCTGACTGTTTCTGATGTTGGCCTTACAAGAGCAGAAGCCCAGCTGGAGAACCAAGAACTACAGGCTGTATTGGACAGCTGTCTTCCTTTCTCTTTCTCTTTCCCTCCCACTCCCATCTCTTGCTCTACCACCAGGATTGCTGCCGGCATGACTTCATTACTCCTGGCACCTATTTTTTGACAGAGGGTAAGAGACAGAGAGGAGAGACATCTGCAGCACTACTCTCCTTCAGCAGGTAGTAACAGGGGGCTTGAATTCATGTCCTCATGTATGGTAATATGTATACTCTACCAGGTAAGCCACCACCTAGCCATCCATAACCATCTTGGCTGGATCTGTGAAACAGGGAAACAGCAGCCTCCACCCCCCAGCACTATTTTAAAACTAATTGGGATCATGAAATCTAACATTCAATCTGAGGCATCTGAAGGCCAAAGGAAAAAGTTGGCTTGAGGTCTTAAGGGGGACAGCCCTTTACAATGTCCTTCTGCCATGTGTAGGCTACATACCTTTTAGGTGTTACAATTCCTCCAAATCATCTCAGCTACAACAGGGGTAAGATATCTTGGTATCATATGCTCATTAGCACAATTAGGAGGCTTCATGCCTACACAAGCTGGTTGTGAAGACATGCATAAGGGATGGATTAAAGTACGATCAACTCATAAAATGGAATGTGCAGCTCAAGACATATGCCTAACCTTTACCTTCATATACAGACTTGGGATGGGGTACCTGAAATTGAGTAAACCAAAATAGAAGGAGGAGAGGGTAAAATGTACTACCATCTGTGTAAAGAGTGGGTTAAAGCTTGCATACATATATACATATAGAGTATCTGCTTGCTCAGTCATCGGGAATGGGACTCTCACAGAAAATTGGTTGCTGACTCTGCCTACTGGTGTCTGGAGTGCATGAAGGAGCGGGGCTTTGCGGCATACATCCTCTTTGTACCTTCTGAATTCTGAACTATGTGAATAAACATACCATAAATGAAAATAAATATGACAAATATTTCTTTACTGATGACATTAGACAACTAAAACTGAGAGGAATGTTTGGCTAGCTCTGCTTCTAAGAGCGGAGGTTCTTAGCCCCTCCACAGCCAGGGCATAGGCCAGCTCCTGTGACATCTGTGCTTTTCCCACAGTCCAGGAGAGCAGCCACCTCTGACCTCTGATGTCCTCAGGCACTTCCCTTCTTCACCTGGGAACATCTTTTATTTAAAAATATCTTTTATTTTAAACTCACCAATTCTCTTACACACACACACACACACACACACACACACATACACACACACAGACACACACACACACACACACACACACTTACATACAGTCATGTACATATCCTCTATCACCAATAGCCTTCGTTTTCCTGAAAGTTCTGCCTTGTCTGACCAGCCAGGGCTGGGGCCAGCTGGATGGGTCCTCACAGCTCTCCAGGATGGGGTGGAGATGTCCCAGTAGGCCTGCCCAGAGGGTCATGGGGCCAGGCCATTGTCCTCTGGTCTCTACACAAAAGAAGGCTGAGTTCAGTTCTTTGGGTCTTCTCTTGTTTTCAACCAGTGGCTGGTCTCTTGACTTCCTTCTCCAGGGTCCTGCTTGGAGCAAGTGACACAGAGGTCCAGGCTCATCTTCTCGACACTCGTAGGGGGGCCACCCCTCTCACTTTCAAGCAACTACCCCCCAGGTCACGACGGCCACCCTGCAGGAAAAGAGAAAGGTATAAGGTGGTCTGACCAGTTACATGAGCAATGAGTTTCACTTCTATGTACAGCAACTGGGAACTTGGTAAAAATGACAGCCACACAATAAAGTTATCTGCATCAGAAGACATAAGAAACTATGTGGAACTGACAGGGAATTGCATCAAAGTAACACATTTAAGGACAAAAACAAGGTGCAGAACTGAATGGTTGGCCCTACATGCTGAAACCGAGGAAGAGATGCACATGGGAAACTATAATGGGCTTCCTCTGAGGAGAGGAATTTGATGATGGGGAGACAGGATGGATATGTACATGTTTTTATCTTTTTTTTTCTGCCCCATGTAAGTTGTTGCTTTAGGAAATCCAATGCATTGGGGCCAGGAGGTGGCACACCTGGCTGAGTACACATGTTATCATGCTCAAGGATCCAGGTTCAAGCCCCTGGCCCCCACCTGCAGAGGGAAAGCTTCACGAGTGGTGAAGCAGGTCTGCAGGTGTCTCATTCTCTTCTTCTCTCCCTGCTTTCCTCTGCTCCCATTCCTGGGTCCAGGTTGGGGCACATCCATCCAGATGTGAACTCAGCCTCCCTCGAGGATCTCTGAGCCCCAGAACAACATGTTCACTCCCTCTGGATTTCTCTCTGTCGCTAGCCAATAATAAAAATTAAAAAAAAAATCCAACACATTTTAAGTAGCAATATTTTATTTTAGAGAGTAGAAAAAACATGCCACAGTAGCTCTGTCCATAACTGCACAGTATACTGCATGCCCAGGGACTTGCTCATTGCCATCAAAAACAGATCATGGATTTCTGGCCTCCTTGACTTTATCCAGGGTCTCCTCTCTGCCAGGAATACACTCTGGTCCTGTCTCCCTAGAAAGGTTTCTCTATTTCTGCAATTGCTTAGCACGTTGTATCATTCTGGGAACTTAATACCAGGACAAAACTCAGAAGGAGGACATAGGCTGTCTCTCTTTTATGAATTCATCAGTGAATGATAGGGAAACATTTTCATTTAGGCCAGGGACTTGCTCAGAAGAGATGCCAGTCCATGCTGCTTGAACAACCGGTACCCATGGAATATGAGCTAATGGCAGAAGCCCCTGAAGTGTCCTGTTCTTCATCCCACAGAGACTATTTATTCTCAATATTCTGAGGTCTGATGTGTGGGTGTCATACTCACTGTAATCTAAAGAGGTCAGAGATTTTAGAGTACCCTTTTCGAGCCTCTTTTGAGGCCTCCAGCTGTTCAATGTCTGGCCTAGAGGCACCAAGCCAACTGGTAAAAGTGCTGGGTGAAAAATCCGTGGTCTAATAGTCTGTGCTGCTTCCAGGACTTGATGGTGTCTGAAATTCCACTGTAAATGCTCATTCCCCCGCCCCCAGCCTGGCTGGGAGAAGATGAAACAGGCATCTAGAAAAATGGCTGACCATCTGGGAGCTCTGCCCCCTGCTCTCCTCTGCTCCAATTCCTGGGTCCAGGTTGGGGCAGATCCATCCAGATGTGAGCCCAGCCTCCCTTGAGGCTCTCCAAGCCCCAGGACAGCATGTTCATTCACAGGCAAGGCTATTTTGAGGGTTGAGGCCAAAGTCCCAGCAGAGCCTGGGGCTTGGGCTTCTCAGACAAACTCTGGCAGAATGACTGAGAAAGAGGGGGAAGGGTAGAGTGTTGCAGCTGGAGGGGGTTATAGAAAACTAGCCTCGAATCTTTTCACTCAAAGTCCTGGGGGAGAGTAAGTGCCACCTCCACCTCTAATTTGGCAGGCACTGGGAGATCTGGTTCCCATGAAGAGGCTGGAATTTCTTACCTTCCTGAAACTCAGCTTCTTCCTCTTTGAAATGGGATAAATGACTCTATCTGCCATCTCAAAAAGCAATCACTTGAAAATGCAGCTATGAAAGAGGTTTTCAAAGTGTCAAAAGTTCATAGAAGGAGCTCTGTGAGACCCTGACATCTCTGTGTTTTAGGAACTCTGGGCCACAGGTTCTGGCAAGCACTATGGTTAGGAGTTGGGCTCGAGTGAGACAGAACTAGGATTCAACTCCTGCTCTACCTTAGACTACCTGTTGTACCTTACTTAGACAGTGACGTCACCTTGACTGAGCCTTAGTTTTCCTATGTGCAAAATGGAGTTACAGTGAAGAGTATACATGTTGACACTGGGCAAGGCCTTAACACAGTGTCAGTAAGTGTTCAACAAATGTGTGCAGGTATTTTTATTAGCATCATCTGGTAACAGTACCTCTCTGCCCTATTATTCTCTTCTGTGCTGCTATTTCTGATCTGGGTATACCAACTGGAGGTCTTACAGGATGACTGTATCTGAATACTACTTCCAGGTGGACAAAAGGGAATATAGGGCACAGATAATGAGCCTCTTTTTTTTTTGCCTCCAGAGTTATTGCTGGGGCTCAGTGCCTACACTACAAATCCACTGCTCCTGGTGACTATTTTTTTTCCACTGTTGCTACTGCTTCTGCTGTTGTTGGATAGGACAAAAAGAAATTGAGAGAGGAGGGGAAGACAGAGAGGGGGAGAGAAAGATAGACACCTGCAGACCTGCTTCACCACTTATGAAGCGACTCCCCTGCAGGTGGGGAGCCAAGGGCTCGAACTTGGATCCTTGCATTGGTCTTTGCACTTCGCACTGTGTGCTCTTAATCAGGCATACTGCTGCTTGACCCCGACAATGAACCTCTTTCCATCTCCCATTTACTAGTTTTTTTTTGGTTTGTTTGTTTTTTTGCCTCCAGTTATTGCCGGGACTCGGTGCCTACACCAGGAATCCACTGCTCCTGGAGACCATTTTTTCCCCTTTTGTTGCCCTTGTTGTTTTATCATTGTTGTGGTTATTATTATTGATGTTGTTGTTGCTGTCGTTGGATAGGACAGAGAGAAATGGAGAGAGGAGGGGAAGACAGAGAGGGAGAGAGAAAGAGACACCTGCAGACCTGCTTTACCACCTGTGAAACGACTCCCCTGTAGGTAGGGAGCCGGGGGCTGGAACCGGGATCCTTACTCCGGTCCTTGTGCTTTGTGCCACGTGCACTCAACCTGCTGCGCTACCACTTGACTCTCCATTTGCTAGTTTTTATCCCCATTTTATTTATTTTATTTAAAAAATATTTATTTATAATATTTTCTTGCCCTTGTTGTTTTATGGTTGTAGTTATTATTGTTGTTATTGATGTCGTCATTGTTGGATAGGACAGAGAGAAATGGAGAGAGGAGGGGAAGACAGAGAGGGGGAGAGAAAGAGAGACACCTGCAGACCTGCTTCATCGCTTGTGAAGCGACTCCCCTGCAGGAGGGGAGCTGGAAACTTGAACCGGGATCCTTCTGCCGGTTCTTGAGCTTTGCCATACCTACACTTAACCTGCTGCGCTACCACCAGACTCCCCCCATTTTACGATTATTTTTGTTTAGACAGGGACAGAGAAGTAGAGGAAGAGAAAGAGTTAAAGACACCACAACACTGAAGTTTCCCTCAGTGTAGTGGGAACTGGGCTGGAACTTGGGTTGTACAGAATGGCAAAGCAATGCTCTATTCAAGTGAGCTATTTTGCCAGCCCATAATCTCTTCTTAAACAGGAAGATGCTACAGGGAGCTGTTTCCATAGTAACCCTCAACTCTAGAACAGCTAGATGAGAGGATGGTGGCAGCTTAGAGTAATGAGGCAAGGCCTGGGGTCTTAGAATTTTTTGGGCCCCACAGTTTAGAAAGGGAGACTCTCTGGAGGTTCCCCAAGACAGTCAGTTTTCTTCCAACCAAGGATTTGAGGGGCCACAGTTGGCCAGGATCTCCCTATTCACCTATTCCCAGAGGAGTCTGTGAGGTTGAGAGTGTAGAACCAAAATTTGCAACCAAATTTGGTTGGGTTTTTTAGTCTATACACAGATCCCAAGGAAGTAGCCAGATCCAGGCAAGGGCCCCTGATCTGTGGGACAGGCCTAAGCCAGCAGGGAACCCCAGGCCCCCCCAGCCAACCTGCTATAGGCAGACAGTGATAGACACCCTCCTGCACTAAACTTTCCCAACTTCTCAGGTGGGTCTGAGAATTCTGGCTCCATCAGGGGCTGTGTCTCTGAACGAGTAACAACACCTGGAAGCAGGTGCAGAAAATTACACCATTGTCTCCCTGGTTGTTGAGGGATTTATACCAATAATGCTTGAAGAGATGTCTCACAGGTTGTCACCAGTCTCTGTTCTCCCTGTGTTCCACTGCCTTCAAAGTCTCCCCTTTTCCTTCCCTAGCTTATGCTTTCTGACTCCAATCCTTGCTCTGTTCTGCTCTAAGAGCACCTTTCCCTACCCTTTCACCCACTGGTTTCTATTCCCAAGCATAAGGAATTTAGCCCTAGATTGGGGGCCTCCTATAGGCTCTTAAGGTCCCTTTGCATTCCTTAACTCCGCTCTCAGATCACAGCACCCTTGTCTTCATCTCCTTGTCCTGGTCCTGCCGCTGCTCTGGCAGTTGCTGATCTACCACCTGCATTGGCAATTTTCTCAGAATTCACAGCCAGCAGCTGCTGGGTGGTTAAGGCTTGCCGAACTGAATGAATGGCTGAAAGCAGTCAAGGAGGATCACCGAGGGTCCAAAGCAGCCTTTCACATCCCAAGAAGGATGACTGATGGCCCCTGGCCTCCCAGTCTAGCAGGGAGCACTGGGAACAGCAGACACTCTTGAGAGTACAAGTTTGAGTCTAAGAAGATGAACTCTTTTAGGAAAACGGAGGCAGTCAGAGGGTTGTAAGGCCAGGTCTGGAGTCTGATGAGTCATAAGGGGATAATCTGAGTTGAGGACACAGAGGTTTCCCTAGAACAGAATGAAGCAGGGGATGCAGGGCATCCCTAAGAACCAATGACAGAGGGCTCAAAGGCCCAACTCTAATGCTCCATGCCCTTTCACTTCCCAAAAGGCTGTGGGTAAGACTGGGACACTCTCAACCTTTATTTCCTCAAATACAAATGATAACTGCTGGGATTCAAAGATGTCACACAGCCAAACTTCCTTACCATATGAAAAGGCCAGAACAAAAAGGGAAAAAGCTGGGGGGTGCAACAGCCTCCTTCATGAAGCAGACTCTTACCGGGAGACCCTCTCCCCCTAATACCTTGGAAGCTGGCAGTGTCATCCACCCCCTACGAGCCTGGTTGGCATCTACACCTAGCACATACCACAGGAGATGAGCTCCAGCTCTGCTCAGTCAACTCCACAGTGCCTCTGCCAACACTGCAGCACTTTTCATCTGGATGCCTTCAGGGGGCCATGTTCTTTTCTCTTACTGTTCATCTAACTCAAGCTCTTGGCCAGTAGTCAAGTGAGTCCCCTTTTCTTCTCAGCATCTTACTCTTGGGTCATGTCTTAGGAATGGGGACAATATTTTATGGTGGGCTAATTTGGGGCAAAATACATCCTGAAAACCTGGAGTGACTGAGTAAACGTGTGACCACAGCTTTCTGAGCCTCAGGGGTGCACCAGTGACAAAACAGAAGAATAACTACTCCCCCCCACCTGCTTCCCTTGACGGAAAACAAAGGACATGGAACACATCGCACACATAGGAAGAGTTCAATAAACGCAGGCCTTTGGTGCTATTTCGTCATGCCTTCTTCCCAACACGCCTGTAGTTAGAGGGGGCGTCTCTTGAGCACTCTCTATCCTCTAAATCAGTCCTGTTCTGGGCTTCCCTGCACCACCACCCACCTTTTAAATTTTACTTATTATTGGATAGAGACCGTGAGAAATTGAGAGGAGAGACAGACGCCTGCAGCCCTGCTTCACCACTGGTGAAACTTTGCCCCCGCAGGTGGGGACTAGGGGCTTGAACCGCGGACCTTGCTCAGTGTAAGGGGAGCGCTTGGCCAGATGCCCCCTGTACCCCTTCTGTTCGGAGAACACGGCAGTTCCTTTTCGCAAACCCTGGGCTCTGCACGATGACCTCCACGTGGTGCATCCTGTCTGTCTGTCTTCAGGCGGGTGTCTGCCCCGCTTTTGCCCTAAGGGGCCCCACCCCGCCGCCCCTGACACGCCAGGCCCCGCGCACTCACCCCCTTGCGCTGGTTGCTGAGGCAGAAGGTGCAGATGGAGCGCGGCTGGCGGCCGTCGGGGCCGGTGGGGGCGGCGCTCTTGGCGCTGCCGGCCGCGCGGAAGCAGGGCTGCCCGTCGTCGGCCGCGTCGCCCAGCAGCAACACGTTGGCCAGGTGCGCGATGTAGCTGGACGCCAGGCGCAGGGTCTCGATCTTGGACAGCTTGCGGTCCACCGGCTCGGTGGGGATGAGCGTGCGCAGCGCCGTGAAGGCCGTGTTGACGCTCTGCGTGCGGTCCCGCTCGCGCGCGTTGGCCGCCTGCCGCTGTCGCACCACCACCACCGGGCCCGCGCCGCCGCCCGCCCGCCGCCCGCCCCCGGGGCCCGGCCCGCGCCGCGCCGTCTCCAGGCCCTCGCAGCAACCAAACGACTGGTCCGACGCGTCGCTCTCACTGCGGTTCTCCTCGTCCTCGCTCAGCAGCCGCACGTCCGGGTACAGCACGTGCGCGCCGACGGGGCGCAGCAAAGCAAACGCCATGGACGCCGGTCCCTCGGTGCGCGCCGCTGCCAGGCCTCCACCCCGCCCCGCTGTGCGCACCCGAGCGCTCCCACGGCCCCACGGGCCGACACTTTATAGCTGGGGGCGGGGCCAATCATGAGGCCGCCCTAGTCGGGGCGGGTGGGGCTGCGCCGCGACCAATGAAGAGGCGCACGCCCTGCCCTGGCCAATGGGGACCCACCCGCTGCCCTGAACCTCCAGGTTGAAAGCATCCCGGGAGCTGGCGCTCAGTGCAGAGGGAATCCGTGTCAGCGGATTCCCTCTGCTTCGCGGTGGAATCCGGCAAATGCTGGGTTGAATAGTGAGTTCGGATGCACCCAAATCCGAATTCCTGGTCTTCGGCCTCGGTGCTCAGGGAGACTGAGAGCAGGTCCTCTCTCTTGGCTTCTGTTTCCTCGGAAGATGGGTTTTAGAGAAACTAGTTCGGGTTTTATTCAAGCGCCCGCCCCCACGCCCCCGCCATGTGCTTACACTGTTATTTTGCAACTTTCAGTGTGTGTAAAAGTCGAGGTAGAAACGCTTTTGACATTACAGCGTCCTGGATCTCCGTCTCTAATCCAGAAAGTCTGAGATGTGACCAGGAATCTGTATTATGTACAGAGATGTTGATGTCTGCGGCACTAGGATCCTTCCTAATAGGAAAGACTCGATAATCTTTCCAAATAAGGGCTCAACAGCGTCACAGCCTTGATGACAAACTTAGAAAAGAAAAAGCAACACAAAACCAAAGTAGGAATGCCAGTAGCTCCATTTATTTGTTTGACAAAGATTTGTTGGTCCCTATTATGTGTCAGCCATGGTGTTTGGTCTTAGGATTGACATGTCAACAGAACTAATTTTTTGCTCTCACGGGGCTGACATTTTGGTTGAGGTCCGACCTACTCTCTGCCAGACACAATACTGAGTACTACTAATCTTTATGGCTTCTCACTGAGCTTGTAGGGAATACCCCTGGTTTAGATAAAGGAACTTTGACTTTCACTCTTTCTTGTAAGTGGTGAGGGGGTCACTAGCCCCAGCCTGTTTGGTTTCATTATCATGTCCTGAATTGTTCCCTCCCCACTATCAAAATGCAAGTTTTTTATTCTTACTTCTCACAATCTTACCCTAAACTGCAGCTTCCCTGTCTCAGGATGCCTGTTCCCACCCCCATCTCTCTGCTTAGAACTCCCCCCCCCACATACACACAGAGCCTTCACTTCGTAGCTTCCTTCCTTTAGGAAACCTTAGATGGTTCCATCTGACATATCCACCTCCTCCTCCTTAGAGGCCCTGGAAAGAATTACTGAGCTGATGATAATGGCTGTGGAGGACCTAGTACTGTTTATGCCCGCTTTCCAGTTCCATTCTAGGGACGGGCTAAACCTGCATCCACTTAGCCTTGGAAATAACTCTTCAGTCTGAATGGCAGCCTGTGTGGCAGAGAGAGCACAGGGAGTGAGTCAAAGGGTACATTTTGACTCCACCTTCCTCTCTGGGGCATCAGAAAGATGCTTCCCATCTTGCCACGCTGTTTTCCTGCCTTTGCTGACCCAGGTCAGATCAGGGGAGGGCATGGATTGGAGGATTTCCCTTGGCTGCTGATAGAGCAGCTACTGAAGTCTTTCTGGGCCCCAGTCTGCAGGCAAGTTGGTTCCCACACCTGGCTCCCCCCTCCCCTCCATTTCACCATTTGACTGTGACCGGGCCAGGCTGGGCTTTGGGGAAGAGAAGAAAGAGCCTGCAGGCCAGCCCCACACACAGCTCCAGGCCAGGCTGCTGCTTCCTGAACTGATGAATTATTACCCGGGGATTTCCTTCCCTGTCTGCGCCTCTTCACAGGGGCTCCTGGCTCCCCTTCACTTTCACTTTCTCCCCCTTCCTCCCCTCTTTTTGGCTCTCAACCCTCAGGTGGCTTGAAATTCCTGTCTAGCCTCCTCCCCTTTCCAGCTCCATCAGAAGTCTAATGATATGAACTGGGCCCAGAAGACAGAAGGGGCTTACTTGGTAGACTCACTCATTCATTCAGACATTCCTCAGGCAGGTTTTGACCCAGGGGACCCTGGGAGGAAAACAAAATCATGAATGAGTCTGAGACAAGCCTTCTGCAACTGAGAGGGGAAGGCTAGCCATAAACAAGAGAATTCCAGTGGTAAGAGCAAGTCAGGGTCTGGCATGAGAAATACTCTGTTCAGGTCCAAGGTTAGCTAGTTTCCTTAGAGTCTCTGTTTCTGGCTCTGAATCCCAAGGTTAATAATAGGACTTATTCATTGGGCTGGTGATGGTTCTGTGAATTTGTGACAGTCGAACTGGTACAGAGAGTGTGTGCTATTGTGGTTAGGGACTGGTCCCTGGCCCAGAAGCCTAGAAAAGGACTGAGAACTTTTGC
Organism: Erinaceus europaeus; assembly: GCF_950295315.1. Lineage (NCBI taxonomy): Eukaryota > Metazoa > Chordata > Mammalia > Eulipotyphla > Erinaceidae > Erinaceus > Erinaceus europaeus. The sequence goes on along the minus strand of NC_080162.1, from coordinate 73,855,143 downwards.
TTCATTTCTAGACTTTGTTCCCAAAGATGGAAAGGGGAATCCTGCTACATTTTCAGTCCACTCACATAAGAGGCTTCAGCCCATCGTCCTGTGTGCCTCACTCTGCTCTAGCTACACTGACCTTCTTACTACCCCCAAACCTACCCAGATAACTGTCCCCAGATGCTCCCTAGCTTATTCCCTTACGTGCATCCAATCTTTCTTCAGATCTCATCTCCTCAGGGAGGCTTTTTCTGATATCTGGAACTTAAATAGCAGCTACCTGTCACTCTCCCAACACCCCTACTTCTATCCCCCTTAACCTGCTTTACTTCTTTCCATAACACTTGTCACTGCTTCCATTTATTCACTTATCTACAAATATTAATTGAACATCTACTATATGCCTGGATACTGAGTTGTACAACAGTGAACATACTATATATTCATCTGTCTACCTGCTATCTCCCTCCATTGCATCATGGGCCAGTGACTTTGTATTTTATTTATCGTACTTCCTCTCCATCACAACCTTCCCAGGTAGCTACTATTATTATCGCCATCTTACAGATAAAGAAACAGGCTCCCAGAGGGGAAAGTGATTTGCCTGAGGTCACACAATGGATAACTAGAGGAACTAAGGTCATTGGAACTCCTTCTTGGAGGGAAGAGTAGGAAGGAGTCTGCTAAGTAAGTGGAAGAAGGTCTTACAGACCAAGACAAGTGCTACTGACCCTGTTTTCCTGACCAGGACACCCTGGGCTTTAGTTCTGCTGAAACACTTGGAGTTCCTCTGAGACATTGGCTTAGAACATCTCTGTGCCTTTACCTCAGCTGTCTGCCCCTCCATCCCCATAAATATTTGTCCCTTTGAGTCTGACCAGGCCACTATATTCTGCCAAAATTCAGTGTACTTCTCAGTGAAGCCTTCGGTGCCACTCCTCCCCTATTCTGGCGCAAACTCTTATAGTTCTGATTACTTCCTATTTTGAATTCTCTTCTTTCACTCCCAACCCCCCATTCCCTTTACCACTCTCCCATTCTATGGTAGGGTATCCAGCTTCCAAGCTAGCCCAAAATTTCCTTATCTCTTGGTATTTCCTCCCTTATGTGGATTCCTTCTTCACTGAATCAGATCTGATGTCCAACCTGAAAAACAAATCTATACAAATTAATAGCTCACACAAATCAGTATCATGTATCTCTGTAGGAATATATACATATTGGAGATAGGTGGTGGTGTACCTGGCTAAGTGCACATGTTAATGTGCACAAGGACCCAGTTTCAAGCCCCTGCCCTCTACCTGTAGGGGAAAACTACATGAGTGGTGAAGCAGAGCTGCAGGTGTCTCTGTCTCACTCTATCCCCCTTCCCTCTCAATTCCTCTCTGTCCTATTAATCAATCAATAAAATGATAAAAGTAAATCTTAAAAGAGAATATATACATATTAAAGACATATATTAAAATGCATCCAGAAGAGGTAGTGCAATATTGAACAAAACACTATCTGGCTTTAAGATTTACTATAAAGTTACAGTAATGGATACAGTATAATATTGTTGAAATGGATACAATATAATATTGTTGAAATAATAGACAGATCAATGGGTCACATGTGACTAAAAAGGTATGGCAAAAATGGCAGCTGATAAAGACATTAAGAGTCTGTTCTCTGGGGTGGGTGGGTGGGGAGAATACAGGCCCATGAAGGATGATAGAGGACCTAGTGGGGGTTGTATTGTTATATGGGAAACTGGGGAATGTTATGCATGTATAAACTATTGTATTTACTGTTGAATGTAAAACATTAATTCCACAATAAAGAAATAAAAAAAAAGAGTCTGTTCTTTTTTTTTTCATTGTTGTTATTACTGTTGTTGTTATTGATGCCGTCCTTGTTGGATAGGACAGAGAGAAATAGAGAGTGGCGGGGAAGACAGAGAGGAGGAGAGAAAGACACCTGCAGGCCTGCTTCACCGCCTGTAAAGTGACTCCTCTGCAGGTGGGGAGCGGGGGCTTGAACTGGGATACTTATGCAGGTCCTTGCGCTTTGCGCCATGTGTGCTTAACCCGCTGTGCCACCACCTGACTTCCTTTATTTTAAAAAGAGTCTGTTCTATTGAATAATTCACTTTGGAGGTGGTAGCCACCGCACTGTGAGGACATTCAGGTCTTTATATGGAATCAAAGTCCCCACTTGCCAAATGTGTGGATGAATCTTTTCAGGTGTGGATTCTGACTTCCTGATCCACTGGAGTTGTGGGAAACAAAGATAGGGCTAGGTGGTGGTGCATTTGGTAAAGCACACACATTACAGTGTACAAGGATATGGGTTCAAACCATGGTCTCATCTGCAAGAGAGAAGCTTCATGAGTGTTGAAACCGTGCTGTAGGCATTTTTCTCTACCTCCCCTTTTTCTCTCAGTTTCTCTTTGTCTTTATTTTTAAAAAATTGGGTTGCTGGGAAAGTCATGACATGTATTTCCATGCAAAAATCTGTCATGACTTTCCCACCAACCCAAATAAATAAATAAATAAAATAAACTCTCTTTAAAAAAAAAAAAGAAAGAAAAACAAAGATAATGAAAAACAATGAGGAGAAACTAAAGGTCATAAGTAGTCATTGGTGTCAGAGGGTATTTTGTTATGCAATATTAGATAATTAAAGCAGAGTGGCAGGGACCCCGGCCCTGCTTTTTTACTCCACTACCCAAGGCTTCCATTCCCTACTAGGCTGTCTCACAAACACCACTGGCTGCACAAGCCAATCTGTCTGTGTCCCAACTGGCAAAACAGAAAGAGGCAGAAGAAGGGAGGGAACACTTGACCTATGACAATACTTGTGTAGGAATTATAACCTCATTCCTGCTTGTATAATTTGGCCATACTTAGGTGAAAAGTTATTGAGAAATATAGTCTTTATAGCTGGCTTCAGACCCACCTGGGTTCTAGGTTTTTATTAGTAAAGAGGAAGTAAAGAGTAGATACCAGGAAATCATGACACTGAAGTCTGCAAGGGGTGCTATTACTGGAGAGAATGCTGTGTCACATGGTAGAACTTACAGATTCTGAATCCTGACTGCCTGATTTAAGCTCTGCCACTTAACAACCACATGCTTTTGGAAAATTTACCAAGTCTCAGTGGGTCTCACTTTCCTCATCTGTAACACCACAGCCTGTCTACATAGGGTTGCTGTAAGATTAAATGAGTTAGAATATGTAGTGTTTACAATGGTCTCAGTCCATTGTATGTATTGTGTAAATGTTAAATGTTATGATTTCTTAATTCCAGGAAGGGATTTTCTCAAAGTCTCACCCCCCCCCCCATAAGTGATGGGAGCATAATTTGGCCTAATGGAAATTTTTCCTGCTAGCCTTATCTCATTTAAATTCTTAAAGAATAAGATCTGAAATATCTGTTGAATCAGTGTGTTAAATAAATATTTATACTGTCCTTCTGTGGAGAATCCAGGTTTGGTTTTCTTATTTTCCAGTTAATGAGAAAGCTCCACTGGCCCCATATTGTTCCTTCTCCACAGAACTGGTGCCTCTGATTTCAGTGCAACAATGCCAGTCGAGGTAGAGTCACTAACATGATGCAGTAAATCAAAATGCTGCTAAATAAAATAACTGTTTAACGAATACTATGAAAATTTCAGTTGAAAGTTGTCAATATTGAGTGTTGGGGTGAGGGCATCCTGAGCACAGTTTTTAAGATTTTATTTATCTATTCATAAGAAAGATAGGAGGAGAGGGAGAAAGAACAAGGCATCACATTGGTACATGTGCTGCCAGGGACTGAACTCAGGACCTCATGCTTGAAAATTCAGTGCTATAGCTACTGCACCAACTCCAAGACCACAATAATAATAAATTTATAATTACTTGAAAAAAAAAAAAAACAGAACCCTGCTCAGCTCTGGCTTATGGTGGTGTAGGGGATTGTCCCTGGGACCTTGTGGCCTCAGGCATGAGAGTCTGTTTGAATAACCATTATGCTATCTTCCTCACTTTCTGAACACAGTTGTTCATTGTGCCTGCATGCATTTCTCCTCCTCTCTGCAGCTAGACAGTGTTGGGGTGCAAGTTAAAGAGTGAGCCCTAGAGAAGTCAGACATCAGTAGACTATACTCCCTCCTGTCCAGGTCTGGCCTCCCGACCTGGACAATAGAATTTCAGAAGCAGGAGTCAGGCGGTAGGGCAGTGGGTTAAGCACACGTGGTGCAAAGAACAAGAACCAGCATAAGGATCTCAGTTAGAGCCCTAGGCTCCCCACATACAGGGGCGTTGCTTCACAAGAGGTGAAGCAGGTCTGCAGGTGACTATCTTTCTCTCCCCGTCTCTGTCTTCCCTTCCTCTCTCCATTTCTCTCTGTCCTATCCAACAACGAAGACATCAATGACAACAACAATAACTACAATAACAATAAAAAAACAAGGGCAACAAAAGGGAAAATAAATACTAAAAAAAATTTCAGAAGCATGAAATCAAAGACCTAGAACAGTCTGGAAATTTTCTAGAGGGAGGTGATCTGGGTCCAGTGAAGAAGGTTTTAATTACCTTAAGTGAAGAAAACCCATGATGAAACTGTGTGTTAGTCTATCTTCAGTGAGCAATGGTGATGCTGGTATAACAGGTATATTTGTGGGACATTTTTCTGGATTTGGTATGTAAGCAGTGTTATCTGCATATACAACATATCCCTCTATATCCACACATATCAACAGGACCCCAATTTGTCTAGGGCAGCAGTGAGTCTAGTTATAAATACTCCCATTTTTTACTTTTGTTGCAGCTAAAAATGGCCTATGGCTCATTCTGGCCAATAAGATGAAGATAGAAGTCCTCAGGGAAGGTCTACTGTCTCAAATAAATTGGTACCAGTCTTCTGAAAGGCATTACTGTCTTTATTTCTGGAATGGAGATGCAATTCCTAGAAGCATAGCATTCAACTTTGTACCATGAAGACAGAAACTACATGCAAAAGGTGACAGAAGTGAAAGTTAGAGTAGTTGGGTCCTTGATGATGCCTTCAAGTGGTTACCCTAATCCCTCACCTAATTGGGAGGGGAAGGAAGGAAGGAAGGAAGGAAGGGAGAAAAGAGAGGGAAATGGAGACAGAATCTGCTATTTGGTGACATCACTCTATTGGATCTTTGAGACATGCAGCTATATGTAAACTGTTATCAACATATTCAGTGAATCATATTTGTATCATTATCAGTATGGTACTGTGTGCCAGGCACTGAACTTAGCAGTTTATACCTATTGCCTTATTTCATCATCACTCTCTTAGAAGCTGGGGGATGTAATTACTATTGTGCTGCAGAGAGGAAAATTAGGGTTCGAAAGAATTAAAAAACTTGCCTTGTCTGTCCAGGAGAGGAACTGAATCAAGAACTGGACCTGGCCTTCTGATTAGCTGAAGATTGTGCTAATAGCTGTGGTGATTTGAAAACATGAGCTTAGCTCTTGGCAATAAGATCTTGGGTCTATATCCCCTCTTGTTTAATCTAAGCAAACTTGTAGTAGCTTTGATCAACTGAACTTGGCAAGAGCAACCCTGTGTGACTGCTGAAGCTGGGTCATAAAAGTTGACACAGCTTCTGCTTTGTTTTTGGGAATACTTTTACTTAGAACTCAATCACCCCATTGCACGTTCAAATGCTCAGACACTGCCATGAGGTGCAGATGCCATGTCACCTGGAGCAGCCAAGTGAAGGTGGTCTGACTGGGAGTATAATTCTTGTGCTCTCAGCTCAGGTGACAGATGCATGAATGAAGATATGCTCCAGCTGTTGAGTCTCTCCATCTCTGAGTCTTTCTAGTGAAAGCTTCAGATCTCATGGAGCAACTACAAGCCTTCCCTGCTGTGCCTATTATGAATTTTGGATTACAGAATCTGTGAGCAATGGAAAATGGTTGTTTTTAAGACACCAACTTGTGGGGGTAATCTGTCCCACAGCAATACTAGGTGTAATTGTAATGTACTGGAATGCTTCCCAAATACTATTCTCACATCTGAAAGTATCCCAAGGCTGAAAGTTTAATTGATTTTCTTATTATTCATGGTAATCATATTTTGTAAAGTCATGATAAATACTGAATTAGCAGACACTGAGCTATCACACCTAATGGAAAATATAAGGCTGGGCTCTTATGAGCCTCTGGTTCCAACAGGTTTTTCTTTTTTTAATTTTTAAGACTTTTTCTAATATTTGTTCATTTTCCCTTTTTGTTGCCCTTGTTTTTTTTATTGCTGTAATTATTATTGTTGTTGTTATTGATGTCTTCATTGTTGGATATGACAGAGAGAAATGGAAAGAGGAGGGGAAAACAGAGAGGAGGAGAGAAAGACATCTGCAGACCTGCTTCACTGCTTGTGAAGTGATGCCCCTGCAGATGGGGAGCCCAGGGCTTGAACCGGGATCCTTATGCCGGTCCTTGCGCTTTGCGCCAGGAGCACTTAACCTGCTGCACTACCACCCAACTCCCGGTTCCAACAGTTTTATCATATAGCCTTGTTTACATGTATGCTTTTGTTTAAAGATGCCTTACTTGATAGACACTCTAGATTCATTTATGTTGACTTTGTGGATGATAACACTGTCTCTCACGTCTGAACAAAGCTTATCTGACATTTATATTTTCCCTGTATGGTACATCTTAGCCTCCTTGGGCTTAGAGAAATTAGCCAACACGTCAGTTCTGCCCTTTGAACCACTTTAAACAGTTTGACCACCAACAGAAAAACAAACAAAACCTTTCAGAATCTATAAAGCATGACACTAAATATGACACCTAAAGGACTTGTCCTTAGAATGACAGCGGTAAGAAGGAAGAAGATACCTTCCACCTTCTGCACCCCATAATGACCTTGGGGTCCATACTCCAATGGGGTTAAAGTATAGGAAAGCTATCAGGGGAGGGGATGGGATACGGAGCTCTGATGGTAGGAACTGTACCCCTCTTATACTATGGTCTTGTCAGTGTTTCCATCTTATAAATAAATACATTTTTAAAAAGGGGGGGTTGGGCGGTAGCACAGTGGGTTAAGCGTAGGTGGCGCTAAACTCATGGACTGACTAAGGATTCAGGTTCTAGCCCCTGGCTTCCCACCTGCAGGGGAATCAATTCACAGGCGGTGAAGCAGGTCTGCAGGTGTCTGTCTTTCTCTCCTCCTCTCTGTCTTCCCCTCCTCTCTCCATTTCTTTCTGTCCTATACGACAGCGACGACATCAATAACAACAGCAGTAACTACAACAATAATAAAAAAAAAACAAGGTCAACAAAAAGGAAAATAAATAAATAAATATTTTTTAAAAATTTTTTAAAAAGAAGGAAGAACATTAGCTTGACCCATCTTAGCTGAACGTGTGTCTATCACTTTGCATATACCTGTGAATGGTCATGAAAGCACCAGAGATTCAAGTAAGTATTCATTCTTGGGTGACAAACAGAAACTTTAGTGAGTAGGTGAATTCACAAATACACAATCTTTTAATAATTTGGACTACCTATATTTATAAGTCCAGGTTTTGCAGTCCTGGTTAAGAATTGGGGACTCTTTAGTTACCACCAGGCCACCCCATCACCGGGGACCCTACTCAGGAGTCCTGGGATTCCCACACAGGCATGATGGGCCTAGACCTCTAATAGATTCCTCGTACCACTGTCACTGGTCATCTCCATCAAGAACAACATAATGGACCCCTTTGTGGGCCCCTATAGGACTTTGCCTTTAATGTGGATCAACAATGGTAGGGTTCCATTCTCTGAAGTGAGGTTGGACAACATACTCTACCTACCACCTGAAGAAGATAGGCCTTGAAATTAGTGCAGCCTGGAATGTTCCTAGCCATGACCATAAATGCGAACTCAGACCTGTAGAGATGCAGAGGTTACATCGGCTCCTGTGCTGAATATGAGCCCCAGATCAAATCGATGGGGTTTACAGTCAACAATATTTATACACCTTTCCCAAATTTGGGAGCTACTCTCTTCCCTGATCTAGTTTTCTAGTCCTTTTTCCAATTATTACACCATCTTCCCGGACAATAACCTGGATCCACCTGCATATTAGATGTCAGGCTCAGGCAAAAACTAGTAAAGTCATGGACCCCTTGGGATATACCTAAAATAAACTTACTAGCTTTTTCCAAAATGGACACTCCAAATCTTCATCTGCAGTATTCTTGCCTTTAGGTTCATGATTAGTCAACAATTTGCTCTGCTTTCTATTTTAGCTCTTTTTCAGCCACCAGGTTCCAGATGCTACCATGATGCCAACCTGACTTCCCTGGGCAGATGATCCCACCATGAGTCCTGGAGCCCCACCTCCCCAGAGCCCTGCCCCACTAGGGAAAGAGCAGGCTGGGAGTATGGATCAACCTGCCAATGCCCATGTTCAACAGAGAAGCAACTACAGAAGCCAGACCTTCCACCTTCTGCACCCCACAGTAATCCTGGGTCCATACTCCCAGAGGGATAAAGAACAGGAAAGCTATCAAGGGAGGGGACTGGATACAGAGTTCTGGTGGTGAGAAATGTGTGGAAATGTACCCCTCTTATCCTATGGTCGTGTCAATATTTCCATTTTATAAATAAAAGTTAAAAAAAAGAACTGGGGAAAAAAGAAGGAAAAGACAAAAAATGAGGATAAGAAATGTCCCAAGCTCCAGAATTTTTCCCACTTGTAAAACATGGGAGATAGTGGGAGGGGGAATGGGGTGGACAGTGGTGCACTGGGTTAAGTGCACATAATACGAAGCACAAGGACCAGCAAAAATCCCAGTTCTAGCCCCCACCTCCTCACCTGCAGCAGGGGTCTTTTCACAAGTAGTGAAGAAGATCTGCAAGTGTCTGTATTTCTCTTCCCTTCTCTGTCTTCCCCTCCTCTCTCAATTTCTCTTTGTCCTATCCAAACAGTAACAGCAACAATGGAAAAAAGATGTCCTCCAGGAGCGTAAGATTGCTAGTGCAGGCACCAAGCCCCAGTGATAACCCTGGAGGCAAAATAAATAAATAAATAAAACATAGGAGATGATGCCTATCCAGTTAGGTCATGGGTAAAAGGAAGATTAGCAAGAACAGTTCTACTATTTACCTAGGGTTATGTCTCCAAACATTTAATATATCTGATTTTATTGATTCCTCACAATAATCCTGAGAGATAGAATCTAGTTTTTAAACCCATTTTACAGATGAAGGAACCTAGCAAGCTCGAAGGACTCAGTCTAAGATTTTTTTTTTTTAATTTGGAGTAGGGCACCAAAGTAAAAACCCTGGGTTGAGGGTGAGGTTGGATGTTCAGCTTCATGGGGCGGGGGTGCAGGGGATGGGATGGGACACAGTCTTTTGGTGGTGGGAATGGTGTTTATGTACACTCCTATTAATTTCTAGTCATATAACTCACTATTTAATTAATATGAGAGGGGGGAAATTATTGAATGTCTCAAACTTTTTAAAGCAGACTGAGTCTTTTTAATACATAGGTTGAATCTTTGATATGTTGACTCTCTTAACAGCTTAGACCAGGAGGAACAGAAGCAACCAGTGACACAGCTATATACAAATAATGTCAAAGGACATAAATTACTGTGATCTTGTGTATGATATAGCAAATGCTAACAAAGGGATTTTTCAAACCCAATTGCCAAATAATGTGATTATAGCAATAACTACCTATTGCCTTCTTAAACCCTAAGATAGCAGGAACCTCCCGCTTCTTCTATAGAGCCTATATTTTCCCCAGTCCTGGAACCTCTAGGGTGGGGCTCACTTTCCTCCATGCTCCTCTCAATTCATACCAAATGAAATTGCATCCGCCGATCCCAACCTAATCAACACAACAAGTACCACCTCAGTATGCTTCACTTCAGACTGTGTCCAGAAACGTCAGACATGGAATGGCAACCCTTCAGCCTCATTACTCGGGTGAGATCTTTTCTTTCATAGTATTCTATAATTCCATTCCAGGTGGTTCACTTCCTAACAAAGTCCCAAAACCTAGATATAGACCAGGTCCCATGAGATAGAGCATATGTTCACATGTATCCATAAATTAGGGCAAAATATATACCTGAAAGCAAAAGTACACAATAGTCTGCAGTGAGTATAAAGTTCATAAAGCTAGTATAAAGTTCATAAAGTTGGTATAAAGTTCATAATGAAATAGTGTTTACTTAGACTTAGTTGCACTCCTTACCTACTTCCTATTACAATTCTTTCACTCACTCCAAAGCAAACCTTATCAAAGCAAGGACTGGAAAAGCTGAATAAGGGCGAGAGACCGGCATACTTTAACGATGACTCTTTAGTCACTGTCTGGCCACCCCATCAGCTGGGGCCCTATTCAGGGAGTCCTGAGATTCCCAAACTGACATGATGGGCCTACACCTCAAATAAATCCCTCTCTCCATTGTTACCGGTCATCTCTATCAGGAAAAACAAAATAGACCCCTTTGTGGGCCCCCCATAGTACCTTGCCCTCAACTTGGACCAACAACCGTAGAGAATGTTCCATTGTCTGAAAGGAGGATGGACAACATACTCTATGCTACACCTGAGGAAGATGGGTCGATATTGGGGCAGCTTGGAATGTTCCTACTCATGACCACAGAATGTGAGCTCAGATCTACAGGGATCTAGAGGCCACATAGGCTCCTAAGCTGAATATGGGCCCCAGATCACATCAAATTGATAGGGTTTACAGTCAATAATATTTATACCCCCTTCCCATATTAGGGAGCTACTCTCTTCCCTGATCCAGCTTTCTGCTCCTTTTTCCAGGCATGACATCATCTCCCCAGACAATAACTTGGATCCACCTGCATATCAGATATCAAGCTCAGGGGGAAAAAAAAACAAAAACAAAAAATAAAAAAACCTACTATGGCCACAGGCCCTTTGGAATATAACTAAAATTTGCCTACTAGCTATCTACAAAATGGAGGACACCCCTCCCCCAACTCTTCATTTGCACTATTCCAGCCTTTAGGTTCATGATTAGTCAACAATTTGTTTGACTTTGTATGTTAACTCTCTTTTCAGCCACCAGGTTCCAGATGCTAGCATCATGTTGACCAGACTCCCCTGGACAGACAACCCCACCAATGTGTCCTGGAGCTCTCATTCCCCAGAACCCCACCCCACTAGGGAAAGAGAGAGGTAGGTTGGGAGTATGAATTGACCTGTCAACATCCACGTTCAGCGGGGAAGCAATAACAGAAGCCAGACCTTCCACCTTCTGCATCCCACAATGACCCTGGGTCTATACACCCAGAGGGTTAAAGAATAGGAAAGCTATCAAGGGAGGGAATGTGATACAGAGTTCTGGTGGTGGAAATTGTGTGGAGTTGTACCCCTCTTAGCCTATGTTTTTTTTTTCCCAATGTTTCCTTTTTATAAATAAAAAGAAGAAAATTATTGTTTTAGGTGTTGTTATAAGCTTTAAGCTTTCCATATATCAAGGCAGATTTAGTTTTTTACTTTTGTTTAAATACATAGTATGTATATATTTAATTTATTACTTTACTTCATTTTATATACTTATTTTGGTAACAAATTTCTATTTCTAGACTGTTTTGATTTGGGGTAAATTTTAAAAATTATTTTATTATTTTAAATATTTTTTAATATTTTAATATTTAAAAAAATTAAATATTTATTTTCCTTTTGTTGCCCTTGTTTTATTGTTGTAGTTATTATTGTTGTTATTGATGTCGTTTAGTTGGATAGAACAGAGAGAAATGGAGAGAGGAGGGGAAGACAGAGAGGGGGAGAGAAAGATAGACACCTGCAGACCTGCTTTAGCACTTGTGAAATGACCCCCTGCAGGTGGGAATTTTTTTTTTTTTTTTTTGCCTCCAGGGTTATTGCTGGGGCTGGGTGCCTGCACCAGGAATCCACTGCTCCTTTTGTTTGCGCCCTTTTGTTGCCCTTGTTGTTTTATCATTGTAGTTATTATGGTTGCTGTTGTTGCTGCCGTCGCTGGATAGGACAGAGAGAAATCGAGAGAGGAGGAGAGACAGAGAGGGGGAGAGAAAGATAGACACCTGCAGACCTGCTCCACCGCCTGTGAAGCGACTTCCCTGAAGGTGGGGAACCGGAGGCTAGAACTGGGATCTCTACGCGGGTCCTTGTACTTCGCGCCACGTGCGCTTAACCGGCTGCGCTACCGCCCGACTCCCTGATTTGGGGTACATTTAATAAATTATTTTAATAGCCTAACCAGTTACTTTGTAATTTCATTGTTGTTGTTTTTTTGCATACATTGTAAACTAAAGGACAAGAATTATCAAGAGATGGTGAAATTGGATCATCAGGAAAGCTCACTTGTGTAGTGTGCTAATTTACATATATGAAACCCAGGTTCTAGCCTGATGCTCACTGTATTGAAGGAAGCTTTGGTGCTGTAGTCTCTTCACTCTCCTCTGCCATTCTTATTTTTATTTTATTTTTTGTAATTATTTATTATTTATTTTCCCTTTTGTTGCCCTTGTTGCTTTTTATTGTTGTAGTTATTATTGCTGTTGTTGTTGTCATTGTTGTTGGATAGGACAGAGAGAAATGGAGAGAGGAGGGGAAGACAGAGAGGGGGGAGAGAAAGACAGACACCTACAGACCTGCTTCACCGCTTGTGAAGCGACTCCCCTGCAGATGGGGAGTCGGGGGCTCGAACCCGGATACTTAACTCCCGTCCTTGTGCTTCATGCCATGTGCGCTTAACCCACTGCGCTACCACCTGACTCCCTCCTCTGCCATTCTAATTTCCTGTTTATTTGGGCTCCATGGTTAAGACAGAACATTTGTGGGATAGGGAAGCCTATACTTTATTATTATCCAATACTAAATAAAGGGTTATTCAAAAAGACTTACATGTCCGAGACTCCAAGGTTTCCAATGATCCTTGCACCATTCCACCATAAGGTGTTACAAAAAAAAAACATAAAACATATATATAGAGTTTTAGGTGTTGTTATAAACTTTAAGCTTTCCATATATAAGATCTTACAAACAAGAACGCACAAAGCCAGATCAATTTTTGGCTGAAGGCCAGACGGTGGTGCACCTGGTTAAGTATACACATTACAGTGAGCAAGGACCCATGTTCAAGCCTCCTGGTCCCCATCTGCAGGAAGAAAGCTTCAAAAGTGTTGAAACAGGGCTGCAGGTGTCTCTCTATCTCTTTTTCTCTCTATCTCCCCCTCCTCTCTCAGTTTCTCTCTATCTAATAAATAAATAAATAAATTCTGGCTCATGTCCATGATCATTCCCACCTTGCTCTCTAGACTTCCCAGGAGCCCATGTTTTTAAGATATATGCAGTGTGTGCGGTGTAAGTGGACATTTGATAATTATTTTAAATGTAATCTCAGGCTTTGAAGCAGTTGTGCAAAGGGAGTAGGGGCTGCGGCTTGGGGGTGGGATAGAGCTTTACTCTGGACAGCGTAGGGACCAGAGAATCAGCCAGTGTGGAGGAAAGGCAGGCAGGCAGGCAGCTAGGAGGATCTTGAATTAGACCTCGTGGCCCCCTCCCACAGAGGGTTAAAGCAGCCGGGCCTCCTTCCGGCTGAGCGGAAATCAGATTTTGAGAGCTGAGTGGGGCTCCAGAGGGATGTTTTTCTTCTCCATTTGTCTGCTGTGGCTGGCTCATAAAATCCACCGGAACTCCATGCTGGACTGAGGAATTCCTGCTGAATAGGGACATGGAGGATGCAGGCGGAGGGAACTCCCCCGCCCTCCCAACTTCCAAGACCCATGTCTTAGTCAGAGAACCCCTTCTGGAGGTCTCACAAGATTCTATGGATGGTGGCACCTATAAGGAAAGAGCGACACACTGTCACTTAAGTGGATTTGGGTGGGTGGGGGTGGCACATGAGGAGTGAGAACAGACAGAGGAGTCAGGCCTGGCAGACCATTGGGGTATGATTCAGGTCCCCTCTTCATTATTCGGCAGTATTGGGTTAGTTTGGCCATTTCCTCATTTGAGTGCCCAGGGGCCTGGAGAAATGACTACTGTCTGTAACTTCCTTGCCAAAGCTGGCAGCTTGAGGCTCTTTCAATAGAACAGACACCTTGAATACATTTCCTCCCCTGAAGATAGTGCCACTATTATTCTACTGTACATGACAAGATGGAGCATAGGCAGGCGATTTTCACGATGTCACCTATTTAGCAGGGCTAGGGCAGAATTCAAACTCAGATCGTTAATACCAGAACTCACTTCTCAAACATTTCCTTTGCTGCCCCATGTGAGTGCTACTAATTATACTTGTCCTGGGATGGCCTTTCTCATTGTTTTGTCTGACCCCTCATTGTAAATCTTAGCTGATGCATTACCTCCTTCAGGATGCCTACTCTGATTAGCCAGACTGGACTGGGATTCTTTTTTGCCCTCCCAAACCCCAGGAGATAACAGTTTTAGTCACTGGACTGTAAGTACCAATAAGCAGAACCTCTTTGATTCTTTCCCTGTGCCTCCTGTATCACCCAACACAAGAAATTTCACTTTAGCTTAAAGATATTAAGTGCTTGTGATGACTTAAAACATGGTCCCATGGAGAAGGGAAGTCCCTTACTGCTTGAGTCTGGTGTGTTTGTGTCTATTTTAACCATTAATGAATGGCCGAAATGACTTTGTATCATAGGCTGAGTCATAAAAGGTGTTCTACTTTTTCACTGGAGGCCTGAGCTGATGTGTAAGTAGTCCTAATGTTCCAAGACTGCCATATTAGGAGGATACCAGGCCATGTGGGAAGGTCATGTATAGGCACTCCTGATAGCAGTCCTAGTCTCGAGGTCATCCCAATCCAGGAACTTTTACGTCATCCAGGTGTCAGATCTTGGTTTTCATTCAGTGTTGAAGTTTTCCTATTTGAGATTCAAGACAGCATGTAGGAGGCAAGCCATCCCTGCCATGCCTGGGCTGAGTTTATCAGCATAATAAAATAGTTGTTGCTTTAAGCTACTGAGTTTTGGAGCAATCTGTCAAGTAGTATCAGTAACTGGAAAAGTCTACCACCTGGGAAAGTCACCTTCATGTCTTGCCATGATTATTGAAATGGTCTCCTTAGAGGACTTCTTAGTTCCTCCTTTTCTCTCCTACAATACATTCTTGATATAGCAGCCAGAGATGTCCCATAACACACACAAAATCAGACCTCCTCTACTCAAACTTCTTGGTTCCCAGCTCACTTAGAGGTTCCATGTGATCTATCTACTTTTTTTTTCTTTATCTTTTCTCTTTATTCCTTTCTTTTTCTCTCTTTCTTTCTTCTTTTTTATATTAAGAAAATTTATTAGAAAAAGAAATGAGTGTAAAAAGAATTAAGGATAAGTTTATTTAAGAAATAGTATGTTACTACCCTCCAGAGGGGAGTTTTTCTGTAAAGCAGCAGAGGAACCTTATCTCCCCCTCTTCCATTATACTGTCCTCTTATTTTATTTTCTACTCTCTCCCCTCACTATCTTCTTTCCAGACACACTGGTCTCCATGATACTCCAGACACCAGGCCCTCTGCCTCAGGACTTAATACTAGCTGTGGATAGAGGTCACTGCTTGGAGCACTTGACCTCTAGATGTTATCTGATTCACTTTCTATCTTGTTCATATCTCTGCTCAGTGTTACCTTCTCAGTGATGCCTGCTCTGTTTCCTTTTTTTTTTTTTCCTCCTCCAGGGTTATTGCTGGGCTTGGTGCCTGCACTATGAATCCACCGCTCCTGGAGGCCATTTTTTCCCCCCTTTTGTTGCCCTTGTTGTAGCTTCGTTGTGGTTATTATTATTGTCCTTGTTGACGCAATTCGTTGTTGGATAGGACAGAGAGAAATGGAGAGAGGAGGGGAAGACAGAGAAGGGGAGAGAAAGATAGACACCTGCAGACCTGCTTCACCGCCTGTGAAGCGACTCCCCTGCAGGTGGGGAGCCGGGGGCTCAAACCGGGATCCTTACGCCGGTCCCTGCGCTTTGCGCCACATGCGCTTAACCCACTGCGCCACTGCCCGACCCCCTCTGTTTCCTTTATTTAACATTCTGTACCCACTTGCAAACCACTTCCCTTTTTCAGTTTTTAATTTTGCCACACACTGTATAACTGTCTAATATACTATTTTCTTTCTTTGTTGTGTCTATCATTTTTGTCTCTACCTTTCCCCAGAATATCAACACTACAGGTCAAGGATCACTGTTTATTCCTAAAAGTATCCCCAGTCCCTAAAACAGTATTTTATATGCAATAGTGAATTATTAAATGAATGAATGAGCCCACATAGGGGGCTGTCTGTGTGGGGAAGTAGAAGGGAGGTCAGGAAAGGGCAGAACTGAGGATGCTGAGTTGAGCCAGGGAGGCCAGGGATGGAGGACATTCCATAGAAGTGACAGCTTGCTGCCCCTCTGGGGAGTCCTGAGGATGGGAAAGAACAGGGCAAGGCTTTGAAGAGGCAAATGTGGGGGCATCTCCCTCCTTCCTGATCTGGTGTGTCTCCGGCCTGCTAGTAAACAGGATCTCTGGGCAACTGCATGAGAGTCCTGCCCAGCAGCCCAGTGGCTTGACTTGCTCTTTCCTGCACTATAAATCGGGTCCCTTCCAGCTGTGATATCCTGCATGCTGCTGGGGGAGGTGAGGCAGGGCAGTCTTGTTGCAAATAGTTGTGTGTGGCCTTGAACAGGACTCTACCCATATCTTCTTGTCAGTAAACTGGGAATGATAGGAGCAAGGACTTAAGGCTGTGGTTGCGAAGTTGAGTAAGATGATGGCATACAAATTATTGGTAAATGGAGGTGCTCCATGCAGCCATTAGCAGTAGGTAGTCAGAGGGACAGGGAGGGGCCAAATACCAGATCCACGGGCCTATTAAATAGGGCCAATGTGAGTCAATCACTAACATTCTAGGCATACTGAGAGATTCAAAATGCAAAGGGTACACTCAGCACCTCAGTAAACATGCTAGTTGTTCACAATAATTATTTTAATATTGCTATAGAAGAAAATGCAGTTGAGAAGCCATTTGAGGGTGGGGAAGACAGCATAATGGTTATGAAAAAGGCCTTTCATGCCT
Source organism: Erinaceus europaeus (assembly GCF_950295315.1). NCBI lineage: Eukaryota > Metazoa > Chordata > Mammalia > Eulipotyphla > Erinaceidae > Erinaceus > Erinaceus europaeus. The sequence goes on along the minus strand of NC_080162.1, from coordinate 73,838,103 downwards.
GAGGCTTCAACCACCTACCACCACTATAAGCCAGGACTAAGTAGTGCTCTGGTCTCTTTCTCTGTATCTTTGTATTTCTCTTTCATTAAAATAATTAAAATATATTTTAACTTTGGTCCACACTCCCAGTGGGGGAGAAATGTTATGGGAGGATGACTAAGAGGGCTTTGAAACTCAATTCTATCAGGACCCAAAGAGAGAAGAGGAAAAAAAGAAAGATATTCAGAATTAGTAATAGGTGTAGGTATGACTTAAAAAGGAAGAGAAGGCAGGACCATAGGAAAAAATGGGCAAAAATATAGATAGACAGAGAGTTATAGAAATAGATGATAGTTATAGAAATTATAGTAAAACTATATGTGACCTTGAGAGAATCTCTGGGGGTGGGAACAGCATAGAATTGTACCCCTGTTATTTTGTAAATTGGTAATAAAAAATAGAAAAAAATTAAGTGGAGAGAAAGAAGACATTTGAGAGCCCAGTACACTTGGTTCTTGTTCAGTGAATTCATTTTCACCCCAGAGTGAACCACCAGAATTGACAGAGTACAACTTTAATCCTGTCCCTTTTTTGTACATTTCAAGTTAGTCATAGAGATGATCTACCATAAACATAGTCACCTCCTTCTATTGCCTCACAAGTCATATCTGTGAGCACAGTACTTCCCTAAAATTTTCTGCAGAAGGAGATATCTAGATGAGGAGTTGTGGAGAGTTCAGATTCAAGCCCCAACACTCTCTAGCTGTAGAAACTTAGACCTGTTGCCTAATTGCTCTATGCTGCAGCCTCTCTCTCTCTCTTGTATGGGGGGGGGGGGAACTAATGGTTTAAAGTCAACAGTAAAATACAGTAGTTTGTACATGTGTAACATTTCTCAGTTTAAAACATAATTCAACCCCCTCTAGGTCTTCCTCTGCCATCATGTTCTAGAACCTGAACCCTTCCCCCCACTCCCAGAGTCTTTTACTTTGGTGCAATAAACCAAACCAGTCTAAGTTCCATTTTGTTTTCTTATTTTTAAGCTTCTCTCTTTTTATTATTATTAATGATTTGATACTGATAGACAAGATTGTGGGATAAGAGGGGCATAATTCACACAATTCCCGCCATCAGCATCCCCTCCACTGGAAGCTTCCCCATTCTTTATCCCTTTGGGAGCATGGACCAGAAATATTTATAGGGTGCGGAAGGTTGGAGGTCTGGTTTCTGTAATTGCTTCTCCACTGGACATGGACATTGACAGGTTGATCCACTGATTCATACCTCCAGCCTGTCTCTCCCTTTACCTAGTAAGTTAGAGCTCCAGGGAGGTGGGATTCCAGGACACATTGGTGAGGTCCTCTTCCCAGGGGAAGCAGCTTGGCATCATGGTAGTATTTTTCAACAATCTATGAGTAAGATCATCCCATATTCATCCTTCTTTTTCTGACTTACATCACTTAACATGATTTCTTCAAGCTCCATCCAAGATGAGGTGAAGAAATTGAAATCACCATTTTTTAATAGCTGAGCAGTATTCCATTGTGTATATAGACCACAGATTGCTCAGCCACTCATCTGTTGTTGGACACCTGGGTTGCTTCCAGGTTTTGGTTATTACAAATTGTGCTTCTATTAACATAAATGTATATAAATCTTTTTCGATTGGTGTATTTGACTCCTTAGGATATATCCACAGAAGAGGAATTGCAGGGTTAAAGGGTATGTCCACTTTTAGCCTCCTGAGAGTTTTCCAGACTGCTTTCCATAGGGGTTGGACTAATCTACATTCCCACTAGCAGTGTAGGAGGGTTCCTTTGTCCCCACAACCTCTCCAGCACTTGTTGTTGCTACCTTTTCTGATGTATGACATTCTCACAGGAGTAAAGTGGTATTACATTGTTGTCTTTATTTGCATTTCTCTGACAGTCAATAACTTGGAGTATTTTTTAATGTGTTTGTTGGCCTTTTGGATCTCTTTTGTGGTGAATAGTCTGCTCATATCCTTTCCCTATTTTTGGATAGGATCATTTGTTTTCTTGTTGCTGAGTTTGATGAGCTCTTTATATATTTTTGTTATTAGCCTCTTGTCTGATGTATGGCATAAAAAGATCTTCTCCTGGGAGTCGGGCTGTAGCTCAGCGGGTTAAGCGCAGGTGGCGCAAAGCACAAGGTCGGCATAAGGATCCCGGTTCGAGCCCCCGGCTCCCTACCTGCAGGGGAGTCGCTTCACAGACGGTGAAGCAGGTCTGCAGGTGTCTCTTTCTCTGCCCCTCTCTGTCTTCCCCTCCTCTCTCCATTTCTCTCTGTCCTATCTAACAACAACATCAATAACAATAATAACTCCAACAACAACGAAAAACAACAAGGACAACAAAAGAGAAAATAAATAAATAAAATATTTAAAAAAAAATTAAAAAGATCTTCTCCCATCCTGTAAGGAGTCTCTTTGTTTGGGTGGTGGTTTCTTTTGCTGTGCAGAATCTTTTTAATTTTGTGTAGTCCCATTGGTTTATATTTGCCTTAGTCTTCTTTGTAATAGGATTTGCTTTATTAAAGATGCTTTTAAAATTTAGATGGAAAAGAGTTCTGCTAATATTTTCCTCTAAGTATTTGATAGTTTCTGGTCTAACATCCAAGTCTTTGATCCATTTGGAATTTTCTTTTTATTTTGAATTTACTTTTGCTTTTGGTGAAATATAGTGGTTCAGTTTCATTTTTCTGCAGCAGTTTCTCTTTTGAACAAGGATACTAATAATAGTGCCCATCTCTTACGATTACTATGAGGATTAAGTGAGTTAGAATATGCCCATTACCTGGCACTTGGAAATCAGCAAACATACCATACTGAACAGTGTTGTGGTCTTGGTGCAAATTATCAGTTATGATGTTTATTAGCCTTGAGCTGAGAAAAGTTTCATGACTTTGCTAAAAGCCCCAGCCAGTTAATTCACTGTTTGTGACACGTCCTCTTTTCCCTTAATGCTTTATTTAACCCTTAGTTAAGTGAAAGCCTATGCAAATAACATTAGAAAAATGGATATGGGAGGGGCCGGTTGTGGCACACCTGGTTGAACACACATGTTACAGTGCACAAAGACTCAGGTTCAAGTCCCTTGTCCCCATCTGCAGGGGGAAAGCTTCACAAGTGGTGAAGCAGTGCTGCAAGTGTCTCTCTCTCTCTCTGTGTTTCTCTCTATCTCCTCTCCTGTCCTCTCTGTGTCTCTCTCTATCTCCCCCAATCTCTCAATTTCTGGCTGTCACTATCCAATAAATAAAGATAATTTAAAAAATTTTTAAAAATACAGGTCCAAAAAGGATGACAGAAGACCTAGTAGGAGTTGTTTTGTTATGTGGAAAACTGGAAAATGTTATGCATGTACAAACTATTGTATGTACTGTTTAATGTAAAACATTAATTCCCTAACAAATAAATTAAAAAATTAAAAGTGAAATAAATTTTTAAAAAATTAAAAAAAGAAAAATAGATATGGAGAAATCTTAACATTGAGAAAGTGCTGTATATGAACTTCTTTCCAGAGACTTGGTCCTGTATGAAGTTTTTGGCTTCCATTCTGAGATGTATCAAGCAAGGTATTAAATAGGGACTCCTTGAAGGTTCTTGAGCAAGGGAAGCATAAACTTAATGGATATGAATTTAGAAGTGTTTGGGGCGGGGGGGGGGGTCAGTTCAACTTGCTGAGGTTTAAATATTGCTGGTAAAAGGCAATTTGGCACAACCTTTACAGAGAATGACTGAATTCCAAGAAAATTCATGATATATTTATAGAATCAATATCAGGTGATATACAAGTCTGAGTATTTGCTGCAAACTCAATCAAGTCCCTCTATCCTGTGCTTGTGCTCTGGAGAGGAGACAGACAAGAAGTGAATATGCAGCTCACTATGCCGCAAATCTAGGATACAAATACTATGAAGAATCCAGGTTTAGGAATAGAGTGTGGTGGTCTGGGAGGTGGTGCAGTGGATAAGACTTTGCACTCTCAAGCATGAGGTCCCAGCAGCACATGTACCAGAGTGATGTCTGGTTCTTTCTCTCTCTATCATTTCTCATGAATAAATAAAATCTTTAAAAAAAAAGGAGTAGAGTGTGAATGGGAAAAGTGGTGCTTGACTTGGGACACAGCTTGAAGTTAGCCACGGAGACCCTGAGGGAGAGAGCATTTTGGGCAGAGTGCAAAGGACCTGAGATGGGAGTCTGCCAGGAGCCCAGGCTGGGGCAGAGGAAAGACCTGAGACAGGCCACAGGGTCAGAATCACCAGAGCAGTTTGACCTAGGCGATATGGGAAGTCCTCAGAGGTTTCTGAGCAGAGAAGTGATAGAATCTGACTTAGATTTTAAGGAATTCCCCCAGGCTACATACAGAACATGGTCTACAGAAGCCAGGGTAGCAACTGGGAACCTGGGAGGGAGGGTGGCTTCTGCCAGAGTAGTGTGTGTTGAGGTGGCAAGAAGAGTTCAGTTTCTGGGTCTGCTAAGAAAAGATATGATTTAGGGTTTATTAAAAGGCTGGTAGGTGGGAATTGGGCAGTAGCGCAGTGAGTTAAGCGAACATGGCACGAAGCGCAACGATTGATGTAAGGATGCCAGTTACAGCCCCAGGCTTCCCACCTGCAGGAGTGTCGCTTCACAGGTGGTAAAACAGGTCTGCAGGTGTCTATCTTTCTCTCCCCCTCTCTGTTTTCCCCATTTCTCTCTGTCTTATCTAACAATGATGACATCAATAACAACAACAATAACTACAACAATAAAAAACAACAAGGGTAACAAAAAGGAAAATGAATAAATAAATATAAAAATAAAAAAGATAAATATTAAAAAATTTAAAAGGCTGGTAAGTGATACCTGTCAAAGCCACACACCTTTTGACCTTCTCTATCTGATTTGGAGAATATCTATCTATCTATCTATCTATCTATCTATCTATCTATCTATCTACCTATCTATCTATGCATCTTCCACCAGGGTATTACTGGGGCTTGATGCCTGCATGATGACTCTACAGCTCCCTTCCCACACCCTTTTTATTTCCTTTATTCTGATAAAGGCAGAGAGAAACAGAAAGGGAGAGAAAGAGAGACAGCTGTAGAACTACCCTAATATTCATGAAGCTCCCTCCTACCCCCCACAGGTAGGACTGGGCTCTTGAACCTGATTCCTCATGCATGGTAACTTGTGTACTCTACTGGATACACCACAACCCAGGCCTTGTCAGAGACTTTATTTGACATTTATGTGCACATGAGTGAAATGACCCATGTGCAAGAAAGCTTACACCTTACTGTGTAAAGGAGGCGCTGAACAGGCTGGAGAGTCGCGTGGGTTGGGATGTGTAGATAGTATTAGTGAGTGGGAACTGACTGTGCTATCTATCTGGAGAGCAATCTGACATGTTGAATATATATATGAAAGATGGGGACTGGGCAGTTATGGACCTGGTTAAGTGCACATAGTGCTAAATGCAAGGACCTATGCAAGGATCCAGGTTCGAGTCTCCAGCTCCCTATCTTCAGGGGGGAAGCTTCACAAGCAGCAAAGCAGGTCTGCAGGTCTCTCTCACTCTCTCTCTCCTTCTTATCTCCCCTTCCTCCTCCTCTCAATTTCTCCCTATTTTATCCAATAAAATGAAAAAACAAACAAACAAACAAACAAAACGGCTACCAGGAGCAGTGGATTTTTATTGCTGGCATTGAGCTCTAGTGATAACCTTGGAAGAAAAAAATATATATTTTTTTTCTTGGAAAGATTGTGGAGTCACCTGCTCCCATGAACGAAGTCCAATTACCCCCAAATTACCAGGCTGTGTGGGAGTCCTTGTAGCCTCAGAGAGGTGTCCTCTAGGATGAATTGCAGCGTGGGTGATAAGAAGATCAAGGCTGCAGTCAAGTATGTAGAAGCCATCTTGGAAGGAAACTTCCAACTCTAAAAATTCAACTTGGTTTAAAAACCAGCTACCCAGCACAACTCTGCCTAAATTCCTGACTCACCAAAATCACTGTTTGTTTTAAGCCTTTAAGATGAGAGACATTTTATTGTGATACAAAAGATAACCAGAATATATATGACTCAGCAATTGCACTTAAAAAATATTTATTAAAAGGAAACACTGACAAAACCATAGGATAAGAGGGGAACAACTCCACACAATTTCCACCACCAGAACTCTGTATCACATTCCCTTCCTTCATAGCTTTCCTATTCTTTAACCCTCTGGGAGTATGGACCCAAGGTCATTGAGGAATGCAGAAGGTGGAAGGTCTGGCTTCTGTAATTGCTTCCCCGCTGAACATCGATGTTGACAGGTCAATCCAAACTCACAGCCTGCCTCTCTCTTCCCCTAGTGGGGTGGGGTTCTGGGGAATGAGAGCTCCAGGACACATTGGTGGGGTTGTCTGTCCAGGGAAGTCTGGTCAGCATGATGCTAGCATCTGGAACCTGGTGACTGAAAAGAGAGTTAACATATAAAGCCAAACAAGTTGTTAACTAATCATGAACCTAAAGGCTGGAATAGTGCAGGTGAAGAGTTGGGGGGGGGGGTCCTCCATTTTGTAGATAGCTAGTAGGAATATTTTAGTTATATTCCAAAGGGCCTGTGCAATTGCACTTTTGACAAGAGTGCTATTGTTCAGACAGTTTCATTCAAAGACATACATATCAGTGCTGTTGTGGTGGCAGAGACGTAGAGACCACCTAGTGTCCATTATTGGAACAGTAGAGATAAAAGCATGATGGAAACCAACCAGATATCTAGTTAGCAGTTTGAAGCCATAGATGGAGTCATAACATGGATTTATATTAAACATGGAATGAGAACTAAAGAAAAATTAAAATTTTAGTGAGGATAGATAACATAATGGCTATGCAAGGAGATTCTCATGCCTGAGGCTCCAAAGTCTCGGGCTAGAGCTGAGCAGTGCTCTGGTAAAAATAAATAAAATAAAATAAAATAAAATTTGAAAGGTGAGAGATAGGGCAAAGGAGGTGACTCAGCTGTTGAGCACCTGCCTTGCATGTCCCCAAGTTTGACCCCTGATACCATATGAGAGTATTAAAGACATTAAATAAAACACAAGTACAAATAGATTATTCACTTAATGAGTGTGCAAAAAAACTCATACCTGAGGCTCTCAGGTCCCAAGTTCAATCCCCTGCATCACCAAAACCAGAGCTGTGCAGTGCTCTAGGGAAAAAAATAAAGTAAGAAAGAGAGGAAGAAATAAAGAGGCAGAAAGAAAGCAAGGAAGAAAGGAAGAAAGAAAGAAAGAAAAGGAAGGAAGAAAGGGAATCTTCATGCATGGCTGCATGTGCATCTTTGTAAAACAAAACAAAACATAGAAAAGAACATGCATACAACCCATCAGAATGAATCTATGAAAGTGCAGAAAATGAGAAGAGGGCATGGTATAAAAAGGGAGAGATAAAGAGCAGAAGTGAAACAAAGAAGAGTCATTCACCACTCAGTTTAAGAAATAAAATGTTTCAACTTTTATAACTGAGGGTGTAGTGATTTTAAAACATGTTCACAAATTCTTCTCTTTAAAAGGTGATGTCTAATTTCTTCCTTTTGAGTGTGGGCTGAACTTAGTGACTCCTTTCTCTCTCTCTCTCTTTCTCCCTCCCTCCCTTCCTTCCTTCCTTCCTTTCTATCTTTAAAAAATTTTTATATGTATTTATTTATTCCTTTTTTGTTGCCCTTGTTGTTTTATTGTTGTAGTTATTATTGATGTCATTATTGTTGGATAGGACAGAGAGAAATGGAGAGAGGAGGGGAAAACAGAGATGGGGAGAGAAAGACAGACACCTGCAGACTTGCTTCACTGCCTGTGAAGTGACTCCCCTGCAGGTGGGGAGCCAGGGGTTAGAACCGGGATCCTTAAGCCAGTCCTTGAGCTTTGTGCCACCTGTGCTTAACCTGCTGCGCTACCGCCTGACTCCCCCTTTCTATCTTTCTTTCTCTTTTTTTTCTATCTTTCTTTCTCTTTCTCTCTCTCTTTCCCTCTTTTTTTTCTTTTTAAAATACAATTAATACTGAAGAATATTGTGGGTAATATCACTATATCTCTTTTTTAGTTCTCACCACTTCCACCACCAAAGGTCTGTGTTCCCATCCCATCCTGTAGATAACGACTGTAGTTCTCCCACAGTCTTAGATATAGGTTGACATGTATGTTCAATGTTCGTATGCTCAATTCTCTATATTATGTATATGAGTGAAACCATTCTGTAGTTTTTTTTACCTTCTTGCTTGCCTCACTAAGCACACACTTCTCCAATTCCATCCACTTTATCCCAAAGAAGACAATATCATATTTTTTTATTGCTGAGTAGTATCCCATTGAGTATATGTCCCATAACTTTTTTTTGTAATTTTATTTATTTATCTTCCTTTTTGTTGCCCTTGTTGTCTTTTTATTGTTGTTGTAGTTTATGTCGTTGTCGTTGGATAGGACAGAGAGAAATGGAGAGAGGAGGGGAAGACAGAGAGGAGGAGAGAAAGACAGACACCTGCAGATCTGCTTCACCGCCTGTGAAGAGACTCCCCTGCAGGTGGGGAGCCGGGGGCTCGAACCGGGATCCTCATGCTGGTCCTTGTGCTTAGCGCCACCTGCGCTTAACCCGCTGCGCTACCACCCGGCTCCCGTCCCATAACTTTTTTTTTTTTTTTTTTCCTCCAGCGTTATTGCTGGGCTCGGTGCCTGCACCATGAATCCACCGCTCCTGGAGGCCATTTTTTCCCCCTTTTTGTTGCCCTAGTTGTTGCAGCCTCGTTGCGGTTATTATTGCCATTGTTGACGTTGCTTTGTTGTTGGATAGGACAGAGAGAAATGGAGATTGGAGGGGAAGACAGAGAGAGAGGGGAGAGAAAGATAGACACCTGCAGACCTGCTTCACCGCCTGTGAAGCGATTCCCCTGCAGGTGGGGAGCCGGGGCCCATAACTTTTTTATTCAGTCTTCAGTCAAAGGACATTTTGGTTGTGTCCAAGTTTTTGCTGTTGTGAATAAAGCCACTATGAACATGAGGGTGCATATATCTCTTCAAATTAGTCTTATATCTTTTGAGTAAATGCTTAATAGTGGAATTGCTGGACCATATGATATTTCCATTTGTATTTGTTTAAGGATTCTCCATACTGTTCTCCATAGTGGCTGAACAAGTTTGCACTTGTATAGTAGAGTTCTTCTCTCTCTCCAACACTTATCTTCTCTTGTTTTATTGTTGGAGCCCATTCTTACAGGTATGAAGTAGGTAGGAATCTCAATGTGGTTTAATTTGCATTTCTTTAATGACGAGTGAACTGAGGCATTTCTGCATATGTCTATGGGTCATGTGCTTCTCTTCTTTAGTGAACCTAGAGAACCATCTATTCATATCTTATGCCCACTTTTTTTTATTGGGCTATTCTTTTTTTGTTGTGCTTTATGAGTTTTTTATAGTTGTTTGATATCAATCACTTGTCTGAAGTGCAGCATACACATATATTTCCCCATTTGGTGGGCTTCTTGTTTATCCTTATGGAATTTTCTTTCATGTGTAGCAGCTTTTCAATTTGATATAGTCCTATTTGTTCTTTTTTTGTTTGTTTGTTTGTTTCCCTTGCCCATGGTGTGGAGTTTACAAATAAATCTTTAATGTTTAAGGTCCTGAAATGTTTCAGTGATTCATTTCTGATGAAGAGAATATTTTAAAGAAACATTTTTAGTCAAAGTCATGAAAAAGAACATAGTTGATCTCACTCATAGATAGAAGTTGAAAAATACTACCATGACACTAACCTGCCTTCTCTGGGAAGACGACCTCACCATTGTGTCCTAGAATCCCACCTCCCTGGAGCCCTACTCTACTAGGGAAAGAGAGAGACAGGCCGGGGTTATGGATCAACCTGTCAATGCCCATATCCTGCAGAGAAGCAACTGCAGAAACCAGACTTCCAACCTTCTGCACCCTATAGAGATCTCTGGTCCATACTCCCAAAGGGATAAAGAATGGGGAAGCTTCTAGTGGAGGGATGATATATGGCATGTTGTTGGTGGGAACTGTGTGAATTATGCTCCACTTATCCCACAGTCTTGTCTATCAGTATCAAATCACTAATAATAATAAAAAGAGAGAAGGTGAAAAGTAAGAAAACAGAAAAGAACTTGGACTGGGTTTAGTGTATTGCACCAAAGCAAAAGACTCTGGGGTTGGGGGAAGGGTTCAGGTTCTGGAACATGATGGCAGAGGAGGACCTAGAGGGGGTTGAATTGTTATGTTGAAAACTGAGAAATGTTATACATGTACAAACTACCGTATTTTACTGTTGACTATAAACCATTTATCCCCCCATAAAGAAAAAAGAATAACATAGGTTTTGTTTGTCTGACTGTTAATATTTACTTCTGAATTCAGCCACAATGTGGCCATGGAACCCAGGTAACATATAGAGGTCCATGTGGAGAAAAATCAAGTTCTTCACCATTATCTACCCTTGCCCAATTTACCAGATTAGCCCTCCTCCTCCTCCCTCCTCCCTCCTCCTCCTCCTCTTCTCCTTCTCCTTCTCCTTCTCCTTCTCCTTCTTCTTCTTCTTTCCCTTCCCCTTCCCCTCCCCCTTCCCCCTCCTCTGCTTCACTGCTTGTGAGGTGACCCCTGCTTGTGAGGTGACCCCTGCTTGTGAGGTGACACCTGCTTCACTGCTTGTGAGGTGACCCATTCTTGCAGATGGGGAGCCAGGGGCTCAAACTAAGATCCTTGAGTGGGTCCTTACATTTTGTGCTATATGTGCTTAGCCCTGTGTGCCTGAAAACTGCCCCCCCATAAGCTTTTCACATGAGAATTTCTTGCTCTTCAAATGTTCCCATGAGTCTCCCCAAAGTTGGTCTCCATTGGTACTCCCTACTATGTTCTGTTAATATTTCGTGCATTGTTCTTTTCCTTGAGGTGGAGAGTGAGCACCCCAATGACAGGAATAGTAGTGGGCTTTTTTCCCAGTGTCTCTCAATTCCCAACACACACACCACTGGAGCACAGTAGGTCCACAACAGAAATCACTGCATTAGAAATGGTTTGAGAATGGCTTCCTCACGTTGTCCTCATTTTTCCCCATCTGCATGGTAAAATCTTAATTTTTCAAAGATTTATTTATGGGGAGAGGGGAACCAGAGCATGCTGGAGCAACTCAGGACTTCATGCTTGGTAATCCAAGTCTGTATCTATTGTTCTACTTGCCTGGTCAAATATATGGTAAAATTTTAAGATTAATTTTGGGGTAAAGTGACTTTATTTAAATTTAACTTCTGAGAATTATCTCAGTGATTCCTAGAAGGTATAGGGGAGATAGGACCTTACATTTTTAGCAGAAATTAAGTTCTTTTGATATGACTTAGATTTATCTCCATGAGCTATTTTGTTAAAAAAAAAAAAAAAGTTACCACTAGCATGTGTGTGTGTCTGTGTAGCTAAGGCCTTGTGTGTGTATAATTTCACTGTTTTAGGCTGCTTTTTTTACTCAGGCATAAATAGAAACAGAAAGGGAGAGATACCTCAGTACCAGAGCTTCCTTCAGTGTCATAGAACCTCTTGAGGGGGAGAGAAAGACAGACACCTGCAGACCTGCTTCACAACCTGTGAAGCGACTCCCCTGCAGATGGGGGGCTCGAACCGGGATCCTTCCGCTGGTCCTTGTTCTTTGTGCCACGTGCACTTAACCCATTGCGCTACCACCCGACTCCCTCAAAGCAATGTTCTATCCAATGAGCTATGCCTACCATTTATTGAACTTTATGTGATAGGAGTGTTTGAAGTTGGCATATGTATTTCTCATGTCAGTAACTTACTAGCCCTCAGAAGTAGTTTTTATTTTAGTTTTGGAGAGAGAGAGAGAGAAAGAGAGAGAAAGTTTATAGCACAGAAGCTTCCTTCAATACGGTGGTCTTCTTCTTTTTTTTTTTTTACTGTATAATACACACCCTTCCCATATTTCATGTCCTTTGACATTGTTTGCATATAGCTATGCCACCAGTTACTTTTGTTCTCCCTGGATTAAGCTTTTAAGAGAGTCAACAAATCAAAGACTCAGCCTATGTATTAAAAAGACTCAGTCTGTGCTTTAAAAATTTTGAGATATTCAATCAATTTTTTCAATACAGTGATCTTCTAATGGTCTTTCTTATTGGTTATTGAGCTCCTGGAAGGCAGGAATGGGCACATCTCATCTTTTTATTTCCCACCTTGAGCTCAGAGCCTGGCACCCAATAGAGCAGGGAGCATCTCATTTCATTGTCCTTTATAACTCCTGTGACTAACTAAGCATGGGTGCTCAATATATGTGGTTGGAGAGAGGAATGAATGACGATATGACAAATATGATTTCATCATAATGAACCAATTTTTGCCTACTTTTCTGAGAGTAGCAAAATCTTAGTACTGAGAAATCAGCTCTAGCCTTCAATTTATATCATAGGATTCTGAATCATAAACTTCATTTCTAGAACTAGAAAGTATTGTTGAAGCAAAAAGTTCCTGATCATTCCTTCTAGTTGTGTGACCCTTGGAAAATTTCTTAGCCACTCTGCTTTAATGTCCTAATTTATGCACAAAGAAAGAGTTGCATGTTTCTTATGGGCTTATTATGAGGATGAAATCTGAGTGGGTAGCAAATACTTAGCACAACACCTAAATGTCACACATGCTAAATAAACATTAACTATGCCAATGACCTGCATATATACTTGACTTTTTATTTTGCACATAGTAAAACTTACAAAAAGTTTGCAAAAAAATAGTACAAGAAATTCCTGCATTCCTTTCACCCGGACTCCTCAGATATTAATATTTTACTGTCCTTGTTTTATCATTCTTTCTGCCTACATTTTTGAACTACTGTGACTACTGCCACTCTAACTCTAAATTAATCCTTATATATGTTTGTGAAACAGGAACATTCTCTTGTAAAACAATAGTACAGATAAAAAGAAAAAAACAGAACATTAGTACTGGTACAATACTATTGTGCATTATGGACCTATTAAAAAGTTGTTAATTGTATCACTAATGTCCTTTATAGAAAAGAAAAAAGTGTTTTTTTTTAATTTTTTATTTAAGAAAGGATTAATGAACAAAAACATAAGGTAGGAGGGGTACAACTCCACACAATTCCCACTACCCAATCCCCATAACCCACCCCCTCCCATGGTAGCTTTCCCATTTTCTAGCCCTCTGGGAGCATGGACCCAGGGTCGTTGAGGGTTGCAGAAGGTAGAAGGTCTGGCTTCTGTAATTGCTTCCCCAAAAAGTGTTTTTCTTTTAAAACACTTTTTCTTTTAAAAAGTGTTTTAGTATCCAATCCAGGATACACGTTGCATTTACTTTTTATGACTCTTTGGTTTCGTTTTTATCTGGCATAGCTACTCAGGTTTTGTGTGGTTTTTTTTTAACTTTCTTTATTGGGGGGGGGGGGTTAATGTTCTATAGTCAACAGTAAATACAATAGTTTGCACATGCATAATGTTACTCAGATTTTATTTGACCTCAATAGCTTTTTTTTTTTTTTTTTGATGTGTGTAGATCAGTTGTGTGAACTGTTCCTACTCTTGAATTTTCCTGATACTTCCTTGTGGTGAGATTCAGATCATGCATTTTTGGCAAGGATACCACTTTGGTAAGTCCTCACTTATTATTACCAATGATTCTTGAAAATTGTGACTTTAAGCAAAAGGAAATTTGAAAGAAATAGCCCCTTGAGTAACATCATCATGTTCAATGTTGGCTGTGATTGTGTTTTTTTGGTGGTGTTATAGTGAAATGTTATTTAACAAAGCAATCTTGTCTGAGTACCTGCTTAATGTACTTCACAGGGCATCCTATTAGAGGCTACATGATTTTGATTTGCTCAGTTTCTCTTGATGTTCACTTTAATCACTTGGTTGAGGTAGTTTTTGCCAGTTTTCTTTGAAAGGTAACTATAAACTAACCATTCCTCTCCTACCCCCTTCCAATCATTCTATTGCTCCCAGACTGGCTTTTTAATTCTTTTTATTTCAGACAGAAAGACAGTGAGAGAAGGATAGACACAACAGTACTGGAAATTCCATAGGTACCATGATACTCCCATGTTATACTTGGGCTCAAACTTGTGCTGTGTTTGTGGCAAGACACCAGGTGACCTCTCTTCTGACACTGCTACTTTTCTCCATTAAATTAATATCTGTGGGGAGATACTCCATATCTATGTGCTTATCGTGAAACTTTCTTCCTACATCCTTCCTAGCAGGAGGACACATTTTATATTAAGTGTGATTACTATTTGACCACAGAACACAAGTGTAAGATCAGCTGTCCCACATAGAAAGGTGTAAGGCCAGAGTACTTCCTGCTCATCCCCCAGCACCCAAGCCCTTTCTAGGAGCACTCCCCATCCCTGCTGTTTTCTCATGATTTTCCAGAATTAGTCTATGCATAAGTGAGTTAATACAGACACAGGTTCTCTCAGTGTTATATGCGCACACAGAAGGTAGCTCTGTGTCCATAGTGTTTTGCATCTGGCTTTCTTTCACTTAGCATTTTGGAGAACATTTTCTGTTTGCACACAGAGACAATTCTTGCTGATTTTAGAATCTGTCTACCTGAAATGCATGGACTTCAGATTTTAGAACCTGTCTACCTTCATGTTCACCAGTAAGAAAACTGAGGCCTGGAGTAGGGAAAAGATAAGTCCCTGAAGCTTAAAGGCAAAGCAGAGACTCACACAAGAGAGCCAACATTGGGAAATCAGGCCTTCCAGGGTTCTATTCCCACAAATGCCAGATCCATGATCATGCCCCTGGCCTAAGCCTGGCTTCTCTTCACCAACACCCCCCAACCCCCTTCCAGTCTCGTTAGGGACTTTCCTCTTGCTCCCTGCTGGGCTGGGCCTTGGGAGTCCCATTGATCCTCTGACAGCCCAAGACAGATTGTCAGGGAGTGTGTATTCAGGTGCAGGACGAGCACATGGAGGCCAGATGAGACTGGGGCTGTTGTGTGTGTGTGTGTGGGGGGGAGGGTGAGCAGCCCAAAGAGTGGGGAAACAGAGGACCAGGGAGGGGGAGGATAGAGGATCCCACAGACACCTGCCTCTTTTCTCCCTAACCTGATTCCTACTAGTCTTCCCCTGGGCTTCCGCTGCCCTGCAACCTCTCCCCAGGCAAGGGTGGCCCAGAGATTTGGGGGCAGGGCTGGCCCTGTCCACTTTTACTATCCTGGCCTGTGAGGTCTATGGTATAGGGAAGTTGGGATATACAGTGTGCCCTGCTTGTTTTAATGCCAGCTCAGGCTTTCCTGTGAGATTCAGATAGATTATAGCTTTCCTGAGCTTCAGTTTCTTTCAGATGCATCTGGTAGACAGTGAGACATGGCTGGTAGATGTGCCCATGGTCCTTCACTGGCCTGGAAACACCCCCACTGCCTGCCTCCCCACTGCTTATGAGCCCTGAGTGTCCCCCAAGTGTTTCCTTCTCCACCGGGAGAAACAAGGTGGTCAGACTTAATGACTCAATGGGCTTCTGCCCACTAGTGCTGCCAGGAACCAGAAGGACTGTGATGCTAGGAGGGGCTGAATGCAGCCAGAGGCTCTGATAGATATTACCTGCTCTGGGTAACTCTAGTTTTGCCTTTTGGCAAGTTCTTTGTTCCCCTTTGCAGAAATCTGCACCCCTTACCCCATCTCCCACTCCCACCCCCCACTACCCTATGGCTTGGCAGGGTAAAGTGTTCACCATAATGAAGGGGTCTGCCTAGATGGCATATGACACCCTTCCCAAAGACCATTAGATGGTACACCAAATATTGTATAGTATGCAAGGGAGTAAAGGCTGGGGGATTAGAGGGACTCACAGAGGGATGGGGGCTCAGTGAAGGAAGATGCTTAAAGGGGATATTAGCACAGAGACGGTAACAAGGATTCAGCGAAATAATCAGCAACTTGGTGAAGGTGACAAAATCTCAGAGACATTGGTGGGAGGGTACAGAAGGAGGGGCTCCATGGGAGGTTGTAGGGACAGATGTGGGGATGGGGAGGGGGAGGCCAATTTGAGGAAGGGTGAATACAGCTCTGAGTGGAGGAGGCTGTGCCTTGGTGGGGGGGGTGACCCAAACAAAGCCCTGGGGAGCAGTCTCCCCCTCCCAACTCTCCCCCAGCTGACAGACCCAGAGCTAATTATCATTAATGAACAGCTGGGCCAGTTCCCTGGGATTTGCATTCGCAGTGATAATCAGCATATCAGCACTTCTGCCTGCCAGCCAGTGCTAGCCTTCCATGGGGTGCCAAGTCCTGAGGTCCTGAGGTAAGAGAGTAGAAAGGGCTTCAAGGGGCTGGTGAAGGTATTGTTTTTCTTTCCCTGTAGATTAGGAGATTGTTGGAAGCAGGGGGCTTGCATCAATTACCAGTCCTAGGTCACATCCTGGAGTGAGGGTCCTGGGGAGGAAGAGGACAGAAATAGTAAGTATCTCTTGCACATCCTGGGGGCATTAGGCTCAGAGCTCTTTAGACTGTGTGGCTAGCTGCCCATGGCTGAGATGAGAGGATAGGCTAGAGAAGGGTGATGTGCTGACCAAGGTCACTCAATACTACAGAAATACTGTCTGTGCAGACACATCCCAGGCATTTTATTGACTTCTCACTGTCAATGCAATGACTATCATCAACCCCATTTTACAGATAAGGAGAAAGAGGCACAGAGAGGTCATACCATAGTTGGGGTTTGAAGCCAGTCATTCTGGCTGGTGCCTACAGTGGGAATGAGGTTGAAGAGCTTGCTTCCTCTGGCCCATGGGGGCTGACAGTGCCTCTCTCCCCCTTCTCCCCTTCTCCACAGGGATGCCAGTATGTTTGGTGCCCCCAGCAGGGTTGGGAGGTGAGACTTAAGTATAAATAAATAAACATGAAGCAGATGGTGGGAAGGGGGTACAGAGAGGGGCAGGGCCTGGGCCTCCCACTTCTCCCTGGGAAAACATTGCTGGGCTGGAGCAAATGGATTCCAGCCTCAAGGCCTAGGAGCCCTCTCTCTAGATCAGCTCTTGTATCTTCTGGTCTGTGATTTGATTCTGCCCTTAGGAGAAATGGTGGTCTGGGACCCTGAGTCCTAGGTTCTACGTCTTCCTTTTATTGCCCTCTCTTCTTTCTGTGTGACCTTGAGCAAGTCACTTAACCTTTCTGTACCCAACTGTCAAATTTCCCTAACTGTCAAATGAGTGGAAGGAGATGGTTATGTTTCTGTTTAAGGACTACCTTTTCAGGGAAATCTTCCTTGATTACTCTAAACAAAACTTGTTAGAGCAGGTCAGGGGAGATGACTTAATATTAGAGCATAGCACTTGCATGCCTGAGACTACAAAGGCTACAGAAGTCCCAGGTTCAGTTCCCACCTAGCAGCACCATGTACCAGAGCTAGGAAGTACGCTGGTTTGTCTCTCATATAAATAAATAAATAAATAAATAAAATTTCAAAAATTGCTTTGGCCAGTGGTTTAGCGTATCAAGGAGGACATAGGTATTTGTGTATTTCACTTCACTACAACTTATACAACAGATACTTGCTCAGGGTTTTCTGTGTCAGGCAGTATGTCATCCTTAAGGCTGACAATGTACAGAAAAATGTTTTTTTCTTTTTTATTATTTTTTAAAATATTTATTTATTCCCTTTTTGTTGCCGTTATTGTTTTTATTGTAGTTATTACTGTTGTTGTCGCTGTTGGATAGGACAGAGAGAAATGGAGAGGGGAGGGGAAGACAGAGAGGGGGAGAGAAAGATAGACACCTGCAGACCTGCTTCACCGCCTGTGAAGGGACTCCCTGGCAGGTGGGGAGCCGGGGGCTCGAACCGGGATCCTTATGCCGGTCCTTGCACTTTGCGCCACCAGCACCACAAGTGTTTAACCTGCTGCGCTATAGCCAGACTCCCATTAATTTTTTTTTTTTTTTTTTTTTTTTTTTTTTGCCTCCAGAGTTATTGCAGGGGCTTGGCCTGCACCATGAATCCACTGCTCCTGGAGTGGATTTTTTTTTCCCTTTTGTTGCAGTTGTTGTTTTATTATTGTTGTGGTTATTATTATTGTTGTTATTGATGCCATTGTTTTTGGATAGGACAGAGAGAAATGGAGAGAAGAGGGGAAGACAGAGAGTGGGAGAGAAAGACAGACACCTGCAGACCTGCTTCACCGCTTGTGGAACGACCCCCCTGCAGGTGGGGGACCCAGGGGCTCGAACCGGGATCTTTACTCCAGTCTTTGCGCTTCGGGCCATGTGCCCTTAACCCACTGCACACTGCCCAACACCCAGAAAATGTGTTTTTCTCTGCAGCTCCAGAAGACAGCCCAGACTAGCTAATTGTCACATGAAAGAAAGAATGAATGAGTAGATGGATAAAAGTAGATGAATGAAAGCTGCCATACTCCCCCAAATGCAGACCTTTCACCACTTGAATGAGGATGAGAGTGGATAAAAGATGATATAGGTAAGCAGCAACAAGGTTTTAAAAAACAAATGCACAGTGAGAAAATCATTCTTTTTTCATTATCTCCTGGTTCCTCCAATAGGCCAAGGATAAATCTCTAAGAATGCCAGTAATGACTTTCTGACAATCTGTGGCTCTCTCTTTCTCATAACCTGGAGAAGGTTGGTCTTGGCTCATTACTTCTGTGGGCAATGAGTTCAGCTTGAATTTGAAGATACAGCTTTGTTTTCTAGTTCAATAATTTTGGTTTGGTACTTTTAATTTGTGGCAAAGGATTCTGATTTTACATCTATGTTTGGGTATTGTTGGTGGGAATGCAAACTGGCTTGCACAAAGTCTGAAGTGTTTGACATTTTCTAATCAAGTGATTGTCGGGGATCATCAATCAATGGAGACTTGGATGGCAAAGAGGCGTGAGGCAACTCATAGAGTGATGGGAATGTTCTATGTCTTTATCATGGTGGCAGTTATGTTGGGTGCATACACTTATCAAGATTTGTTCCATTATACACTTTAAGCAGGTGCATTTTATTGTATGCAAATGACACTTCCGTAAAGTTGATCTAAAAAACATGTATTTAAATATATCAGCCTCCCAAGATTGACTTAAGACATTCTGTATGTAAGATAAATATATTTAAAATATGAATTACAGATGTTGTGTGACTACATCAGGAAAGTTGTCCACCACACAGGAAAGTTGAGGAAACATGGAACCAATGAACAAATGGACAGGAGGCAGAAAGAATAGTGAGTATTTGCAGTTAGGAGAGGTGGGCACTCATTCTACACAAATCTAGCACATCAGGTGGTCTTGGTCAAGGGCTGTCCTACCTCAACTTGCATAATTCTTGTGATGGACACTTATCACCCCATGGCATTGTCTGAGCCACTGTGTGGAAGAGTTGAAATTATTAATGACTCTGCCCTCTGGTGCTCCATATACATATATAATTCTCTGCCTAGGGAGAGTCTCAGTGTCCTTTACCTTGGATGATCTTCCTCCCACGTGATGGTACATGCCTTTCCCACCTTATCACCTGCCCAGACCAGTCCTTGTCTCATCCAGGTTGCTGTAGTCACATGACCTTTTTCTTGTTTCTTGCACATTCCAAAAGGGTTCACACCTCAGAACTTTTGCACATGCTGTTCCTTGGGACACAGTATAAGTCTGACACTCACAGTTTCTCTTTCTTCTCTGGTGGTCAATCAATGTCCCTTGCTTGGAGTAGTCCAACCACTTTAAAACAAGACAGATATTATCTTTCTCTTGCTTCTCCTTCAGAGCACTCACCAATACCAGATAATTCTGTTTACATTTTTCCTTCCTTTTTTCCTTTTCCCCCACCAGGGTTATGCCTGCATGGTTCCACTGTTCCTGGTGGCTTTTTTTTTTTTTTTTAGAGAATGAGAAGTGGAGAGGGGAGGGAGAGACACACACAGAGCCACCTACAGCTCTGCTCCATCTCTCCTGAAGCTTCTTTCCTGCAGGTGGGCCCTTAGTCCCCTCTCTGGGTATGACTTCTTTCTCTTTCTGCCTCCATCCCCTTATTCCTCAAGGAATAGGGCAGCAAAGGTTGTTCCTCTGGGGAAAGATGTCCCACTGGAGGGCAGGCCTCCCTCTCTCCTCCCTTCCTGAAGGGTGGCCTGAGGGGCACTATAGCCAGAGAAGCTGTATCCTCTGGATACTCTAACACAGAGTGTCTGGGTCAGCAAGTTAGCTCACCTAGATAGTGCTCCTGCTTTGTCATGCACAAGACCCAGCTTCTAGCCTAACCTCCAACACACTGGAGGAAGCTTTGGTGTGGTATCTTTCCCTCTTTTCTTCTGTCTCTGTCACTTTTTATCTTAAAATTGGAACAATGAAGCCTCAGCAAAGAAAAATGATAATAATGGCAGAGCATCCTAAGTGCAGACCCGTGCTGGGTTTCCTTGGGTAAGCCAGGGGTCTGCACCTAAGCCTTTGCTTTCCTAATTCTCAAAGTAGTAAAACTGGAGCCAGGAAAAAAAACAAAAACTGGAGTCAGGTGCTGGTGCACCCAGTTGAGCACATATATTATGATGTGAAGGGACCTCAGTTCAAGTCTCCAGTTTCCACTTGCAGAGGAGAAGAGTTTCCACTTTTCATGAGTGGTGAAGAAGGTCTGCAGATGTCTCCCTTTCTCTCTCTCTCCTTCCTCTCTCAAGTTCTTTTTGGCCCATCAGATAAAGAAAGGTGGAAAAGGAAAAAATGGTGACAGGGAGCAATTTGTTTTGCAGCCCCAGAGATAACCCTGGTGACAAAATAAAATGAAATTAAAATTAACTTAAAAAAAGAAGTAAAATTGAAAGAGAACAGTATCTGGGGAGTCCGTTTTACAAAGAGACAGAGACCAGGGAGGTTAATTTGTTTCAGGGTCAGCTGGAACCTCCTCATAAAATGAGGACAAGAGCTCTACCCTCTGGAGGTGGTTGTAAGGGTTAAACGAATTAAACAGCGTCTTACTCAGTAGTCTGTCACAAAGTAGGTGTTCAAGAAATACTGTCTACCACTGCTGCTGAGTCCAAAAGTGTCTGAGTCCAAAACTTACCAAAGTCCCGCATCTGGTTGGTGACAAAGTCAAGATGCAAACCCAGGTTTTTATGACTCTACTGTATCTCCCCATGCACCACAAAATAACAGTGACAGAAACAACCACCACAGCAGTAACAGTAACACCAGTGCCAACAGCTATAGCAGTTTTCACCTCATATGGTAGCTCTAAGGGTTCTGGCATGAGTGGCCAGGTGGCAGCACTTGTCCAGTCAGGTCCTGCACTCTGCCCCCCTCCGCGGGGACAGGTGGGGGACCTGAGCAACCTCCTGCTGAAGCTGCCTCCCAACCCAACCGCCTGGAGGGGCGAGTGGGGCCCAGGACAGCCTGGGGCGCCCCCGGGGAAGGCAGTGAGGCTCCTGGCTCTAGGAGGAGCGGCCTGGAAGACATTACACGGCTGTCGGCCAGGGGGGTGTCGTTCGGAGTTCCGGAGGGGGTCCCGGAGGCGGACGCACCGGGTTAGGGGGACGGCCCCACCACAAAGCGCGCTTTGTTCTGCGCAACCCCCGGGAGCTGGAACCAATGGATTGGCGGCAGCTGAGGTCATCTGTCAGGCAGAGCTGGGGGTCAGGCCCCAGGAAGGGGCAGTGGGGGGCGGGCGGTGCGGAGGGCTTCAGGGGTCCGTGTGTGGGCGGTTAGCTACGCAAGCATGCTGTGGGCTGTGCTGCTTGCAGCACTCTTTCGGGCCTTAGTTTATCCATCTGCTCACTTGGAAAATTATTTAACCCCCCTCTCAGGACTACTGCATCAAGTATGGAAGCCAGGATGACAGTCATTCTGCAATATGCACTCTTTTAAAAAAAAACCAAAAACTTCATTCTGAGTCCCACCCTTTTTTGGAATTTTTTAAATTTTTTGTATTAT
The DNA here is from genome assembly GCF_950295315.1 of Erinaceus europaeus. Classification (NCBI taxonomy): domain Eukaryota; kingdom Metazoa; phylum Chordata; class Mammalia; order Eulipotyphla; family Erinaceidae; genus Erinaceus; species Erinaceus europaeus. The sequence continues at coordinate 73,816,197 of NC_080162.1, read as the reverse complement.
TTTTAATTGTTTATTTATTGGATAGCAACATCCAGAAATCAAGAGGGAAGGGGTGGTAGGAAAAGAAGCAGAGAGGTACTTGCAGCACTGCTTCACCACTCACAAAGCTTTCCCCCTGCAGGTGGGGGCCAGGGGCTCCAACTTGGGTCCTTGCTCATTTTAACATGTGTGCTCAGCCAGGTGCGCTACCAATAAGCACTCTTTACCTTCCTTTTCTACAGAAGTACTAGAGGCAGGGTCCTCACAAGCTGGGGGAGCCCCGGAGAGGGGGTAAGGAGACAAATGTGGTTTGTGACACACAGCTAAGGCCAGGATGGAAGCATCCTTTTCTGGGGCAGTGTACGTAGGGCCACATCCTGGTTCTCTGCTTTGATGTTGGACGCCAGACTTGGTCTTCTGTTAGCCAGGGGTGACAGATAGACCTGCCCAGATCTCAATCTTTCCTTTATGTCGCCTGGTGCAGAGTAAACTAGGCTGCCCTTCCTTCCCTGTATTTTTCAATTGGAGGCAGGTCAGGCTCTGCACATTTTACTCCCATAAAACTAGACTTCATTCATTCATTCACTCATTCATTCACACACCCCCCTCTGTGTGACCGCCATTCTGTGACAGTTTCCCTTATAAATGTGTATGGGCAGGCCATCAAGTCTTGGGAGTCCCAGAAGTTACATAAACTATGTGTATATGTTTCTTGAGAATTGGTTCATAACATCCTTTAGATGATCAAACATGTTCAAGGTCACCCTCTCCCCCTCGACCCCCATTATCCCACTCCCCTGAAAGAAAGAAAAAAAAAAAAAGAAGCATCAGGTTGAAGAAATGGTTCAGTTGACAGAGTGGTGAACTTTTATGCCTGAGGTTCCTGGTTCAGTTCGGCACTCATGTGTGGGAGTGGTGCTCTAGTTTCTGTCTCATATGAAGTAAAGAAAAAAAAATTCAAGAAGCACCAGTTGGAGTACAGGACAGTAACATGGCCTCCCAAATTCTGCTGGAGGCTGTCAGCTTGCCCTTTATATTTTACTTTGTTAATATTTAATTACACTTGTCCCTCGGTATCCAAGGGGGAGTAGTTCCAGGTCACACTCGAGAATATAAAAATCTGAGGATGCTAAAGTTCCTTATATTAAATTTTATAGAGAGCAGGAGATGGTGCACTCAGTTAAGTGCCCACACAAGCATGTGCAAAGACCTGGGTTCAAGCCCCTGTTCTCCACTTGAAGAAGCTTCAAGCATGGTGAAATAGTGCTGCAGGTATCTCTTTCTCCCTATCTTCCTTCCCCTCTCAACCTCTCTCTATCAAAATAAATAAATAAATAATTTCAATTATATTAATTATATTAAGGTAGTGCACACTCTTCCATATGTTCAATATTTTAATACAACACAGTTCTTCATTTTTTAAAGTTTATTACATATGAGGGTTTCACATGAGATGGAGGGGTGGCTGGGTAGAGATAGAGGGGGAGATAGATGCCAGAGCAACAAACTGTTTTGGTCCTCTTAGCACTGAGGATGGGACTGGGAACTTTAGGCATGCAAGTCTGGTGCTCTACCAGTTGAGCCATTTCCCCAGTTCTGCAGTACTATTTTTGCTGCAGTTAGGTGAATCCATGTATGTGGAACCCTTGGATAAAGGTCAACTCTGTTTAACATTTAAATGTATGTAGCAGAGCTGGGGGCACATGCATGTGTAGTTTCACCAGCCCAGGTTGCTCTTTCCTTCAGACAGAGACATCACAGCATTAGTGCTTCCTCTAGTGCCATAGCATCTCATGTGGTGCCAGGGATTGAGCCTGGGTTGAGTGCATGGTAAATAAAGCACACATTTTAGTGTGTGCACTTAACCAGGGGCGCCACCACCTGGCCCCCTAAAGCACACATCTTAGCAGGTGAACTCTCCAGCCTGTAGTTAACATTTTAATATTTGAATGTTTTAAAGGTGAAATATTCACATAGAATTTGTGAAATTAAACACACATTTAAAAATCTACCATGGGGGCTGGGAGGTGGCACACCTGGTAGAGTGCACACACTACCATGCATGAAGAGCCAGGTTCTAGTTCTCAGTCTCTGCCCGCAGAGGGTAAGCTTCATGAGAGATAGAGCAGTGTTGCAAGTGTCTCTCTTTCTCTCCCTCACTCTCATCCCCCCTCTATTTCTCTCTATCTCTGTATAAGAAAGAAAGGAAAAAAGGAAAGAAAGGGCAAGCTGCTGGGAGTAGAGGAGTCATCATGCAGGCACTGAACCCCAGCAATAATTCTGGTGGCAAAAATAAATAAATAAATACCATGATGAAGGACGTCAGTTCGAGGGCAGTGAGGGGACTAAGAGGTCACCACACACTGCCTTTCACAGGACCCAGATTTCTTGGAGCACTGGTTGGCTGGAGGACTGTATACACAGTTGGAGAAGGGAAACCCAGAGGCATCTGACAACTTCTTGGAGGAGGTCCCACTTTTGCAGAGTTTCAGCATCCCCAGCATAGAGACTGGCAGGCAAGCCTGGAGACACCATACTATATGCTAGTCTACAGAACTGGCGTGAACAGCCAGGTCTCTCAGCTCATGCCTTTCTACAGGCCTTCTCTGGGTAACAAGACTCCCTCACAGGCAGAGGGTTCCTTCTCCCACAGGAATTATTCTGCAGACCTGTGAGACAGATCAGGAAGCATTGCCACCTGCTGGTGAAAGAAGGAAAGTGCACCTCAGTCTTAACTGATAGCAACCTACAAGTTTCATTCAAATTCCAGCTCCTTTCTAGAAGGACCAATCCCTACTCCTTCAAATTTCTTCTGTCTCCCCTTCCCACTGTCTAGGAATAACACTAGTGGCATCTGCTTTGGTCTTATCTACAAGGTAAAGAAAAGTCCTTTTAGCAAGGGTTAGTTACTCTTACATGAGGCCTCATAGTATGGACTCTTAGTTACTCTTACATGAGGACCTCATAGTATGAGTTTACAAAGTATGTCCTCAGCTTTCCTGGCTTTCATTCCAAATCTGGTAAACATTTGAAAGCTTGAAGAATGCACCAGGGAAAAGGCTTATCAAATAGCATATGACGAATGGGTGCATAAGCACCAGAACATGGATCTCCTGTGGCTACATCATTGGAGTAATGTTACTGTACTTTAAAATATTGGGCTGCTGGAAAAGTCTTAACAGGAGCCGGCTGGTAGTGCAGTGGGTTAAGCACATGTGGCATGAAGCACAAGGACAAACATGAGGATCCTGGTTCGAGCTCCTGGCTCCCCAACTGCAGGGGGCTTGTTTCACAACCGGTGAAGCAGGGATGCAGGTGTCTATCTTTCTCTCCCTGTCTTCCCCTCCTCTCTTGATTTCTCTCTGTCCTACCCAACAACAGCAATAACAACAACAAGGGAAACAAAAATGGGGGGAAGGGGAATGGCCTCCAGGAACAGTGGATTCATAGTACAGGCATTGAACCCCAGCGATAACCCTGGAGGCAAAAAATAAATAAAATTTAAAAACTTATTTAAAAAAGAAAAGTTGGGCGGGGGGTAGATAGCATAATGGTTATGCAAAGATACTCTCATGCCTGAGGCTTCAAAGTCCCAGGTTCAATCCCCTCCACCACCATAAGCCAGAGCTTAGTAGTCCTTTGGTAATAAAATAAAATTAAATAAAAAAATCATCCGGTTTGAGTCCCAGACTCTCCACCTGTAGGGGAATTGCTTCACAGGTGGTGAAGCAGGACTGCAGGTGCCTATCTTTCTCTCCCCTTCTCTTTCAATTTCTCTCTGTCCTATCCAACAACAAGGACAACAATAATAGTAACAACACCACCAATAAACAAGGGCAACAAACAGGGAAAAAAATGCCCTCCAGGAGCAGTGGATTCATAGTGTAGGCACCGAGCCCCAGCAATAACCCTGAAGGCAAAAAAAAAAAAAGTCATATTTTTCTATGTTTTCCTATGAAAAAATGTGTCATGACTTTTTTCTGACAACACAGTAATTGATGAAATCTAGATTAGTGGTTTTCAGATTATGGCCCTGTACAGTAGCACCAGCAATTACTTGGAAACATGTTAAAAAACAAACTCTTAGGATTCACTCCAGAATTGAATCTGGAAGTCTGGGGGGTATTAAGTCCAGCCACCTGTGTTTTACCATCTGAGAATCTGAGTCACTGATATAAAGTAATTATACCATCCTCCTAAATAAATAAACTTTTATTTGGGAATGAATTTCCCTTTACAGTAAAGTTACAGACTATAGAGTGTTCCTACATACTCTGCATCTAATACCTCACCCAGTGATAATACTGATAATAAAAATCCAGTCCTTATTCAAGTCTCTAGTTTATCCACTAATGTCCTGTTCTTGTTGTTCCAAAATCCAATCCTAGAAATTACACTGCATTTAGGAATACATTCCTTTGAAATGTCACTGGTTACTCATTTATTTTTCTCTGGGATAAAGAACAGGTGGGAAAGCTGTTTTCATTCATGAGCTGGGGAGACTGAGACTTGAAAATGTCAAGTGATTGTGTTCCCTTAGGAGGGCAGGAGAACAAGGTCTGCTTCATTCTGCAGACTCTTCCTCTATCTCTTCTCTTTCTTCTGGATTCTTGGTTAGCAGAAACTGTACTGGAATGTCCCTACTGGACTTTCATGCCCCATCCACACAGACAGAGATGTCCTCATTACAGCCAACCCAGCCTTAGGAGAGATCATCCCCTTCTGTCACCTTTTCTACTTTATAGGGTTGGGACAATATTGCAGTGACTTCAATCTGGGTATAGCAAGTTCATGTGTGTGTGAGTGAAAGAGAATGTGTTATCTGCTTATTCCAAATCATTTCTGATAGATGAAAACTGCCACATTTTCTTGTAGTTTCTTCAGTGGATATTATTTGTTTTTTCATCCTTGAATCTGGGCCAACCTTCTAATTTGCTCTGGCTAAAAGACCTTGTCAGAAGTGATATGTCAATCCTGGGTGCAGAACTAGAAAAGCTCTACTCTTACTCTTGGCACCTAAGGTCAGCATGTAAGCTGAAACTGCTAGAAAGGTGACCTGCCACCATTCCAAATCACCCAGGCAACTGCTGGATAAATAAGTAAGGCTATTTCTAGATATCCCTGCATGTTCTGAGGTGGAAGTTATTGTATGTAGCTCCATGAGTGGCCCCAGACAAGGTCTGTTTAACTGTTCAGGAGGGATGACAATGGTAGTTGATTGTGCCAAGGAAATAAATAGGGGTGGGGAGTGGGAGGGTGGACAGGAAAGAGTTCCCCTTCTAAAGGTTTGAATTTATAATAAGTTTACAGATACTGCTGGCTTGGCCTTTTCCCTCCCCCATTACTTTCTTCTTTGAACACAGACATAAGTCTAATAAGAGTTCCAGAACTCACTTGTCACTTTGCAACAGCAAGCAATGAAAGAAAGGTCTAAAGGATTAGAGGTGTGAGCTCTACTTTGCTAAGTTGTTGAGTCAATACAATTAGCCATCTGTCTCCAGAATTCATGTGATGTGGAAAAACAGACTTTAAGCCCCTGTAACCTAGGCCTTTTCTTTACTTGCAGCTGAATATATTCTACATAATAGAATATGTAAAGGCAAAAATGCAAAAGAATCCTTGTTCTTGGGAATCTGGAGCAAACAGCTTGTGACTCTAAACCTATGTCCTTTCTCATTTCATCTTCTCAGTACTCAAGAGCAAGGCCATGACCCTGTTTTCACAGAGGTGGAAACTAAGACTCCCATAATGTTCAGTAGTGAGTCTGAGGAATGCTCCCCCATAAGCCCTAGAAAAAGGAGAAGGTTCCCCTGCTACGTTTTCTGCATCATCCAGTCTTTTGGAGGTCATTATTTTGAGCTTTTGGGAGTGGTGACAGATGCCAAGGAGGCTGCTATTGCAAGTCTGGTGTGGAAGCACCCAGGTACACCCTGAGGTCTGAGAGGGTGGACTGGACAAGCTTGGCAGGGATGGTCTCTCGCTGAAGCTGCTGGTAGGCGGCATAGCGGTGGCATCCCCCAAAGGAGTAAAAGTAGTCACCACCCTGAGCCCCTTTGATCCAGAGGACGTCAATGGGAGGCACACTGTCAGGGTCCGTCTGAAGAGAAGAAAGCACAGGATGAGTAAGCATGGCATAATACTTGGTAGTTTGCAAAGTAGGCTGTCCCTTTGTGCTAAGATCCTACAGGGTACTCACTGGCTCCTATGAACCTATAAGGGATAACTATTAGATTTCTAGGAATTTCAGATCTCGTTAGTTTGAAAATCAGTGATGATGATATTTACACCAGGGAAATGGGCAGCTGGTACAAACCTCCCCTACAGAGGCAGCTTGTTAGACACTTGTCAGCATACTGAAACGTGTGTACTAGATGCATGGCACTGTTTCAAACTCAGGAAATAAGGCATGGCCAGAATGAGACAGACACAGCCCCCAACTTTGTGGAGTTTCAGTCTAGCAGAGCAGAGGGCATGAAGGGAGGGATGTTAATAAATGCAATGAAGACGAAAACATAGGCTGGCATGACAATGATGGAATCCACAAGACCTCTCTGTGGTGACAGTGGAGCAGGAACTTGTACATAAAGCTGGGATTGCTTAGAGTAAGTCTGACTGCCTGGTTCAAATCTCAGCTCTGTGACTCTCTTTCCTTATGTTTCAGTTGCCCCATCTATCAAAGGGGGATAAAAATAACAGACCCATCCCACAGAGCCATGGGCCTAAATGAGCTACTATGTAGAAAGTACTCTCTTCAACCCAGAGAGTATGCACCCGAGAAGAGGCACCCCCACACTAGCTGGGCACACAGGTGTTCAGAGGAAGATATTGTCTGAATGAGGTTGGAGGCAACAGGAAGTAGGTAAGTTTACATAGCTCTGAGAGGATGGGCAGAAAGGGCAAATGCAAGAAGAAAGAGGAAGCTCGGAGCTAACTTCCTATTGGGGGTCTGAGTAGTTCTCTAAGGAGGAAAAGCCTGGGGTAGGTGAGGTATGGGGAAACAGCCTACAAGGAGACCCATTGACTGTGAATGGCGAGGAGACTTCCTGCACTGGCTCACAGGTTTGCTCTTACAATGATACTTTGATAGATTCATACATATCTATGTAGTCCAAAAATGATGTTTTAAAAAGATATTTTATTTACTGGAGAGAGACAGAGAGAAATTGAGATGGATGAGGTAGATAGGGAGAAAGAAGAACATCTACAACACTGCTTCACCACTTGCAAAGCTTCCCCTCTACAGGCAGGGGCTTGAACCTGGGTCTTTGCACATTGTAATATGTGCACTCAACTGGGTGGGCCACCACCTGGTTCCTAGAAATGATTTTAAAAAATATTTGATAATATTAAAGAGAGAGGGGAAAAGAGAGATCAGAGCAGGGGAACACACACACACACAGACACACACAGACACACACAGACACACACACACACACACACGCTCTGTACTCTAGCTACCGATCATTCAAAAATAAGGCACAACAGTTATAAGCTGGGCTCTGGAACCTATTAAATTCATATTTGATCTCAGTTCCTCTACAGAGCAGCTGGAGAAGCCTGGGCCAATGACTTTACTTATTTGAGCATCACTCCTCCCCAATAAAATAGAAATAAGACAACTTGGAGAGAGGTAGATGAAGATTAAAAGTGCTGACACATATAAGGCCCTGGAGTACAGCCAACCCAATAGTGAAGAGCTGTTGAGGACCACTTGGTCCAGGCAAGCCTTGTGCTGGGTGGCCAGAATAAGAGTTTCAAAGGTGCTCGCTATCTTCCTGGAACTGGTGCATATGTAACTTTACTTGGCATAAGGCAGTTTGTAGAATGAATTAAATTAAGGATCTTGAGATGTAGAGATTATCTCAGGTTGTTTAGATGCGCCAACTTTTAGGATTTAGGGTCCTTAAAAGTGTGGGGGGGAAGGTAGAGGCAGAAGAGAGGTTTGCTGTTGCTGGATTTGAAGATGGGAGAAAGAAGCCATGAGCAAAGAATGTGGGAGGCCCCTAGAAGGTGGCAAAGGAGGGGAAGTGGATTCTTTCCTGGAAACCACAAGGGGAAAGAGAAGTCCTAAAACCCTGCTGACACCTTGATTTTTAGCCTACAGAAAACCATTTTGGACTTCCAAACTATAGAATTGTGAAAGCCATAATCTGTATTGTTCTAAGCCAGCAAGTTTCTAGAGTATCACAGTAGCCACAGAAAGTGAATGCATGTGCTTACACATGCTCTGTTTACAGGTGAGCAAAGACAGGACTACAGGCCTATAGACCTGGCTCTTGCCCTTAAAGAGTGTCTGGGTTTGGTGTGGAAGACAGGTTTCTAACTAAATAGGTCATTAAAAGCCAGTGGGCTAAGAGCTAACACATTGGATCCTGTCAGGGAAGATACTAGGACAGGAAGAAACAAAGAGGAGATAGGAGAGTTCTGGGGAGAAGCCCATGCAAGGACAGGTGTAAGGCAGGAGAGAGAATGCACTACTACATCCCTCTATAAACAACAGGCACATGACTAACTTCCTGTTTCTGTGGAGTTCATGAGAAGTGGGGAAGACAACCAATAGAATACAACTACTGGGTTCAGGTGGTGTACCTGGTTGAGTGCACATGTTACAGTGCACAAGGACCCAGGTTCAAGATCCCAGTCCCCACCAGCAAGGGGAAAGTTTCACAAGTGGTGAAGCAGGACTACAGGTGTCTTTCTGTCTCTCCCCCTCTCTGTCACCCCCTCCCCTCTCGATTTCTGGCTGTCTCTATCCAATAAATAAAGATAATAATTTTTAAAAATAGGAAAAAGAGACCAATTACCCCCCCAAAAAAAAGAAAGAAAAGAAAAGAAAGAAAGAAAGAAAATAGTACAACTACTTAGTTCATACTAACACTTAAGTGCTTCCTGGTTAATGGGAGAACTAGTGAAATCAGGGCTCCATTAATGAGGGTGCTCAAACAGGAGGCCTGGATAAGGAGAAGCAGGTCTGGTGGCCATCCTGGGAGGTGTGGGAACAGCACTGTAAACACAAGGTCTGAAAACCATCTCAGAGCTGGAGAGGTTTTCCTGGAGCTTCAGGGTTTCAGTAGCTACATCCCAAGGGTCAGAGGAAGGGGATGAGATGCTAAGTACTGAAGTTTAGCCTTATGTCCCCTCCCGCTCCCAAAATTCCTATGGAAATCACTTCAACATTCCTGAAGAACCTGTCCTCTCAGGGATGAGGCTGACCCTTGTGCTCTGCCAGTCCCACTTCCACAAGGCCTGCCCAGCAGACAATGGCACACCCAGTCCCATCACCACTGAAAGCACCATCAGCTCATCTCTTCAGAGTGTGATGGTCATGAAGTGAGCACCGAGACCCAGAATGCCCACTTGGTAACTGTCTAAACTTGAACAAATGTCTTGTACTCTCTTGGGCTCCAGCTTCCTCCTCTGTAAAAAAAAAAAAAAAGAAAAAGAAAAAGAAAAAAAGAGCAGAACTAGTGTAGGCAGCTCACAGAGTTGATGTGAAGAAGTTAAATCACTCTGCTTATTAGAGTTAGTAATCGTTCTTCTAATATTCGTGTCCATTTCCCACATAGTTTAAATGAGGAAACAGACCCAGAGAGGCCCAGGCATTTGGTCAAGATCACACAGCAGACTGAACTCCGGTGGAGTTTGGAACCACTCAGGCCCAGTGATCAGCTCGACTTTGCCCCTCTGCAGCCCACCCTCCAATCGGGCTGCCCCGGGGGTCTCACCCGAATGGTGTCCACCAGGCTCTGAACCTTGGCGGGGTCAAGCACGGACGGCAAGGGCCGAATGAGCACGCTCAGAGGCACGTAGTGCACCGTGGCGATGCAGCCCGAGTGAATGCTGCCGCCCTGCGCGCCTCCGCTGGGCCCGGGTCCCTCAGTCGCCCCTTGCCTCGCCCCTGCCGCCACCCCCGGCCGGCCCAACGCCCCTCCGGCGCGTAACCCCATCGCGCCGCAGCTACGGGCTGCAGCGCCTCCCCCTGGGCTTTAACCTCCACTGGGCTGTACCATTCCGTGAGGGCTAGGGGGAGCCTTGCACCCCCAGGGTGCTTCTCCCCAGTCCGGCTCCGCGGTGGTCCCGCCCCAGGCCACGCTGGACACCTAGACTTGGGGTCTGTTTGCTGGGCACAGGTAGGCGGGCGTGGGACTCTCTTACCCGCTGGCGCCGCCTCCCCTCTGCCGCGCGGTGTCCGGAAAGTGGAAGAGCCGGGGCGGGCTGATTCAGGGTGAGTTTGCAGATCTTGGGGCAGGAGGGCCGCGGGTGACGCACTGTCGGGGTGACTCAGCCCCGCGGGGGTGGCGGGACCTGCAGAACCAGGATGAGTTGGCAAAACCCACAGTGCTTGGCCGCCTCCAGCCCAGGATACCCGGCGAACGTTTACAGGCCCTGTTATTCTACTTACAGCAGTAAAGCTTCTAATCTTGGTGCTGACTGTGCCAGGCACCCGCACTTTGCATCTGTGCTGCCCTATTTAGACTTTCAAAACAACCCTGTAAACTAGATATGATAATCATTCCCATTAAAAACTTGTCTATTCTAATTCTAGCCAGAGCAGTGCTCAGTCCTGCTAATGGTGGTGCTGGGCGTTGAGCCTGGGATCTCAGAGATTCCGACACAAAAGTCCTTTATAACCATTATGCCATCTCCTCTGCCGTTTTACTTTAAAATTTACCAGTGAACTGATCTGACGTCGTATTGGTGCTACTGACAAGCATTCTGGCCCTTGTTTCCATTTTACAGATGAGAGAACTGAAGCACAGCAAGGTTAAAGTGTTTTGGCCAAGGTCAAATCCAGGCAGTCTGGTCCCCGGATGTACTCTCTAGCTCATATCTGGCTGCTGCCAAACAGCATAAATAACTGTCACAAGGAGGCATTGGAGTCCTGCTGCTGGTCTGTGGGCACTACCCTGAAGTTCCATTCTGTCTTCTGGCATCCTCACAGCATCACTAGGAAGTTGTATGGTTGTCCACTCACCTAAGGTAGAGCTGCTGAAAAATGAAAAATCATCTTAGGTCAGAGCCCCAGGTCATGTAAATACTATGGCTTGCTTAAAGATGTGGATACCTAGGCTGCAAGGGTGTGTTGATGACAGCTTCAGAAATGCTAGCTGCCATCCTGACTCTTCAGTTCAACATCATCTATTTCCTCTTTTTTTCCCTCTATTCTTTTGAGTCCAGGTTTAGCTTCCAATGACCTCTGGAGCCAGAGGAAGGCAGGCAGAGGTTCCTGGTTTAAATTCTAAGAGTTCATCAGTACCTATGGCAACATGCGGACTTGGACAGATTTTGACCTGGGTTGAGATCCCATCTGACCACTCCCTAGCTGTGTAGTTACAATTGAATTGCTTAACTTCTGTGAGACTCAGTCTTCCTTTCTGTAAAATGGTTGCTGGGAGATTGCAGGAACACTGGGAGATGACGACTGATGGAAGGTAGGATGGGGTACTTACTTAGATAGTGATAATCAAGGAAGATGACCAGTTTTATCATGAATACTTGTAGTACAGAAGTCACACTTGACTAAAAGCACCAGGAAAGGCTTCTCAGAGGAAGGCATTCAAACTGGAATATAGCTTGGTCCAAGAGAGTTAAGACACACCAAAGTAAAGGACTCTGGGTTGGGGGTGGGGGGATTTCATGTCCTGGAACATGATGGCAGAGGAGGACCTGGGGGGGTTAATTTTTTTTTTCCTCCAGGGTTATTGCTGGGGCTAGGTGCCTGCACCACAAATCCACTGCTCCTGGAGGTTATTTTTTCCCCTTTTGTTGCCCTTGTTGTTGTTGTTATTGATGAATATGCCACTGATGTCATTGCCGCTGGATAGGACAGAGAGAAATTGAGAGAGAAGGGGAAGACAGAGAGGGGGAGAGGACAGACACCTGCAGATCTGCTTCACTGCTCGTGAAGTGACTAAATTATTATGTGGAAAAATGAGAAAAGTGAAAAGGGGTAGATGGCATAATAGTTACACAAAGAGACTCTTGTTCCTGAGGCTCCAAGGTCGCAGGTTCATGGTGAATTCACCCTCTTCACCCCATCTTGAATGGAGCTTGAAGATATCATGATAAGTGAGATAAGTCAGAAACAGACGGATGAATATGGCATGATCTCACTCACAGGCAGAAGTTGAAAAACAAGATCAGAAGGGAAAACTCTAAGCAGAACTTGGACTGGAGTTGGTGTATTCCACCAAAGTAAAAGACTTGGGTGGCAGAGAGGGTTCAGGTCCTGAAACATGATGGCAGAGGAGGACTTAGTGGGGGTTGTATTGTTATATGGCAATGTAAAAACTATTGTATTTTACTGTTGACTGTAAACCATTAATCTCTCAATAAAGAAATTAAAGAGAGAGAGAATAAGCAGGTGATAGTTTAGGTATAAAGCTTTGGAGGCACTTGAATGACATGAATTTGAATCCTGAGTTCACCACTTGTTGGCTCTGTGATGTAGTTGGGCTGAGGAGCAGTGTATTCAGCTTCTCTGTGCCTTGGTTTCTTCTCTGGGTTGCTATGGAGAGTTTATGAAAATAGCACATTACATGTTTGGGAAGGTACCTGACACACAGAAAGTGCTGAACCAATGGTAGGTATGAAGGCTATTCCAACCACAGGAGAAACTTGAGAGCAAAAGAAGAGAGTCCCAGGCTGGATTGAAGACAGACATGTTGGGCTTGTGGTCCTCCTTCTTACCCTGGTTGGCATGTGCATGGGAAATGTATACTTACCAGGAAAATTTAGGGTGGTACCAGTAAAGGGCAAGGAAGAAATGGCTGCATTGCCATTTCTGATCCTTTCCAAACCCTTTGTAAAAAAAAAAAAAAAAAAAGATAGTGCCCATCACTCAAAATTGTTGAGAGTGAACTAGAAGAAAAACATAACTGGTCTATGACTACTGTGTGACTCTCCCACTTTGCTGTTGAAGCTCATTTGTTTTGGGTTCTTTCTCTCATGCAAAACTTAGAATGCTGAAGCCATTATGAATTTAACTTAAACCATTCCTTTTGTCAGATCTAAAATAAAACTCCAGTAAGCATCTAAATTGTACTTTGTTTCAGGGTGTAGAACTGCTATCTGTACCTCCACTTTGGAATTATTGAGAATTAAGAGAGCTGCATCACACCAAGAGTGAGCTTGTTCTTTCTTACTATTTCCTTATTACGGAAAGTAAGAAGAGACAGAAGATTAGTTTCTGGAATGGAAATGCAGAGAGTTGACCTGAATCTTTCATGATGATATAACAAGTAAGGCCCCTGTTCCTGGTAGCAAATTTTATGTTAGTCACCTGTGGTTCAATTTGTCCAAAAATTGGGGCCAGGTGGTGATGCACCTGCTTAAGTGCACGCTACAATTTGTCCAAAAATCATAGAAACAACTGGATAGAAAAGAAGGACTTTGGGGCAAGATAACTATAAGTTGATAAACAAGCTTGGCCAGAAAAGGCTGTAGAGCAAGCTTCAGAGAGGGGAAGGGGTCTGGGTTTTGCCATGTAGAATTAGGGTGACATAACCATCTATACATGTTTAGGAATGTTCCAGGGAAAATCAAGCATATTGATGCAGGAATTATGGGTATGTGTAGCTGAGGAAGATAAACTCAATAATATAATAACACATTGCACATACAGAAAATAGCGGAGAAATATTAGCAGGGTATGCTTTCTAATATGGCAATAAAGAAATAGTTCAAGAAGGCCGCTTTAGTGCAGTCTCTAAGTACTTCCGTCTAGCCGAGAACCTGGAGTTCTTATCAGTATGCAGGTATTTGAAAGATTCTGTCTAGGTTCAAGAAAAGCCAAAGAATGTAACAGGAGAGGTTGTCACATCATCCAAACTATATAGGCCTCAGGCCAGTCTGTTTTTTTTAAATTTTAGTTTTCTTTCTTCTTTCTTTCTTCCTTTCTTTCTCTCTTTCTTTTCTTTATTTTTCCCAGAGCACTGCTCAGCTCTGGCTTTTGGTGGTGTGGAGAATTGAACCTAGGATTCCATTAATTCCACACATGAAAATATTTTGGGTTGGGGGTTGGGTAGTCGTGTACCTGGTTAAGCGCACATATCACTATGAGCTCAAACTCCAGCCCTCAGGTTTGGTAAGTTATGAGCCCTAGCAGGTAAACTATCTCTGGGTCTCTCTCTTCACTCAGAAGAAGAAGGAGAAAGAGGAGGAGGAAGAGGAGGAGGACCTCAGTGTGTCCTAACTTCCATCTTTGAAAATAGTTAAATAGTAATGTGTGACGTGTGGAGCTCTAGCAGCCATCCTGATGCTATGAGAGACAAGACCGAGAATAAAAACCAGAAAGTGGATGATGATGGTACAAAACAATAGAAAGAATCTGGATCTTTGGTAATATTGTCCAACAATCTCTTTCTCACCCTTGAATATACCTACCTCTAAACTTCCTATTTTGGAAAAAAAAAAATCTCCAGATTCAAGTTATTTGAATTTGTAGCCAAATAACAATTGAAATTTTGCAGCCCCACTTCTCTTTAAAACTGAGATGGACACTCTGAACTTCTGAAAACAAAAACAGAGAAGATGGGGAAATATCTATGTTTTTCTATGCGAAAATGCATTACGACTTTTCTAACAATATATTTTTTAACTTTTTTTTTAATTGTCACCCAGGTTATCACTGGGAACCCACTGCTCCTGGAGGCCATTTTTGGAGTTTGAGCTTCCCCCTCAAGACCACATGAGAGCACATACTACTTGGGGAAGCTCCATGGATGGTATAGCAGTACTGTGGTATCTGTCCCTCTCATTATGTCTCTCTCTACCTGGAATAATAAAGAAAAGAGTGGGGGAAAAATAGTCAGAAAGTGGTAGGATCATGCATGTGTGCAAGATCCCATTAGGGCTAACACTGAGAGAGAGAGAGAGAGAGAGAGAGAAGCTCTTTTATTAACCACTTCCTACAACCACCAATCTTTTCTTCACATCTTATTGGCATCTTATTTCTTACATGTCCATCCCAAAACCAATCCTTGGCAATGGGAGTAGAATTATCACAATTGGTTGAGGGTTTTTATTTTATTTTATTTTATTTTATTTTATTTTATTTTATTTTATTTTATTTTACTTTTGGAGATGGGTGGTGGCACACATGTTATCATGTACAAGGACCCAGTTTCAAGCCCATCGCCACCTGCAGAGGGGAAGCCTCAATAAACAGTGGAGCAGTGGTGCAGGGAGTCTCTTCTTTCTCTCTCTCTCCTATTTAATCCTCTATCAAAAGAAAAAATATTCATTGAATATCAGAGAAGGGGGTTTACATGACACACACACACACAGAGGAGAGAAAAGCCATAGCACGTCTGTGATACATGAGGTGCCAGGAACCTCATGCAAGTCTGGTGCTCTATAAGTTGAGCTATTTCTCCAGTAGCAGTATCAGCCAAGCTTAACAGGCACACACCTCTGGGTTGAGGGACATTTATCTACCCTTGAAGTTCATTGCCTCCTGATCCCTGAACAGAATTGGCAAGACCTGGTTTCTGCAAACTAGTTTCCTTGTGGGGAATCTCCATTCCCCCACTCTCAGGACTGTGTGGTTGGTGGAGCACTACTTTAGGAGTAGTGGTAGCTGTGGTAGCAGATAATGGAGGAACAGTTGCCTAATCAGCAATTCCATTGTATAAACCCATCTTTACCTAAACTAATGAGACCATTAAAAGGCTTAAGTCTCAGGGGCTGGGTGGTGGTGTACCGGGTTTAGCACACATAATACAAAGTGCAAGGACCCACACAAGTCTTCTGGCTCCCCACCTGCAGGGATGTCACTCCACAAGCCCTGAAGCAGGTCTGCAGGTGTCTTTCTCTCCCCCTCTGTCTTCCCCTCCTCTCTCCATTTCTCTCTCCTATCCAACAGTAGCAGCAACGATAACATTGGGGAAAAAATGGCCACCAAGAGCAGTGAATTCATGAGGGAGGGAGGGAGGGAGGGAGGAAGTAAGAGAGAGGGAGAGAGAGAGAGAGAGAGAGGAAGGGAAGGGAAGAGAGAGATTTAAGCCTGTTGTGGTGATTAAGCTGAGGTATCTTCCACCAGAACTGAAATAAACCTAGAATAGGGAAATGGAGAAGTTCTGTGAATCTAAATCTGTTTTGGTCTTGAATTCTCTCCTATACAAGATTTATGTGCAGGTGGTTTATTTGGGATGTGGTCTAGTTACTATTTATATAAAAATAAAAAGCCACTCCAAAATTTATCCACAGAAAATAATCATTTTCTTATCCTCACAGATTCTGTGGTGTGGCCCAGGAGGTGGTGCAGTGGATAGAACTGGATTTCCAAGCAGGAGGTCCTAAATTTGATCCTTAACATTGCATATGCCAGAGAGTTACTCTGATTTTCTCTCCTCCTCTCTAAGATTAATAAAAAGCAAAACAAAACAAAAAATCACTTTAAATAAATAAATAAACTCACTGGGAGGGGGAGGTGGCATGATGTTTATGTAAAGAGACTCTTATGCCTGAGGCTTCAAAATTTCAGGTTTAATCCCTTGCATCACCATAAACCAGAGTTGAGCAGTGTTCTAAAAAAAAAAATTACAGGAAACAAACAAAAAATTTAGCAGGGCACAGTGGGAACTGTATGTCTCTGGTCATCAGCTGGGAGGTAACTCAACTGCTGGGTCTGAAATCAACCAGAAATAATGCTACATAACCAGCACATGATACTGCCTGTGAGTCAGATTACCAGCATGTGGCCTCCCACAGTGGTCTGGGCTTCCTCATAGCATAGCATTTGCCTTCTGAGAGTATCCCAAGAGAACCTAGCAGAAACTTCACTGCCTTTTCCAGTCTAGTCTTAGAAGTCAGAGAGCATTGGTTTTATGTTGTCTCATTTGCAAGAGCTGTCACATGCCCCCTAGGCTGGAGGGGCAGAAAAGAGATCTTCTTTTTCTTTTTCTCATTTTTTTTTTCTTCATCATATAGGCTTCAATGCTTCAGGCCAATTTTGTTCATAGAGGATGGGGAAGAGGGAGGAAGGGAGGGAGGGAGGGGCTGACTGACAGACAAACACACTGTGGCACTGAAGTTTTCTCCAGAGTGGTGGGGGCTGGGTTTGAACCTGGGTTCTATACATGACAAAGCAGGTGCACTATCCAGGTGAGCTACTTTGTAGCCCCAAGAGGAGAAAGAAGGAAGGAAGGAAGGAAGGAAGGTAAAGCAGGTGTGCAGGTGTCTATCTTTCTCTCCCCCCCTGTCTTCCCCTCCTCTTTCTATTTCTCTCTGTCCTATCCAACAATGACATCAATAACAATGATAATAACTACAATAATAAAACAACAAGGGCAACCAAAGGGAATAAATAAATAAATATATATTTTTAAATCATTCCTACCACCATAAGCCAGAGCTAAGCAGTGCTTTCTCTGGTCTGTGTGTGTCTGTATCTCTGCCACTCTCTGTATCTCTTTCTCTCTTTCTTACTAAAATAAAATAAAGTATTAAAAGATTCTAAAAGAACTTGTGGGGTGGGAGGTATTATGGCCATCATCTGTAGGAGGTGACCCTGGAAAGAATAGGGAAGACAGAAATGCCAGCAAAAGGTCTGCTAGTGAGCAGTTTCGCTACATGGCCACCTGGAACTCACTCCTGCTTGGGCCAAGAAGTCCAAGATTCCTTTATCAGAATTGCTTTAAGGAGGGGCCTGGGGGGGTAGTGAGGGATGTGGAGGAATATGTATTATTCACTGATTTCTCTTTCTTCCTGGATAAGGGAGGCCCAAGGATATTAAATCTCTGCCAGTTTTGGATTGTTCTGACTGAGCAAGTGTCTGAGGACCCAAAGAATGAAGCTCTCTGCTTGGGATGACCCAAGGGAATAAAGGGCAGGACATCAATAAATTCCTTTTCTGGCCAGACCAGCTGAAATTCATGCTTCTAGTCTGTAAGCAAAGGCTACTGCTACTTGCTTCCCCTTCTTGCTCCCGAGCTCCCTGCTTCTTCCTTAACAGTTTGACCCAGATGTAATACCTACCTGTTCTCTTTCATTTTTGATAAAGAATCTTACACATATAGCACTCAGGTGTGCAAACGACTTTCTTGATGTTTGTGATAACAAAGATTTCTGTGTCACAAAAAGAACATTAGATCTTACTTTTCCCCATCCCTAAAATATTCTTGTTCAGCTTTACAGCTAGAATTACAGGATTCTGCTGTTTTTCTGGATACTGTTCTATCTTTCTGTTTTCTTCTCTACCTCTTTGTAACTTCTACTGACCCCCTAAGTACATGTTGTTAATTTAGGAAAAAGAGTTTTTTCTTCTTTGGCAATCTTGGGGCCTTATGTTAACTGGGGCAGCCTCCTTCTTTGTCCATTTCTTTATCAGCTTCAACTTCTACAGCAAAATACCATAGGCTGAGGGGCTTGTAGACAAGAATTTAGAGGGACAGAGAGCTCACTGGATAGGGTGTGCGCTTTTCCATGTGCTTGACCCCATTGGAGCCCAGGCACCACGTGGGAGGTGCAGTGGCAGTAAAGGGAGTACCTGTGCTCTGGTCTCTCTCCCTGTGTGTGTGTGTGTGTGTGTGTGTGTGTGTGTGTGTGCCTCTATCTAAATGAAAATATAGCCCATAGAACTAGAGTCATGCATACATGAATTCCTGACTCTGCAAAAGTAAATAAACAAAAATCTATTTCTTACAGTTTGGGAGGAAACCAGAAGTGTAGGTGGTGCTGGACGATACCGTGTCTGGTGAGAGCCTGCTTCCATGTTCATAGATGGCCATCTTCTTGTCCTCGCCTGATGGAGGGGACAGGAGAGCTCTCTGGGGTCTATTCTTATAATGGCACTAAACCCATCCATGAAGGCTCTGATCTTATAATTTAATCATCCTCCCCAAAGTTCCACCTCTGATACTATTATGTAGGAGATTAGATTTCAACACAAGAATTTTAGGAAAACATAAACATTTAGTTCATGCCCAGGAAAATATAGAGAGCCTCTCCCAAGCAGTGATGGAATAAAAGCTGTTCTCATCAGACTTGGCTGACTTAAATGATGCTCTCCAGAGGACTGGAGAGGTGGTTCCACGGGCAGAGTGCAGGACTTGCATGTGTGAGCCCCAGGCTTGACCCCTAGCACCACATGCACCATAGTATTTTTCTGCCCTTCTCTTCTCTTGTAAAATAAATCTTTAAAAATGTTTTCCAGGGGACCAGGCAGTAGTGCAGTGGGTTAAGCGCATGTGGCGCCAAGTGCAAGGATCCTGGTTGAGCCTGTGGCTACCCACATGTAGGGGGGTCGCTTCACAAGTGGTGAAGCAGGTCTGCAAGTGTCTATCTTTCTCTCCCCCTCTCTGTCTTCCCCTCCTCTCTCCATTTCTCTGTCCTATCCAACAGCAATAACAACAACAACAAGGGCAACAAAATGGGGAAAATAGCCTCTAGGAGCAGTGGATTCATAATGCAGGCACTGAGCCCCAGTGATATCCTGGAGGAATAAAAAAGTTTTCCAGAGTGTGGGAACCTGTCATCTGCTGGGATACCTGTGATTGACTTAGAGGAGACCAAGGAGACCAATCAGTCACACTCCTAGGCTCAGTCTCCTCTGAGCCTCCTAAATATGTTAAGTATTGGGTGCATATCTGAATAGATGTGGCATTTGTTGATTAGGAAGCGGTGGAGCAAAGGCCTTGACATTAATACTGCCCATTTGCCCACCTCTCACTTCTGCTGAAGTTGTAATGGGAAATTTTGTGCAAGTTTAGACCCACCAAGAACTATCAGCTTCCCAGCCCATGCTTCCTGTGTTATTGGCGTTTCTCATCCCTGC
Source organism: Erinaceus europaeus (assembly GCF_950295315.1). NCBI lineage: Eukaryota > Metazoa > Chordata > Mammalia > Eulipotyphla > Erinaceidae > Erinaceus > Erinaceus europaeus. The sequence continues at coordinate 73,796,441 of NC_080162.1, read as the reverse complement.
AGGAGCTCTGCCCCCATCTTGGCACTTAGGTGAACAGTTGTGAGAAGCATTCTAGATCACTCAGCCCATTGTTTCTGTACCTTTCTCAAAGAGCAGCTATTTAAGCCTATTGCAATAGCAGTGATCTTACTCATACACTTTCTGTCTCATCTTCTTGTCTTTTCACTTCTGCTTCCTAAGATTACTTCTCAGATAAACAGCCTGCACAGTGTCAGATTTTGCTATTGGAGACCAGCACAGGTCAGGAGGAGAATGCAAAAATCATTCCTGATAGTTGTGTATTTTGCCTGGGTTACAGTTACATATCTCTTATTAGGTGTATGGCCGGGAGATATTTACCTGTCTGTGCCTTAGCTTCCTAATCTTCAAAATGGCCATGATGATGGTACCTAATTTGTAGGGTTGTAGGAACAATGGCAAGAGATAGTGTAGGTAAAGTCCTTAGAATAGTGCTCAGTAAACATAAGTTGTTTGATTACATTTTAAACTGAGGAAAGATCTTGAAGTCCTTTCTGTATCTGTACTTCCAGACTACATACTGCCAAACTCTTACCTGCAAGTGAAGGAAGCCAATGTGAATTAGCTTAATGAAAATATGAACACTTGACTACTCCTGTGACTGTGGGGTGAAGTTGAGCCTCAGGAAAAACATGGGTTTATAAGTCTTATTTCTCTGTCTCTCACTGTCAGAGGAAAGTATTCTCTCTTATGAAAAAAAAATTTGGGAGTAAGAAGACAGGGGCTGGGTGACTGTTGGCAAAGGCCATTGCTATTTGACAACTCCATCATTTTAGAAGAGTGTTTTTATGGGAGCTGGGTGGTTAAGCACAGGTGGCGCAAAGCGCAAGGATCTGCGTGAGGATCCGGGTTTGAGCCCCCAGCTCCCCACCTGCAGGGGAGTCGCTTCACGAGCGGTAAAGCAGGTCTGCAGGTGTCTATCTTTCTCTCCCCCTCTCTGTCTTCCCCTCCTCTCTCCATTTCTCTCTGTCCTGTCCAACAATGACGGCATCAGTAACAACAACAAGAAAACAACAAGGGTAACAAAAGGGAATAAATAAATATTAAAAAAAAAGAAATGTAAAAAAAAAAAGAAGAAGAAGAGTGTTTTTATTTTCAAGGTTGCCTCCTGGCTCAAGATTGCTGCTGAAGTGCCATCCTGGGAAGAAGTGAAGAAATGGAAAGATGAAAGGCTATAACCTGCTCCTTGTTTGGGTCTTATCTCAGAAGTGACATAGAACACATGTCTTTGTATGTCATTGATTTGATTTCTTTGTATATCATTGATCTGAACTGCCCCAGGATCAGCTGGGATATGTAGTTTTCACCCAATGTGGCAATGTACTCTGCTAAAATTGGAGTTCTTTTACTGAGGAAGGAGAGATTGGAAGTCGCTAAGTAGTCAGCAGTCTGAGCCACCACAGCTCTCAGGTTGCAAGTCCTCTGACTCAGGGAGAAAAGAAATGTCCAAGTTCTAGTCAGATGTTCACATTTGAACCAATCAGTATAGCCACAAATGGCAGAGTTTTGATTTTTTTAAAGCATATGCTACATTATTGATTACGATTTAAATGTACATAGCCCATTAAAAATAATCACTAGTTATCTGCTATTGGCTAGACACTGTCCTAAACCAAGGGAACTTAATGATGAGCAAAAGGACATTTTAATCTCCATCTCAGGAAGCTTGTATAATTTAGTGATAGAGACAGTAATCACAGTGATGAATGGGAAAATGTACGTTGCTGGTGAGTATTGGAACAAATAACGTGGTCTCTGAGGAAGTGATCACCCCACCAGGAGATGGAGAATGAAGAGGCATGAACTAGTAAAGGGTACTGTTGCTGGAGGTACAGATGGAATGTGCTACTGGTAGAACAGCTCGTGCAAATGTCTCATGGCTACAAGATCTCATTCGTAGAAGTGGGAAACCCTGAGGGAGAACGAAAATCTGGTCTCTACCCTGGGCTGGCTTGTGGTGCTTTGGGAATAGCCAAGTGGAGGTAGCCTGTAGACAGATAAGGAAACATAGCTCAGAAAGAATGTTGGAATTTTTTTGAAAATGTAAATTCATGACTCATGTATATGTGGGTGAAAATTGAAGCCATGGTATAATGTATCATTATCATTGAGGTTGTATCACTGAGAATGTACAGTGGGAAGAAGAGGAAATCAAGACAAGAACCTTGAGGAACACAAATAAACAGGAAATGGGTTCCTTCTTTGGATCCAGGAGGGTAAGATTAAAAGTTGCTAGGTTGGGGGCAGTCAGAGAGGTAAAGGGGGAAACAGAAAATTGTGTCATAGAAGTATTTCTTGGCAGTCAGGCGGTAGCACAGAGGGTTAAGTGCAGGTGGTGCAAAGCGCAAGGACGGGCGTAAGGATCCCAGTTCGAGACCCCGGCTCCCCACCTGCAGGGAAGTCGCTTCACAATCAGTAAAGCAGGCCTGCAGGTGTCTGTCTTTCTTTTCCCCTCTCTGTCTTCCCCTCCTCTCTCCATTTCTCTCTGTCCTATCCAACAACAATGACATCAATAATAACTACAACAATAAAACAACAAGGGCAACAAAAGGGAATAAATAAATATAGAAAAATATTTTTAAAATATTCATGCCTGCGACCCCATAGGCCCCATATTCAATCCCCAGCAACAACAAAAGCCAGAGGTGAACAGTGCTTGTGTAATACATAAATAAAATAAACAAAAAAATAAATGTAAAAAAAAAGAAGTATTTCTTTAAGAGAATTGTGAAAAGCAGAATGAATAGTTACCGTAGCTGAGATGCTCTGGGATATAGGTAATAGAGACTTGGTTTGATTGACTTAAACAATAAAGACATTTATACTACATACTATGAAGACCAGAGACATTCCACTGAGTGGGTGTCAGGGTGGACTTTCCATGATGTCATCAGACATGGGCTTTTTCTGTTCCTGTGTTCTGCCACCCATGGTGTGGTCTTTATTTCTTTTCCTGGTGACAATATGACATGTCTCTTTGTTTACATCCATGGGGAAGAACTTTTTTTTTTTCAAATAAAAATAAAGAGGAAAGTTTTCCATTAATTTTCAGGTGGTCTAAGAGGTAGAGCAATGGATAAAATGTTGGTCTCTCAAGAAGAAGGTACTGAGTTCAGTTCCCAGCAGCACATGTACCAGAATGTTGTCTGGTTCTCTTTCTCTCTCTCCTTCTGTATCTTTCATTAATAAATAAAAATCTTTATGAAATAAAACTCTTTTTTTCCTGATAACCTCTTATGTCTCATTGGCCTAAATTGAGACATAAGCCTATTTCTCAACCCTTGGGGGAATGGGATTACTCTTCGATCTATCAAGACTACCCCTCTCACCCCCTTTTAAGTTGATGTGCAGTCCCCCAGTTACATGGCTTCTAATCAAGGAGGGAGGACTGCATTGGATGATACACCTCTACAACTGGTCTGGGTGGGGCACCCAGAAACCATTCCCATCACCCTTGAGAGGTAAAAACTACATTCCTCAGACTTCCTTGCAGTAAGAATTCTGAGTTTTGAATTAGGTTCTGCTAGTTAGATGCAGTTCTGTGAGATCTGGATGACAGAAGTGAGCAGGGGGACATCTTATTGCCTTGTCTCTTGCTACTAGCAAGATGACTATGATGGTACTTAGTTTTTACTTCTCTCTCAAAAACATTTATTTACTTATTTATGAGAAGGAGAGAGAGAGAGAGAACTAGAGCATCATTCTGGCACATATAATGTTGGGGAGTGAACTCAGAACCTCATGCTTGAGGGTCCAACACTTTATCAACTGTGCCACCAGTGAGAATGAGGGTAGTGGGAGAGGTAGGGGCTGAGCTCAAAACCAGGGCCTCATGTGTGAATTGTGCACTCTACCACTGAGATACATTCTTGCCCCTGCACTAAGGTTTTCTGTCATAGTGTTCCAGTGTTGGACCACCACTAGTGTAGTCTGAGATGGGAAACAGCTATAGAGGCAGTGAAAGGGGCCTCTTGGCCCCTGAGTTGCACCTTATAGTGCTGTTTTGTTTTATTGCCACCAGGGTTATTGCTGGGGCTTAGTTCCTGCAGGATGAATCCACCACTTTTAGTGGTTTTTTTGTTTGTTTTGTTTTGACATTTTCTCCTTTTATTTGATAAAACAGAGAGAAAACTGAGAACAGAGGAGGAGATAAGGAGGAAAAAAGACACTTGCAGCACTGCTTCACTGCTGCTGATTATTTCCCCCTGCAGGTGGCTTGAACCCAGATTCTTGCGCATGTTAATGTGTGTTCTCTACCAGATATACCACCACCCAGCACCAAGTGGAACTAAGTAGTTCCAATGAGCCTCCTGACTCCCTAGTGTCTGGCTTTGCAAGTGGGAGTTGCTCTCTTGATGGGTCAGTTGTGTGGTGATATTCTGAAGGTCCAGCTGAGGATCCATCTCTTGAGTCCTTCCCATAATATCATCAGTAGTCAAGTTTCGTGTTAAATACTTTATACTTCAAAGTGATTTAATAGAGGGCATTGGATGCTGGTAAAATGCTTTTCTAGAGTGGGTTCTGTTCTTTGGACCTGAGACAGATGCATCTGTCATACACTGGTTAGTCAGAAGCAGTTTGTAGCCACAGAGGACCATGTGTGGATGGCTAGGGAAGGCATCAGGTGCCTGAGGTGCCCACTGAAGACTGTATGTGTTTTGGCAGGAGAGATCAGATGGAGGGAGCCACACATTTTTGTCATTGTTGGAGATAGTCTATATACAGTTCAGGATATAGCTGCTTGTTCAAAGATGTGCAAATGGAAAGGCTGACAGGCACTAGGATCTAACAGTTGAATGTATAGCCTATAAAAAGGATATTTGAAAGATGGTCTTAATGGAAACACCTAACAGTCCCTACTGTCCAGCCTGGAAGATATCTAGTCCTCATAGCACATGGGCCTGATCTCTTGGTAAATCTTTGTTTGGATCTGGAGTAAAGTGACATGGTGTTGGGCATCACCAGTGAAGTTAATAAGATTGGTTGGAAACTCACCCAGAACTGTAGGGGATGAAGTGGGAATTGACATAGAGGTTACAAACTAGCTGCTAAGGGACAATTCTGGTCCATGATTGTATATATTTGGCAGGTATAGTTCTCTTGAGTTGCAATAATTTATGTTAGGAAACATTCTTTCCTGTTGGTCACAGGCTTCACCACCCCTACTGTCTTAGGGCAGCTTGCTTCATTCATTTATACTATTAGCCTTGTTCCTGAACCAGTTTAAAATCCAGTACTTGAGGAACAGTTAGAACAGGATGCCTGGCATCAAAAGGGACTTTGTGGATGTCAAGGGACTCTTGGAAGCTCTATGCCCTTTGGTGGAAGCTACAAAATGAATGGCAAAGGCCCATTGCCTTTCCTGTTTTCTTATTATCCTGTTCCCCACCACAAAATCTAGAGGCGCTGGTGAGTGGCCAAAGTCCCTTTAATATCCCTGAATTGCATTACAAGTAATACTGCTGGAGGTGAGTAAGGGTTCTGGAACTCTGGGTTTGGGAGTTGGGGGAGGAGGAGGAAGGGGAGCGCCAAACGCTCATACAAAATATGGCCAAAAGGCTTAGCATGCATGGAAAATTATTGCTGTCGGAAGTTCCTATTTACAGGGTCAACATCCTCCTAATTGCTTCTGCGACCCCTCTTCTGCTTCTCCCTCCCACACTTGCACCCTCTTCCCTGGTGGACCTGGAGCTGAAAACCCCTAGAGAAGTGAGTGTCCTTGCTCCAGGGGTCCCTATGATCTCCACCCTTCTTTGTAGCCAGGGGGAGAGAAAAAGGGTGGGAAAGTCCAGGACTCTTGCCCCAGAGCTGGGCATCAAGCAATGGAGGCAGAAGCATGTGCTTAAAGCAGAGGAGGCCAAGGCCCGTGAGCATGGAAGTGTGTGCTTTAAACCTCGCCCTGGGCATGCGAAAGCGCGGTGGGGGAGGTAGTGATGGCCAATGGGAGCTCGGCTGGCAGCCCCAGCCCCTCTGCCCAGGAGAGTTGCATAGACATGGCTGGGAGGGAGCAATCCTCCCAGACCAGAGCAGGCCTGAGGCCCCAGTCCGGGGCTCAGTCGGTCCCTGGAACCTGGAGTCCCTGGAGAAGAGGAATACACAGGAAAGAAATTGGGAGACTCCTCTCTCCCATCTCCCTGGAGTGGGAGTGGAAGGTTCAGGAGGAGGGGGGCCTGCCCCATGACTGGACCTCCTGGAGCCCCCCGCCCCTCATGTCCTAGTTGGGGGCCAGCAGGCTAGTATTCCCATACTCAAGCTCCTTGAGTTCAGGCTCTGATTAAGGTAGGCTTTTCCCTCACTTCCCCAAAAAGAGGGGAGATGGGCATAGGGGGAGGAGCCCTCTGTGGCCTTTGCTATCTTTCTCCTTGCCTGCTCCCTGACCTCCCAGTCCAGCTGGGGAAGCCAGGCCATCCCTGGGTGAGACCAAGTGATTAAATATAATAAATAAATAAATAAATAATAAATGTACAAATAAATAACTGGAGAGGCCAGGAAAGGGGCATTTGTGAGGTGCCCCAGACCTCCCTCCAACAAATAAAAGAGGAAATACCTGTAGTCCTGGGGGGTGGGGGAAAAGTGCTCAGAGAATCTGGGAAGAGGGCAATTTAAGGGTGGGATCCCAGGGAGGGGCTGCCCCGGGCTGAGAGAGGGATTATATTAGGGGGTAGGACCCTGAACTGCCCCTCAAGTCTGCGCCAGGTCAGGGGGATTCAGAGAGATGCAAGATGCAAGAGAACAGAGGAGTTTGGATGAAGTAGGACATGGAAGTGAGTGAGAAGGCCCCCGCGGTTAGAGTAGGAAATGTGATTGTGGAGATTGGGAGTGATGGAAATAGCTGGAACTAAGGCCCAGGGGTGGGGTAGGGCTCGTGGAGGGGACCAGGGACAGACTGGAGATTCCAGAGAGTGAACATTAGATCTACTAGGAGACTCAGCAGGGGCCAGTGAGATGGTTTGGGGTTGGAATGTGATTGTGTTTGAGAAAGCTATGGCAGGTTCAAGGCTGTCAAAGATGGGCTTGGGCGGGCTACAATAGAGGAATAGTCGGACCAACACAACCAAATGAGAGGCGTGAAGATTAGGTGAGTGGTACAGGGTTTGGGTGGGAGAAATTAGGCCTCTGGGGGAGGGAGAGACGCGAACCTGGTGCCTGAGTTGGGAGTCTTGAGGGCATGGACGGAGGGTCAAGGTTCGCGAGTCTGTGGATGGGGTAGGTTGGGGAAGGCAGTGCAGGAAGTGAGCTAAGGGTTAAGGGTTGGGGAGAAAGGCTGCAGGCAGGGCGCGGTTGCCGGGAGGGGTGTGGGCGGAGGCGGCGCAGCTGGGGGCCGGAGAGGGCGCTGGTGGGGGGCGGGGCGCTCAGCTGGCGGGGCCGGCGGAGGCGGGCGGGGGCGGCTCGGCTCCCTTTACGCAGGCGGCCTCGCAGTGCTTGTGGAGGTAGGACTTGAGCGCGAAGCTCTTGTCGCACTGACGGCAGCGGTAGTGCTTGAAGGCCGAGTGCGTCTGCATGTGCGCACGCAGGTTGGAGCGGTCGGCGAAAGCCTTCCCGCAGTGCGCGCAGCCGAAGGGCTTCTCGCCGGTGTGCGAGCGCATGTGGCCCTGCAGCAGCCAGGGCCGCGAGAAGGCCTTGCCGCACACGCCGCACTTGTGGCGCAGGTTGTGCGTGAGCACGTGCATGGCCAGCGCGGGCATGGACACGTACGCCTTGCCGCACGTCGGGCACTTGCGCGCCAGCTGGCTGTCCAGGCTGCGGTGCGTCTGCTTGTGGCGGCTCAGGTTCGACGACGTGGCGTAGGTCTTGCCGCACTCGGCGCACGCGTGCCGGTGCCCGCCGCCCGCGGGCGCCCCCGCGCGCCCCGCGGGGCTCCCGGCATCCCCCGCGCCCCCCGCGTCCCCGCCGCCCCCGCCTCGGCGTCGCCGCGAGCGCCCATCCGAGATGAAGAAGGCGTCCATGGAGTAGCTGTCGGTCACGGCCGCCTCCCCGCGAAAGTAGCGCGCCGACAGGCTGGACTGTGGGCTCTCGGGGTCGCTGTACTCCTCCGGCGCCGCCGGCGGGTAGGCGGGCTCGGCTGGCGCCAGCTCCAGGCCGGACTTCTGGTCCGCATCGTAGCTGCTGGGGGGTAGGCAGTAACCTGGGGACAGAGGAGCGGGGAGGAAGGTGAGGAGGCGGCGTGGCTCCTGCGCCCTCCAGCGGACGGCCCGTGACTACATGGCTGCTTGTAAGACCACAGCGGCTAATCCCAGGCTGTCTAAGTTCGAATCCCTCCTCCTCGGGTCACAGCAGAAACGCTGCTCCCCCCTCACCCCACCGTCCTTCTGGAGCTGCCCTGCGCCCTATCCCTGTTCGCCGTGTTTTATGGTCAGTGTCTTCTTACACACAGTGACGGTCTCACTACTCCATCCACTTGACAGAGAACCTGAGACACACAGTGTCCGCTCAGAGAGTGTTAGCGGTGGAGCCAGGATTTATACCTTGGCAATCTGATGTCCAACACCATTCAGACATCCCAGTCTTTATCCGAATTTTAGCTTCCTTACCGACAAAATGGAACTTGTAATTTGGCTACTCCTCCCTAGGGTCTTTGGAAGGACTGAGTAAGGTGGTGAAAAGATCCATGTATTAAGTGCTTATTGTGCTCCAGGCTCTGCCGAGGTGCTTTGTGCATTAAACTCATTTAATCATCACAGAACTCACAAAGTAGGTACTGTTATAATCCCCATTTTAGGTGTAAGGAAATTGAGAGAGGGAACACACAGTAATGGTTATATAAATGTTAGCTATTGTAATTATCCTTTTTTACTTGCCTGAAAAAGTGACTTCTCTGAAGATTACTTGTCTGCCTCCCCCACCACACTATGCATTTCCTAGGGTGGATGTGTGTGCCCAGTATGTGTCCTGCCCAGAGGAGGTGTGTGATGAATAGATGTTGCATTAACCAAATCATAATCCTGTTAGACCCCCCCCCCTTCCAGGATTGCTGGAGGATTCAAAGAGGTCTTGTGTGTAGTATGTAATAGGTGTTTCAGGAAAGGAATTTCCTTGTATTTGCTTCCAAGCCTATTTTGCTCCCTCTTCCTCTGTTAGCCTTTTGGAGTAGCCCTGTGAGAATTCACCTCGCCTTCCACCTTCCTGCTCTAGTATTGACCCAGAAATCCTGACTTTCTTGGATATGAGTGATTGGTGAGCGAGAAGGCTGGGGCTCTCTCAGAGCATTTCACCATTTTTGCAACGGCAACTTCTCAGATATGTCTGGGCCTAATATGGTTCTAGCACCCTCCCTATGTACCTGGGACCCAAGTTCCCCAGTGTTTCTGGTGCAAGTGTAAACTTCTCAACCTGGTACAAAACTACTCAGGTTTCCTAAACTACCATGTGTTGTTTATACTTTGGTAGAAACTTTCTGAGATTTCACAGCTGGGGAGGGGGAAAGCTGAAAAATTAACCTGCCCCACTTGTCCACCTAAGTGAGACCTAACGTGGAAGAGGACATTGAAAGCAGGGAACTGGATATGGGCAGTGTTCACACTTACTGCTGAGCTCTCTGATGAGCTTTCATTCCCTCAAACAGCCTGCCTGATTCAGCCTTTACCTCTCATCTGGCACTTGGGATGACCAAAGGGTGAAGTTTCTGCTGATCATTCCTCAACCCTGAAAGGGTGGGTGTGTCCTTATTTTTTCCTCTGTCCCTTCAGCTGCCCACAGAGTTCTCTGCACACATAAGTGATTGGGGACTGTGCGGGTGGATGACTCAATGGAGAGAGTTCTGTGGTCAGAAACAGAACAGTGGCAGCTTTTATTTTATTTTTTAATTTTTATGGGAGGGGGACTTTCCTAGTCTCTCTGTACCCCATTCCTTTCAATGCCAGGAATTATTCCTGGGACCCAAATCCCAGATAATTCAAGGAGAATTGTTTCAGACTGTTAAAATACCCCCTGGGCATCCCCAGAAGCTTCCTTTCCTATATATCTTCCCAGTGTATTTCCTGATAATGATTGCCAAAGCTAATATTCACTGAGCATTAGTCATGTGCCATGCTTTGCACTAAGAGATTCACTCTCATCACCTTTTGAATTGTCACTTTTTTTGCATGACTAAGGAAAATGGGGTACAGAGTGGTGATGATACTTGCTTATGGTATGGAGCAAGGATTAGATCCCACTACATTGCTCCCTGTCTTCCTTCCACTGGGAGGTTTCAGAGGAAGGGGTTATGATTGGGTTATACACTTCTTATCTCTGGTACCCATGCTAGTGAGTACTCAAGGAGCATTTGTGGAATAAGTAGATCACTGAGATTTGCCAGACAAGACTCTCTCTTCAGCATAGTGAGATTTGCTTTAGTTTTGTCAACTTCAGATTGACTTCATTCTCCAGCACAGATTCTAGTAGGTGACCTTGAACAAGTTATGCAGATTGCTTTGTCCCAGGCCCCTCTTCAAGATACAGGAACCCATATGGAATCCATTTGGAGGGGGTCACCAATCATTTGCCCAGTGCTTTGCATGTTCTGTTGTTATTCAGGAAGGAAGCATACTGGTGAAGAGCTTTGGTCCCAGACTGCCTGCATTGAGTTCCAGTGTTATCATTCCCAGCTGTATGACCTTGGACTAACTACTTGACCTCTCTGTGCTTGTTTCCCCAACTGTAAAATGTAGGTTAATAAAATACTTTACTCACAGAGTTGCTGTAAGGAGTCTCTGAGTAAATAGACAACAAGGGAAAATGAACAAACGCAAACCAGCACATCTAGAGCACATGTCGTGTGTGTGTGTGTGTGTGTGTGTGTGTGTGTGTGTGTGTGTGTATGTAAGTGTTTTAAGGGATTTACAAACATGAGTGCATTCTACCCATGTAACTGCAAGGCTTGTATCATCATACAAGTGACAAGATTGAGGTAGTTAAGTAATGACTAGTATTCTATACCTAATGACTTAAAGCCAGTTTCCAACTAGTACCTGGCACATTGTAAACCCACCATACATATTGGCTGTTATTATTAGTAATAATAACAGTCTCTATAGATATGTTTCTGTGTAGTTTTCTTGACTTCCACCAAGACATAACTTGCTGATCTTTCTGATCCTAGTTTCCAGGATGTTTAATTTCTACTTCATGCTCTGGTGAGAACATAGTAGGAACTTAATAAATCTGACAAAACTCTGCCCATGGTGCCATCTGGTGGCAGCCTCCACACCATACTCTCATTGCTATATAGAGGGAGGGGATCTTTATGAAGAAACAGGGACATCTCAGACAAAGGCGGCTCATCTGCCTGGGGTTGGATGTGGAATTGCCTTTAGGATAGAATTCTTGAGGCCAGATCTAATGCCTAGCAGTTGTAGAGCTGGCATGGCTTGAGGGTGAGGGGAGGGTCATATGACAATTTGCAAGGTACTGTTTTAATTTGCTTTGTGACCTTAGGCAAAATGTTGAACCTCTCTGAACTCTGAACAGGAAAACATTGACTGGGGTTCTTTAAGGCTTTTTGCATTGTAACAGAATAGATCCCTCAGTGATGCCCATTGTCCTGCCTCCCAGGCCCCCCTCCACACTTCACATTAGCTTCATTTCATTCTCCTCAGATTCATAGACCTTTCCTCTCCCTAGCTATGTGACCTTTGGCAAGTTATTTAATCTTTTTGTGCCATGTCTGTATACAGGATCTCATAATAGCCTTGAAGGAGGTAATGCATGTAAAGTGCTTAGTACAATGCCTGGTGCTCAGTAGCCTTTCTAGCTGTTGTTATTATTGTCATTAATATTAGCCCTGCAGTTTTGTGGTGATATCCTTATCTGTCAGAGACTAGAAGGAGACACAGAATGGTGTCTCAGGATGCGTTACCTTGGGCAAGCCACCTCAGCCTCTCTGGGCCTCAGCCCTGGAGAATCTTTTTTAAAAATTTTATTTATTCATTCCCTTTCATTGCCCTTGTTGTTTTATTGTTGTAGTTGTTATTGATGACGTTGTTGTTGGATAGGACGGAGAGAAATGGAGAGAGGAGGTGAAGACACCCCTCTCAATTGATCTCTAATGAAGGAAAAAGAAAAGAGGAGGAAGAGGAAGAGGAGGAAGAAGAAGAAAACGAAAAATGGTTGCTGTGAACAGTGGATTCATTGTGCAGGCACTGAGCCCCAGTTATAACCCTAGTGCAATTAAAAAAGAAAAAGGTGAAAGACTCTTAACTTTGTATGTGGAACCCATATGGACTTTGGTTGCTTCTGTCTGCCTGACAGGTGACTGTAGAAGCCTGAGTTGCTTCTCCCCCTCTTCCCCTCTCCCCACAACAGCTAACAAGGGGAGTCAGGGCTTTCTATTTGAGTTTCAGTAGTAGCAGGAAAGGCAGGGACCCTAGAGAGGAGACCTGACCTTCACCCTGACCCTTGTTCTCATAGTCTAGCTGTGTGACCTTGGCAAGTCATGTATTCTTTTTAGCTTTACCCCATCTCCTTACTTACTCCTATTTAGGAGGTAGGAGTAAAGCAAGCTCTGCCACATGGGACTATGAGAAAGGCCCAGAAACACTTTAGGGATATAAATTACTTTTAGTCTTTTCAAGAGTCCTAATGTTTTAGACTGAAAGTCCTGAATTGACATTCCAAAACAAACAAAAATCTACGCCCAAATGAGTGGTGGTGGGGCGTGGATGTTATGAGAGTGAAGGTGCTATGCTCTGTGCAGACACTGTTTCATCCAACTGTCTAACCTCTGTGGTGAGTGAGGGTGGACAAGGATCTCCCAGAGTCCTATTATCATAACTATTACTAATGCTTCCCACTGCCATTGGTGCCAGGCACCACAGAAGCCCAAGGACTTGCCCAAGGTCACTGCAGGGAAATCAGGTTTGAAACTCTCTGTACCCCATGTTTTCCCCCAAACATCTAAGTGAGTATGCAGACTTGCAGAGGGAGGAAAGATTTTCAGTTGGTGGGGGAAAGGGAGGGTAGTTTCTTCAAATAACATCATACTGATGGCTTATATCTCATTGCGGTGGTGGAGATGGGGAGAAGCTGCTTTTCTAGAATGCCTAGGCTAGCCTTGTGTAGGCTTTTGAAATAACAACAATAAAATTAACAGCTAATTTGTATTTAATATTTACTATGGCATCATGCTTAGTGTTGTACATACATAGCTTGCATCTAAGGGAACATGATAGTCATTTCTTCTGGTCCCCTAATTTTAATAAGTTGAGGCTCAGAGAGGGCCCTGACCCATCTAAGGTTATAGAGCAAGTTCACCTCTGATCTAGACCAGTCTTCTACCACCTATTCCAGGACTCCTTTCTCCCAGTCTTCAGATTCTCAGGGTCCCACACTTCCTCTAGGCAATTTCCAGTGCCAATCCTGCTTCCCTGTCTCAGACAGATAGAAGCTGGTGGGCCAGCTTTCCAGGTGGCCCAGTTTCCTAAGGAGGGCCCAGCCCTGCTTGGTGGAGGGGGCTGGAGGGGCTGCTGCGTGGTATATTTAGAGCTGCTTCTTGCTGTGCCAGGGCCTCGGGCCTCGAGAATCAGCTCCAGCCAGCTGAGCAGAAAGCCAGGTCTGTCAGCAGCAAAGCAGGATAAAAATAGTTTCTCCTGTCTGCTCAAAGAGCTGGGCAAAGGGTCTGGTACCTCCCCCTACCCTTATTATAGCATCTTTGTTAGTGGTTCCCTAGGCACTGGACCAGAAATGACACCCACCTCCTCCAAGGGTCTGGTAGCTGGTATACCTGCCCACTGGGGAGGGGGTCCCTGGGGGTAGATGAACAGGGGGCACAGTGAGGTCTGTCCCAGCATGACCAGGGCTGTAGGGTGTGGGGCTGATGTCCACTGACCCAGGCCTGTAGGGTGTATCAAAATTGACAGGGTGCTTTCCCATCAAACCCACCTAAAATTCTACTTTTTTTCCCCCCATGACTGTGACCCAATTCCTGTGGCCCATAGGGAGGTCCAGAGCTCTGTAGGAATCAACAGGAAAGCTTTTTCAAAGGTTTATGAGATAGGAGTGGGTGGCTGAGGGGCTAGAATTGCCCAGCACTGGTTGGTAGAGCAATATTCAGCTCCCAGAGGGCAGGGTAGGGGAAGATCTCTGGCAGACCCTTTCTAGGGATCCTCCTGAAAACATGGTATCTTGCATAATTCCCACCTCTTCTCCAGGACTCCTGCTTTCTACCCTACCCTGTTTTTGCCCAAGAGTACCATCAAAGGGCCTATTCCAACCTCCCTCCCTCCCAGAGGCTGGTAGCAGATCCTCCACTCAAGGAGACAGTACAGATGGGAAGGAGGCCAAGAATGGGGGGGGGGGGCATCAGTTCTCCTTCCAAGAAGAGCTATGGCTATGAGGCATATATATAAGGCTACTATGGAGGCATGACAGAGTCCTCCATTTATGACACTGTGACCTCAGGCAATTCACAGCCTTCCCTGGCCTCAGGTTTGTGCCTGCAGCTTGGCAGTAATCCTTGCACTTGCTGTCCTTTGCCTGCAGTGTGCAAATGCGTGAGCATGTGTGCATCTTTGGGATATAGAAATGGCTCCATTGACATAGAGACTTGGTGCACTCCTCTGTCCTCCCTCATTTATAACAAAGTGAGACTGTTCAAAGAGTAGACTGTCAGCTTGGGTTTCTTATCTTCTTCCTTTTAGGCTTTTGGGGGTGGGAAGTAGAGGGTGGGACATGAGACCTAAATTTTTTTTTATTATTTTTATTTATTGGATAGAGACAGCCAGAAATCAAGAGGGAGGGGGGTGATAGAGAGGGAGAGAGACAGAGAGATACCTGCATCCCTGCTTCACCACTTGTAAAGCTTTCCCCCTAGAGGTGGGGAATGGGGGCTCAACCAGGTGCGCCACCACCCGGCCCCATGAGACCTAAATTTTGTACCACATGGGTATTGTTATTCTATACCCACACTATTTAATTTTTTTTTTTTTTACCACAACACTGTTTACCTCTCTCTTGGTAACTTTCTTAGTAATTTCGGCTATTGGTGCTATAGGATCTCTTGCACCGGGTTCTTTTGCACCAACTCATTCTTAGTAAATTCAGATTTCTGGGTTCTAGAAGTTCAGAGTTAAATCAAGTCGAACTTCATTGTAGCATGAGAAGGAACTGAGGCTGAGGTAGAGGAAGACTAGTCCCAGGTTACAGAGAAAGTTCATGGTGGGTGTAAGACTTGAACTTGGCCAGGGCTTGTCTGAATTGAGGGACTAGAAAATAATCTTGGAAATTAAGACTTTAAGTTAGGCATAGATATTGGACCAAACCTCTGGCATCTTTCTAATCTGGACCTTAGACCTGAACCAAGAGCAAAATGCAAGGGGAATTTGGGGATATAGAAGACCCAGATAGTCTTGAGTGTCCTTGAGAAATTCCCCAGCCTTGTCTTTGCTTCCTCTGCAAAGGAATGGGGTTGACCATTTACACCTCTACTCCTCAAATGGACTTTCTAAGGTGCGGCAGTTGGAAACTTTCAGCCAGGTTCACATCCTGACCGGGAGCAACTCCCCCAGGACCATCAGGTGGAGAGAGTGAAAGTGGGTACTAGTGTAATGAAGCCCCCAGGAGGGCAGAAGAGTGTCCTCAGTCTGCTGGGGAAGTTTAATGTAACTGTGAGTGGGCAATGACTGGGTTGGTTGGCATTGATCCCTCACCTGCCTGGATTGCAGGTACTTTGAAAGAATGTGAGAGTTTCAGAGGAAGGGGAGCCTGGCCCCCACCTGGAGTTCAGAGCTAGTGTGTGAGGGGAGGTTGACTCTCAAGGAACAGTAAAGATGTCCTTGACAGGGGTCTTCAGAAGCCACTGCCATGCAGATCAATGAGCAAAACCCTTCTCTGAGATGACTGAAGCTTCCAGTACCCCCAGGATAGGAGTCAGGGTCTATGAAGGGTGGGATTGGTGGAACTGGAGGATGTGAGTTGACATCTCACTGAGGACTGAGTCTGTGGTTAGAATCGCCAAGAGAAGAGAGGAAGGGAAGATTCTATAAAGGCAGAAAACAGTGAAGTAAGAGATGTATAAGGGGAGAGGAGAAGCAGCACACTGAAGAGGATGGTGAAATTAGATCTGGTCTTCCTTCTTTGAGGGGCTTTACAGAGATACCTGGAGCTTTCCTTATTTGAGGGACTTTCCTGTTTTTATGTAGGAGTCCTGTGGGTCTTGGGGGAGTCTGGTGCCCACATACACCTGCTGCATTCTCTGCCCAGACCATGGAGTCTAAAAAGGAAGGGAATGGGGAGGTAAAGAAGGACAATATATGTGTGTGGAGGAGGAGGAGGAGTCCTCCAGAAATTCTCCAATACTTTCAGGCATTCCCTGAGCTGAGTTAATTTGGGGTCTTGAATTTTCATCAGTTAGGAGACTATAGTTTCCCTAACCTCTACATTGTCAGGCACTCTCTCTACACCCCCAGATTACCCTCCCACCAACCTCACCCTGACCCTGTAGCCCTTGCTGTAGGAATGGCTTGTAAGAGGATCTTTCTAATAACTGGAACTATCTCCAGCCCCAGGCCCTCCTCCTCCCTCACCCTTCCCTCCTCCTCTCTCCCTCATTCTCCTCACCTCCCCCCTCCTCTCTTTCTCCTTGTTTACCCAGCACACTTACACACGCTGGGAGAGAAAAACGTCAGCTCAGCAATTTTTCACACTTCCCTCAAACGCTCAGCAAGGTTATTTCCGGCAGAGCGGAGACAACGGGCACTAGGAGCTGGCAGGCTCTTCAAAGACCCCCAGCACCTCTACCCTCCTCTGGAGTGAGGGACCCATCTCACTCAAGGGAAGAGAGAGGCCCTTGACCACACCCAAGAGAAGAGAAAGGCCCTTGGAACAGACCCTGTGTTTCTTGGCTTTTCAGGACACTTGCAGGTTTGAAGGGTCACCCTCTGGTCTCTAGCTTTAACCATCCACTGAAGACACTGTCATGGGAGCCAGCCCAGGATGCTGTTCTCACTATGGGCAGTCTGCAAAGACTAAAGCCAAGAAAAATGCCTCCACTAGCCAAGCATTTTATGTTAAAAGGATCCTGACACAAACTCTTAACAATGCCCCCCTTGCATTGTATTATACCTGTATCTATTCATGACCAGTGCCTCCTACCTCATAGTTGACCTTCATAGAAGCTGAACATGTTGAGTTTGGAAGGATACTTAGTTCATGCCATCCAAAGTCTTTCACTCAAGGAAAGGTGGGAGAGGGCCAGAGAAGGGAAAGCACTTGCCCAAGGTCACACAGTAAGTCAAAGATCAAGAGCCCAGGCCTCCCAGAGTTTCACACCAGATAACAGGCTATCAAGAGGCTCCCAGAGATTGGGGAGCTGGTCTGGAACTCTTTGGGGGAAATGACCAATGACAGGAGTGGTTCTAGGGGGTCAAACTTGGTGCAGTCTCCATAGGAGCACCCCTCTGGTAAATTTGTTCTGACCCTGCTTCCCACCATTTACTCAGGCACCTTTTCCAATGCTTTCTTGGATTAAATTCAAGGCAAGGCACTCCAGCCTCTCTCCTAAGGAGCAGCCTGCAGTTGTGACTGTGCATGAGAAATTCTCTGGTCTTCCTCAGCTGGTTTGGGGACAGGACCAAGAGCCTTTAGGGGATGGGAGCCCAGAACTTTGTGCCAGTCCCCTAATGGATCCATATCCCAGCCTTGCAGACATTTCAGTTTTTACCCAGCTCTCAGAACATTTACTCCCTAGATGCACCCTTGATCTTGCCAGCTCTCAGCTAAGCCCAGTCATTTCTTTGGGCTTCTGACCCTGGGATCAAGAAAAGAGGACAACAGAATAAGAGACATGTGAGAAAGAAGGGAGTTGTTTCTGCTGAGAATATGGAGGAAGCCAGGGGTTGAGGGGCTGTAATTGTACCCCTGATCACTTCCTAATTTTTTGACCTTGATGAGGTCACAAAGCCCTCTGCCCAGCATCCTCTTACTACCTGGCTTGGCAGAGTGATGGAATGTGGGTGAAGTGCTTGGTAATCCCCCCAGTGGTAATTCCCAACCCTCCAGGGCCTTTGCCATTTTAGTTCCCCTCACACCCCCAGCCCTTTCTTTTCTTCTCTTCCCTCCCCCCTCCTCCCCACATACCAAAGCTGATGCCACATTTCTTAGTACCAAACACCTGCCTTGGTGGGGGCTTTCAGAGAAAAACCCTTTTGTGTTTCCTGGTATCCACAGAAACAGGGTCTGATTATTTTCTATAACCTACAGTAGGTGATCAACTCCTTCCAGGCTTCAGTGACCTCTCTTGTCCCCCAAATTCTTGTCCCTGTAGGAACTAGCTTTGAGAAGAGACTGAGTATGTTGTGGGTAAGGAACTTACAAGGAGCATCAGGGATGTCTCTGGAGGTGGGTAAAATGCTGAATGTGAGAGGGAGTGTAGCATAGGGGGCCAAGAGCCACTTTGGGGAAACCCCTTCAAGAAATTCCTTTTTCATATCATTCCCCAGGACAGGCCCAGCCTTTGCCAGGCATGTGGCTGAGGGTAACAAAAGAGTTGCTGAGAAAGAGGAGAACCCTTGTCTGGCACAGCCAGGACTAACAGGTTAGAAAGGAAGGAGGGTGTCCTAGTGGCCCCTGGAGAGCCAGCCCTCCTTCCCCAGACTACTAGGAGTACAGGCCCACTTACCTTCCCCATAAGGGAAGCACACCCAGGCAGCTAGCCTCCTTCCCTCATCCAAAGTGAAGGGACCTTCATGCTGCCTTGTGTGTGAATGCCCAGCCTTAACCCTTCATGGGTATCCTTCTCTCTCCATTCTCTCACTGCCCCTCACTCCAGCCCCGGTCTATGGCCACAACTTTCAAAGTCCAGGCTGGTGCTTGTCTATCGGATGGGCTGACCCTGTGACTTACCCTTTGTGGAGACCAAGCCGCAGCCCCTCCCGCCAAGCCCTCCGGAAGCCGGGGAGGCTCACACAGCCAGGGAAATCTCCTCCCGGGGTTCCCTGGGGCGCGCACCTCTCCTCATGGTCCGAGTTAGGAAAGGCCCAAACTCCCCCTTCCCACTATCCCGCTGGGTCCCACTCACCGTTGTCCCCAGGCGGCCCCCGAGCTCCAGGTAGCACGTAGGCGGTCTCCAAAGGGTGGTAGGTGGGGGCCGACACCCCGCTACACTGGAAGCCGTCCCCTTTGATCTTCTTTACCAGAAAGGAGCGCGGCATGGTGCGACTAGCTACGGGCTCGGTGGGGGCACTTGCGTGGGGCCCCGGCGGGGGGGAGGAGGCCAGCCAGGCGCGATTGGCTGCCGGCGCGGTGTTTCAGCACTGGACAGCTCCCAGCGGGCGGGAGGCCGGGAGGCGGTGGCGCGGAGCCGGCACCGGTGCGGACCTCCCCGGCTCAGGCTCGGGCTCCTGTTCCGGCTCCCGCTTGGGCTCCCGCTGGGGCTTGGCGGTGGCGGCGCTCAGACAGGCAATCGCTGGAGCTGTGCTCAGCACTCCGGCTGCCGGCTTTATATGGGACGCAGGCTGGTGGAGATCAGGTGGTCCCCTAGCAATGGAACTGTTCAGCGCTCTAATCCATCAAATGTCCCCCAGGACAATCGCTCCGCACACGTTCCCCTGAACCGGCGGCGGTGGGGGCAGGCCAAGAGCAGAGAGCAGCGGGTAGGCAGGAGGGGAGAAAGTGAGGGCGAGAATGGCTCAGAGACAGCGAGAGACGGAGAAAGGGAGGGTGAAGTGAAAGAAAGAAAGAAAGAAAGAAAGAAAGAAAGGAGATACACAGAAAGACAGAACGATACACATTGAAAAGGGTAGAAATAGAAACAGAGACCTAGATAAGGACAAAAAGAGGTGAGAGAAACGGAGAAGAAAGAGATAGAGAGAAGTAATGACACACTCACATACCCACGAGAAGAGAGATCCAGACATACAAAAAGAAAACCCCCCAGGGGTGCAAAGAAGAGAAAAGTGCAAGATAGAGGGAGGAAGCCAAAAAGAGGGGAGGGGAGGCGGGGTTCAGGCATATGGGAGATGGGGGGTGGGCACAGGGAAAAGGATGCAAAGAAAAGAGTGTGAGCAAAGGCCGGAGCTCCCTCCTCCAGTCCTATCCCTATACCCAATTCTAAAGTGGCCAGTTTGGACTCTTAGCTTTAAGTAGGGGAAGTCACCGCCTCTCCCTAGACTGGCTTTCCACTGAAGCCTCCTTTTTGGTTTGTGGTCCAACTTTCTTCTCTTAGAACTGGCGGGGGAGCAAGTCCCCCATACCCAGCCTCCTCAGTCAGTCCTGTTACAGTGCCTAGCTCAGCCAGGAGCTGCAAGAGGAAGTGAAAATCGTCCAGTAATTAATTTCCCTGCTGCCGGGGGGGTGGTGGTTTTGACACATCCGAGGCTGTGTTTTTCCCTGAAGCGGGGAGCAGACAATAGAGACACGTGGACTGGGAAGGGAGAAGGGGGAAGGGAGGGGGAGCAGGGCTCCCGCTGGAACTCTTTGCAGGTCAGTTCCTTTGTCTCTAGGAGGATCTGAACAAACCCTCCCACCCCACCCCCTACCCCCCAGTTCTACTACTGAGGGAGCTCCTGTTATCTTGCTTGGCAGGAACTAGAAGCAGGGGAACCCAGTCCCCTGCCCCCTACCCAGATGCTGCTTGGGAGAGTGCTATGGTGGTGGATAGTCTTCAGCAAGTATGGATGACCAGTTCATGGACCCAGAATAAAGCACTGGGAATGCCAAGATCTCATTGGTCAAATGCATTCTTTTTATGGGATGCAAGAATGATGGAGCCTAGGTGTGCTTTTGGGACTTGACCATCCAATATCACTTGGGACACTAAGACCCAGAAAGGGTATGGAGGTGCCCCAGGTGTCTGTGAGTCAGCAGAAGTTTCCAGAGACTACCATGACCTTTGAGTACCACTAGGTTAGGGGCTCACAGTCAATGAGCTGTGGTCTAGAAACCTGTAATAAAATTTGGACACCCTCCCCACTCTTGCCAAGGCCTTGACTGGTCTTTCTAATCATATAGCCTTATGTTCTGTTCTCTAAGATTTTTTAAAAACCTCAGTCACTGAGAGTTGAAGTGTCCACATCCCCTGATTCATACATAGCTTATCCCAGCATTTCTTAGTCCAACCACATACTTATAGCTCCTCAGGTTTCTACTTCTTGCTTGTCTCTTGGCCTCTATACTGTTTTGAAGTGTTTATCTAACCACTTCACCCTAGAAAGTGTTTATCTAACCACTTCACCTACTTTTCCTTAGAGATTAACTGAGGCACCATTTCCTCGGAAGTGTACCTGACTTTCTGTATTGTAGATGAAACCAGCTTTTTCATTATCCCCAAAGTTTCGTAATGACAGGGATTCTGTCCTGGATGGTTCAGTGTGCAGTAAGGTATCCCACCTCCCATACTATAGAGTCTTGAGCACCTTATTTAACTGCTCCATGCCTTGGTTTCCCCATTCACTAAATGGGAATGATAACTGTTGCTAGTTCAGGAATTGTTGGGAGCATCATAAGGGTTGGTCTATGCAAAAGGCTTGGTATGCTGTCTAGCAGATAGTAGAGGCTCAATTTATATGGGCCCTATATGTACAGTTAAGTTTGGAGCACTCATGACTCACCTATCACATATTTATGTGTGTGTGTGTGGGGTCTGAGGAGTAATTATGACTTAGATAGCCCTAATCCTTGCTCCCTTGGAGTTGATATTCAAGAAAGAATGAATGGACATGGATTAGGGAAACATGAATGTTAACAATTTCCTTTCAGATAGTTGTTCAGTGTTGTAATGTAAATGAATGACTGGTGGTAAGATTCAGGCTTGAAAGGTAGACCTATAGGGGCTGGGGATGTATCTCAGTGCTAGAGTGCATACTGTTCATATGTGAGACTCAGGGTTTGTTCCCTGACAACCCCTCCCTATCACCAGAGAATAACTTTTTGCTATTTACACAGAAGAAGAGTTGATAGTTACTTGTGACACAGCTATATTTTTTAGTTTGTCTTGGGGTCCTCTTGGGATGTTAAGCTACCAGAGTGAATAAGCTCACCTGTCTGCCTGATGGTGTCTCCGGGGTTTGAATTGACTGTGAACCTGAGCACAGAGCTCGTATTAAATTCATACTTTTCATGTCTTCTCACCAGGCAAGATAGAAAGGCCACCTACCCTGGAATTGACAGAAGGAAGCCCTGTAAAAGTGGCTGTGGCCTTGTGGTCTGCTAGTGTCAGGTGGAGGTTAAGATCCAGGTAAGGAAGGTGATATGGGAGGTGGTGGGGGGGAAGGGGCTGGGGGGAGCCAACCTTTTTCAGAGAAGAGGAAACTTTCAGTCCAGAGTGTGATGCTCAAAAATACAAGAAGTGAAGACTTAAGCATGAATAAACTACACAGTGGGTGACACAGTTTCTTCACCAACACACTGAAAAAGAACTTCATTCTTTTAAACTTCCCCAACACCAACTTCCTAGTCCCAAAACATTCATGGTTAGGGACTCATTTCTCCAAGTCACATCAAATAAGGGAAGAACTTTACCCCTCGAATAAAGTACTTTATTCTCCAGCATCAGAGACTGAAATAAAAACCACTAAGTTGGAGAAAATGTGGAGGGGAGTGTAAAGGAGTCATTTCCTTGATGGAATATCTTAGAATCATTAAAATTGTCATATGGGGAAAATGATTATTGAATTATGTTCAGTGAAAGATGCAGAATCCAGAAATCTCTCACAGCATGTTCACAACTATGAACCAAAATTAAAAAATTTATGTACAGGAAAGTGAAGGGAGGGTGGCAGGACTCTGGGTTCCCCTCACCTTGACTTGTGTTTTCTAAGAACGACAGATGTTTTAGTTCAGCAAATGTCTAGCTTGAACATTTGTTAATTACTACATCTAAAAAGGAAAAATAAGGATTGAAGAGGTAGATCACCTGGGAGGTACCTGCTTGCCACACACAGCATCCAGGTTTGAGCCTGGTTGTCACCATACTAGAAGAAGCCTTAATATGGTATCTTTCCCCTTTCTTTTTTATCTCTCTATATTAAAAAAAAAAGTTTTGTAAAACATTTTTCTTCTGACTTTGGAGAAGATAACTTTGCTAGTAGCAAATCTCACTAGTAGAAGCACTAATAACTATCATTGTATCAACAACTTTCCTGAGCTCCCAGCTATGTTCTAAACATGTGTCCTTCATAGAAGCTGACCTCGCCAGGGGTTTTAGATAAAGGACTTTAGACAAAATGTGGAGTCAGCTGGTCTTCAGTTCACATTCACATTCTTTGTCGTTTTCCATTGTGTGATCTGTGCCTCCATTTCCTCATTTGTCAAATGGGGATGTTAATAAGACCTGTCTCACAAAGTTGCAGTGATGACTAAATGATGATTCACCTGTAAAGTGTTGAGAGTAGTGTCTGGTATGCGGTAACTGGATTTAATAAATGTTGACTGTTTTTTCACTTCTTTCATTTTTTTTTTTTTTAATCAGAGCACTGCAGCTCTGGCTTATGGTGGTACAAAGATTGAACCTGGGATTTTGGAGTCTCAGGCATGAATGTCTTTTTCATAACCATTATGCTATCTCCTCAGCTAGTGGCTGTTTTTAAAACTACATATATTTTATTTATTTTAACTAGGTGTATATAGAGAGACCAGAGCACTGTTGAGTTCTGGCTTATGGTGGGATTGAACCTGGGAACTCAGAGCCTCAGACATGCAAGGCTTTTGCATAACTGTTATGCTATCTCCTGTGGCTATTTTTATTTACATATCTTTCCTGTATCTAAGCTTCACCTTTATTTTATGAGAGAAGGGTCGAAGCTAGGTCCTTTGACAATTGGGGTAAAATGACAAGGTTGAGGTCACATAGTTCCTGTACAGAGGAGAGGGGGAGGGTCCCATATTCATGTTGTCTGCTGCTTGTCTCTGCAGGAACCCCAGGCTTGGTAGCATGGATTTTATTGGTGGGGTGTGTGTGTGTGCAGATTTGAACCTCCCTGGTTTACTCTGATGTCTTCTAGATGTCAACTGTTCTTAGCCTAGCTCACAGGAGGCCACAACTGGGTGGAAATCTCAATGCAGTATCATCCTGTATGGTTGGCAGAGTTGCCTAGGTCTTACTTTGTACACCTTAGAGAGGGACAAAGGTGTTATATTTGCAGACTTTACTCCACTGTGATGGTAAGGAGCATTAATATGCAAGTGTCATTCTAGTGTTCCCTCTAATCTCTCATCTCTCTTCACCCCCTTCTGGGCTCTAGCTTTCTCATCTGTCAAATGGGCATGGAACAAAATGTTCCCTGAGCTTCTGTCCAAAGCCCATTATGGAATTCTGTATGAATCCCAAGGAGGAAATTGGCCACAAATGTACCCACTCCTCATTGATGGCATTCTTTCTTAGATAAGTTGTTCTTCCTCTGCCCATTTTCTCCAAAGGCCTTACCCCTCTGAGCTGGAGAGAAAAGCAGGTGAAGTTGGAAGCAGACATTATTTCACAGTTGTGAAATAATGTATTTCAAGACTTATGGAGGTGACTTGGCCAAGGGCATGCTGTAGGTCTGGTATTTGATACTTACTATGTTCTCTTTGGAGTCACTTTAGCCCTCTGGTAAACAGGCATGGGATTGGAGGTGCAAGCACTTTACTGTGGATAAAGCATATGGAAAGAAAAAAAAATAAGATGACACTTTGAAGTGACCTTTGAAGCAGCATGCAGTTGTGATACCAGTGGCAGGAGAGTTGAGAGAAAGGAAGATTGGATAAGAAAGCCAGATTCTAAGGACATATGACCAACCAATAGGGAGCCCCAACACAGAGATTTCTACAGAAGTTTCCTACGCACGATTGCTATGCCCTTGTCCCCTGCAGTGCTTGGCCATTGGTCTGGACTGTCCTGGAAGAGTGTAGCTTAGCTGATACACTGTGGCAGGCTGAGAAGGTGGCACAGCTGGTAGCTCTCAGTTACTGCAGGCCACAGGAGAGCTGAGTGGTGGGAATAGACATGACTGCTGCATGTTTTTCTTTATTTTATTCATTTAATATACACAGCTCTGGGCTATGTGCCAAGTAGTGATGGACACACTTTACAAATATCACCCAAGTTAAACATGCCCTTTGAGGCAGATAGTATTGTTAGTTCCTTTTAAAATTTTTATTATTTATTTATTTCCCCTTTTGTTGCCCTTGTTGTCTTTTTTTTTTTTTAAAGATTTTATTTATTCATTAATGAGAAAGATAGGAGAGAGAGAAAGAACCAGACATCACTCTGGTATATGTGCTGCCGGGGATTGAACTCAGGATCTCATGCTTGAGAGCCTAGTGCTTTAGCCACTGTACCACCTCCTGGCCCACTGTCTTTTTTTTTTTTTTTTTTTTAGTATTTATTTATTTCCTTTTTGTTGCCCTTGTTGTTTCCATTGTTGTTGTAGTTATTATTGTTGTTGTTGCTGTTGGATAAGACAGAGAAAAATGGAGAGAGGAGGGAAATACAGAGAGGAAGAGAGAAGACAGACACCTGCAGACCTGCTTCACCTGCCTGTGAAGGGACTCCCCTGCAGGTGGGGAGCCGGGGGCTGGAACCGGGATCCTTAAGCTGGTCCTTGTGCATTGCACCACGTGCGTTTAACCCACTGCTCTACCACCCGACTCCCGCCCTTGTTGTCTTTTTATTGTTGTTGTAGTTATTATTGTTGTTTTTGTTGATGTCATCATTGTTAGATAGGACAGAGAGAAATGGAGAGAGGAGGGGAAGACAGAGAAGGAGAGAGAAAGACAGACACGTGCAGACCTACCTGCTTCACCGCCTGTGAAGGGACTACCCTGCAGGTGGGGAACCGGGGCTCGAACCAAGATCCTTATGCCAGTCCTTGCGCTTTGTGTCACGTGCGCTTAACCCGCTGAGCTACCACCCAACTCCCTGTTAGTTCCTTTTTATAGAGAAGCAGATTGAGCCCAGAGAGGCTAAATAACTTTTTCAAGCTTTCTCAGCCAGCAGGTGGTGAACCATGGGTACTACCCAGGCAGTTGCTTTGGGGACTTGCTCTGACTGTTCCTCCATATTTCCTTTTCCTCTGCTGGAGTATTGGGAACCTTTCTATTTTCATATATATGTTTCATCTATATATATAATTTATTTATTTTCCCTTTCTTGTTGCCTTTGTTGTTTTTATCATTGTTGTGGTTACCAGATAGGACAGAAAAATGGAGAAAGAAGGGGAAGACAGAGAAGGGGAGAGAAAGATAGACACCTGCAGACCTGCTTCACCGCTTGTGAAGCGACCCCCCCCCTGCAGGTGGAGAGCCAGGGGCTTGAACCAGGATCCTTACGCTGGTCCTCGAGTTTCGCACCATGTGTGCTTAACCTGCTGTGCTACAGCCCAACCCCCACCTTTCCATTTTCCTTCCTCATTGGCTCAGGACCTCAGTCTTAATAGTCTTTAGGAAGGTACTGAGGTGTTGGCTGTGTAGTGTAGCTGTTCTCAAATCCTCCTGAAACCTCTACTCTGTTTTCTCAAAGCTTCCCACCTCCACTTATAGGCCTCTGTGTATACTGTTCTTGCTACACTAATACTCTTCTCTCCCCTCTTTGCCTACTTAACCTATACCCTTACCCCAAGGGTTTATCCCAGAACAGGGATGATATGTAGTGATAAGATTATATTTCACAGTTCCAGGTAATATGCATGCTAACTGACATTTATTGAATCTTTGTAATGTGCTGGCATGCAAATCCAATATTTCATGTGGATTGCCTCATTTAGGCATCATAACAACCTGCAAAGTGGAGCTTACTGCTATGAGCATTTTACAGAGGAAGAAACCAAGGATTAAAGAGATATGGTGACTTGCCCAAGAGGACCCCAGATTGAATGTCAGGATCCAGACTAGATGATTTGGCTACAAAATCCTAAAAACCACAAAGTCACAAAGCAAGACAGTCAAAAGTACCCGTGCTGTGGAGAGTAGGAGACACCTATTAGATACAAAATTGTACTGCTTATCAACAACTGTACTATAAACCATTATCCCCCTCATAAAATGATTTGAAAAATTAAAAAAAAAAAAACAGTTTCCAGTAAAAAAAAAAAAAAAGGAATCTCCTACCACTCCTACCATACCCTCCCATCATGGCTGAATGTTCCTAATGTTCCTCAAGTGAGAGAATCAGTTTTGCCCCACTGACTGTCATACCCCAATTACCTATATAGTGCTGGGAAAATAATAAATACTCAGTAAATATATCTACTGAAAAAGAAAACTAACAGTTGGGTAGTGGCTCACCTGGTTGAGCACATATATTATAAGCCCCTTGATTCCCACCTGAAGGGGGAAACTTCATAAGCACTGAAGTAGTGCTGCAGGTGTCTCTCTGGGTCTTTCTATCTCCCCCTTCCCTCTCACTTTCTCTCTGTCTCTATCCAAAATGGGGGGAGGGGGAAGTAAACTACAAATGGAAAGTATAAAGGCTCTATGTTATTTCCACCGATCTTGATCTCCCTGGCCTGAACTTAGGTTTATTTTTCAACCTTAAGATTTCCCTCTGCTCTGGAGGCAACTGAATCCTAACTATCACAGTTCTCCTGTTGAAGTATCTTTCCTTCAAAACTTGAGCTGTTTCTCACACACTAACCTCTGCCCCTGAAAAGGTAATACCTTAAACAACTCCACAGAATCTCTGTAAAGGATTGGATGAGAAATCTGCACTGGGTACCCTGATGGGCCAGGGGACTTGGGACTTACATATGTCAGAAGTAGATGTAGTTAGAAGGTCCCTACATAAAACCCCCATATTGGAACAAGTGAGATGGTTTGGTGCTTGGAGCTGGGTCAGTTGATTCAGGTTTTAATCCCAGTTCTATCTCTTTAAGCTGTGTTACCTTGAGCAGTCACTTTGCTTCTCTATGCCTCTATAAGCTGAGACAAGTGACAGTATGTACCAAAAATTATATAAGGTATATATAGCACAGCTGGCCCTCAGTAGGTGGAAACTACTTGAACAGTCTTTGGGATATCTGCATCATCCTCTCCCTGCTCTTACTTGACATTTGGGGAAACTGAGGCACAGAACAGGGAAATACCTTTTCTAGGGCTTTCAGGTGCCTGCCTGCCAGACTAGAGCTAGCTCCCTCACCCCATGGTGGTCCTCCTGCTTCCCTCTCTTCCCCACCAGCAGAGAACCCAGAACAATCCCTGGCAGATGCTCTGCTGGCTGTTGGAGGTGCAGAGTTGGCATTCCTGGGCTCTCAGAGTTCCTGGCACAAAGGAACCAGTCCCTCTTAGCACCCTAGATCTCCCTCTTGTTCCCTGTCTCTGCTCATATACCAGCTGGGACCCATCAACTTCTAGAGGAAGCCAGGAGGTGGCCCAGGTATGGGCAGACAGGAGACTGACAAAATTGACTTGTGCCTGACCCCAGTCTTGGTAGATGGACATACTCCTAAGGCCTCAGAGTGTCCACAAGTCCCAGTATACACACTTCCAGTCTCCCTTTCACCTCATCTGAGTTGCAGAGGGGTAAGAGAGTATAGGATTAAAAGCATGGGTGGTCACTTTTCAAATTCTGCCTCTGAAAATTACTAGTATGTATGTAGCCTGGGCAAGTTGCATCTCTGTGTATCAGTTTCTTTGTTAACTGAGATGTTGGAACCTACCTCACAGAGCAGGAAAGTGAGTGATGTATGGAGGATGTTGATTTGCACCTAGTTAGTGTTCAATAATGCTTGTTGCTGTTAACTCTGAGTCACCTTCTCCCAGATTGTTGTATGCTTTACATTGGGTTGTTCTAGCTCTCCCCCTGCCAAGAAAATTGGTTCAGTCCTGCTAGTTTCACGGGCCCGCTTGTCCCCGCCCCAAGGAACCCCGAGAGAGTTCCAGAGTTCCAGAGTTGGAGAGTTCTTGGCGCCGCCGCGGGGGAAGGAGGCAGGAGAGTTCTGTTTGGTGATTAGTTTGGGTTAGTTTATGAATCGTTGTTCCTGAATAAAGAAATATAGCTTCCCTGCCCAGCCGTGTGTCCGCGAGTCTCTGTCTACTGCCGCGACGCTAGCCCGGTCTGCTGGAGCTCTGAATTTTAACAACACCAGATTACTTCTTTTATCCCCACAGTGTTCATCCTTTTGAATTCCTATGATTCATTAAGACATGCAGTGCAGGGGTCTGGTCCATGGTGCACTGGATTAAATGCACATAGTATGCAAGGACCCACTCAAGGATCCCAGTTTGAGCCCCTGGCTCCCCACCTGCAGGGGGGTTGCTTCACAAGTGGTGAAGCAGATCTGCAGGTTTACCTCTTTCTCTATCTTCCCCTCCTCTCTCAATTTCTCTCTGTCCTATCCAATAATAATAATTAAAAAAAACCCACCAGAAGCAGTGGACTCATAGTGCTGGCACCAAGCCCCAGTGATAACCCTGGAGGCTAAAAAACAAAAAAATAAACAAAAAAGGACATGAAGTGAAATCTTGCTGGTGTGGCACATAGTGGCACCCATCAAAAAGTTTTGGTTATAAAACTTGGAAGCAACCCAGTTGTCCAACAACAGATAAGAGGCTAAACAAGTTGTGGTATTTATACACAATGGAATACTACTCAGCTGTGTGGCCTAATGTATGGTAATTTCATCATTTTCAGCCCATCTTGGATGGAGCTTGAAGGAATCTTGTTAAGTGAGATAAGTCAGAAACGGAAGGATGAATATGGGATGATCTCACTCATAGGCAGAAGCTGAAAAAAAAAGATCAGAAGAGAAAACACTAAGCAAAACTTGGTCTGGAGTTGGTGTATTGCACCAAAGTAAAAGACTCTGGGCTGGGTAGGAGGAGAGTTCAGGTCTTGGAACATGATGGCAGAGGAGGACCTAGTGGGGGTTGTACTATTATGTGGAAAACTGGGAAATGTTATGCATGTACAAACTATTGTATTTACTGTCGACTGTAAAACATTAATCCCCTAATAAAGAAATTTTTAAAAAGCTTAGGTTGTGATAATGCATGAGCTTATGGAAATCTCAGAAACACTTTTGGAGATAAAGAGGATGACAATACCCACTTAATGATGGAACACTTAGCACAGAGAAGTTAACAAATTTCCCAAGGACTTACAGCCAGGAAGTCTACAGAGGTTTGCCGAACATCTGTTATGTGCCAGTAATAGCGCCAAGGGCTGGGGACACAGCAGTGAGCCAGTACATCCTGTTGTGGTGAGGAATAATAGTAGACATGTAACTTCGTATTGTAAAAAGTACTAAGACAAATTATCTGGAGCAGAGAGATTGTGTGGGTGTTTAATGTGGGGTGGTCAAGGAAGACCTCTCTGGAGAGATGACATCTGGGTAGAATCCAGGAGGCAGCAGATGCTTAGTCTGAATGTGAGGAATCACTGCTCACATTGCTGTGGTAAATTCTTTAGTCCTAGAGATTCCAGAACAGGTGGCACTATAGAACTTTGCTTTCCTTGGTGGACTTTAAAGGTGATGATTCCTCCGTCCCAGCTGGCCCATCTCTGTGGTATAGTTAAATTAATAGGATAGGGCTGAGGAGATAGCATAATGGTTATGCAAAAAGATCTTCATGCTTGAGGCTCTGATGTCCCAGGTTCAACTCCTGGCACCACCATAAGCCAGAACCGAGCAGTGCTCTAATTAAACACTAGGACAGTGCAGACTGGGAGGTCACACAGTGGTTAGTATTGAGTCTGTGTGCGTGAGGCCCCAAGTTTGATCTCCAGTGTTGCGTTTACCAGAGTGATATTGCAGTTCTTTCTCTCTTGTAATAAGTAAATAAGTAGTAAATCTTCAAAAAATTTTAAAAGAACAAATTAAGTGACTCAAGATATCTGAAAGTCAGTTTTCTCATCTGTAAAATGGGTGTTGGTCAGTGTAGCACACGGTCCAGAGAGTGCTCATGAAAGAATGCACAGATTTGTGTCATGTGCTGAGCACAGAGCCAGGCACACCAGAAGCTCTTGATCCTTATTTTCTGTGGTGGACAGGTGACCTTCCTTTTAGCTGTCCAGAGCCTTTCAACACTTTTGCTTTGTAAGTCCTATCTTCTCAGTAGTGGTGTTCATACTGGTCTTCCTGCTTCCTCTGTAACCAGGAGTGGTCATGTGGTTCATGTTAGCCCCCTGCCATTCTGGATAGAGTGTCGCAGCTGTTACAGAGATGTTCAAAGGCAGTGGGGACAACAGGGTGGCTGCTTAGCATTTAGCATAGTTGTCAGTAGTTTCAGTGCTGTCTTCTCAGTAGCACCTGTAGTGCTAGCAGTAAAGTCTCTGACAGGCTAGAACTCTGGCCTAATACATGTTTTTATTTCTTGGACCTAATCTTGGTTTCTGACCTGTTTGGAGGTTCTTCAAGCATGTATGTGGCCATGGATCTACTCAATGATTCCATAGCTCATGTTTGGAAATTCCAGGGCTCACCTTTTTTATTGGATTGAGTAGAATCTTAAGAGACTCCATTCTGCTAAACTAGGAGACCACTGGAGGATTAGAGATGCCCCCCACCCCCTTTCTTCATTGTCCTCTCCTTAAAACCAAGGGCCTAGTGTTCTTTACACTTATATTCCTAACTACTAGCTTAGTATGGCTCATAGAAGTCTCAATATATATTGATAAAAGTTAATTGTATGAACAAGTGCAATTTTTCAATGTTGTTTAATTTTCTAATTTTATTTATTTTAATGAGAGAGGTATGGGAGAGAGAGAGAGAAAGAGAGAGAGAGAAACAGACACAGACAGACACACCCACCAAAGCACTGCTTTACTCTGGCTTATGGTGGTGCTGTGGATTGAACCTGGGACCTCAGAGCCTCAGGCATTAAAGCCTTTTGCATAACCATTATGCTGTCTCCCCAGCCTGAGGATGTTCTTTAGAAGGTCAGGGCCCCCAGCTGACCACAGAACTCCTAGGAATCAATGAGCAGAGCAGACTAGAGAAAGATAGTAACCTCCCTCATGGATACTAGACTTATAACACAACCAGACATCTATTTATTTTTCTTTATGGGGTGACTTTAATGTTTTACAGATGACAGTAAAGTACAGTAGTTTGTACGTGTATGACATTTCTTAGTTTTCCACATAACAATCTAACCACCTCTTCTGGTCCTCCTCTGTCATTATCATATTTCAGGACCTGAACACTCCTCTCACCCCAGAGTCTTTTACTTTGGTGCCATACACCAAACCCAGTCCAACTTCTGCTTTTTGTTTTTCCTTCTGTTCTTATTTTTCAACTTCTGTCTATGAGTGGGGTCATCTCATATTCATCCTACTCTTTCTGGCTTATCTCACTAAACATGCCTCCTTTAAGTTCCATCCAAGATGAGGTGAAGAAACAATCAGATATCTCATAAGTTTTTTGATAATTGTTTGCCCCAATGCCCACATGAAGCATTTTGTATTTGTGCCTCCTTTCATACTTTCACTATCTCATTATCCTGTCTTTTCTCCTTAATCTCACTCTCACAATGTCATTGTCCTCATTTCTATACACTTCTGGGATTAGCAAGTTGATTACAGGTCAAGAGCCCACTTTGATCAGTTGGTAGCAGTTGCCTGGAGCATGGTGTTGAGATGGAATCTGGAACTGAGCTAGGACTTAGTGACAAAGACTGATGCAGTTGATGAATGATGTCTGCAAAGATGCAGGAAGGGAAGTGTAGTGTATTCTCAATGCACTTGTCATTCTCTATCACAGGGCCTCCTAGTGTGGGGGTCATAAAAAATTTTCAGGATGTCGTCCATCATTAACTTGGGCAGGAAAAGTATGTCTTTAATTTCACTCATCTCTGTTTGAAATGTATCACTCATTCTCTTGAAGAGAACAGTAAGCAACAGACCACAGTGGTATTAGCAGAACCCGTGTCTTGCTACTGATAGAAATCAGATGTTTTCTTACCACGTTATAGAGTTCCAGCTATCTTAAAAGATTCAGTCTTTCCTTCCAAAGACAATGCAGACATAAAGAATTGGCACATTAATGAGAGCAAATACACAAGGTTCCCATACCCAGTTTGTAGTGATGAGGGAAATCTCCCTAGAAGATGTGATCTTTCAAGTAAATAGAAATTAACCAAACCCCTGGGTACTAGGAAAGGTGTTTAGAAGTAGGACTGGCACAGGCAAAGGAACTGGGGAGGAAGGAGGATATAGGGGACTTGCAAAGTATTCAGTGCAGGGGCATGTGTGTGGGAGTGATGGGGAAAGTGATGAGAGATGGCTAGAGGTACCACACAGGAAACTCCTAAGTCATGCTTCCTTAGTCCCCTGGATGTGATGAGGGAGGGGTATAGTCCTCTGCTGCCCCATCTGTCAGTGGCACTGAACTGTGACTTCAGTGGCCTGGGGAAGTTCAAGGTCACCATATGGGGTGGGGGAAGTGGAGACTATCTCACCAGGGCTGGCAAGGGCCAACTGGGTATCTGGGGCCAGTATTGGCCCCTCGTGGCAGCCACCATGAAGATCCTTCTGCTCCAAAGGCCTAAGTTGGCCCTGTTCCTTTATTTATGGGCTGTGTGAGCAATTTGCTCCTTGCTGGCCGGCTGGCTGGGTGTGTGATGCGGGATTACTCACGCCCCAGTTGTGGTCCGGCCTCTGCAGGCTGCAGGGTAATGAGTGAGGTAATTAAGTGTAAAAGACAGGAGCGGGCAGGGGAGGGCTAAGGGGGCCTAGCAGTCACTGGTTCTTTTCAGGAGCAGGGGAGTGAGATAATGTAGGATAATAGCTTAGTCAGGCCCTGCTCAAGCAGCCCAGCCTATGCTGAGAGGTGCCCCCCAAATGGCCAAGACAATTCAGCCTTTTCAGAGAAAGTGGGGGGGCTTGGGCAGGACTTGGCTCCCAGGGACAGCTGTATGGAAATGACAGCTCCTCTCCTTCCTTTCCTGTATTGGTTGCTGGTGAGGCTGGGAAGTAGATAGGACTAGGAAAGTGCCTGAGGCAACATGAGAGTCCACATGGGACTGGGAGATTGAGCTGCTTGTGTGGTGGTGAGGGACTTTTTGAGAGCAGTAGGTGAAATTGTTAGTGACTCACCTGGATGGGAATTGTAACTTGGAAAATGGATTGCTGTGTAACTTCAGACTTCTTATACTCATCTGGGCCTTGGAGCTCTCATCTGTAGAGCCAGACTGTTTTAATCTCATGGGGAGTTTAGACAATGACAAGATGATACAGAGTCCCATATAGTCTCTATCATCAGGTAGGACTGGCTGTTTATTCATTTATTGAATAAATATCTATTGAATGTCTACCATATTCTTCTTCAGTCTAACGCTCTCCCAATTGATCTATTTTGGCACACAAGTGTCGACCATATTCTAACAGTTCCTGGTGCTGGGGAAATAGCAACAAACATAACAGAATTTCTTTCTTCTCAAAACTGTCATTCTCAAGAGAGGTGACAAGCCATCAATCATTAAACAAGAATACACTGGGTGGTGAATAGATAGCATAATGGGTATGCAAAGAGACTCTCATGCCTGAGGCTCCAAAGTCCCAGGTACAGTCAGTACCCCCACACCATCAGCTAGAACTGAACAGTGCTCTGATAGAATACAAACATACACATAAGGTCACACTAGTGATTCCACTTTGGAAAATATCCTTTGTGAATATGTTTGAAATCATGTGAAATGAACACATCCAACACCGTCTTGTATAGTCTTAACAAAATTTTAGATGCAATGTAAATGTCTATTATTGACCAATGTATGGACTGTCCAAAGGAACACTAGATAGCTAAAAGCATCAGCTGCATTTTATGTACTATAGAGAAATATATGTAACGTGTAGATAAATAAGAAAATGATGTGATAAATATTTTGTGCAAAAGAGGGGAGAATAAAAATATTTTAGGGAGCCAGGCGGTAGTGCACTGGGTTAAGCACACATAATTTGAAGTGCAAGGACCTGCACAAGGATCCCAGTTTGAGCTCCCAGCTCCCCACCTGCAGGGGTGTCACTTCACAAGTGGTGAAGCAGGTCTGCAAGTGCCTATTTCTCTCCCTTTCTTTTTTTTAATTTTTTTTAAATTTATTTATTTATTCCCTTTTGTTGCCCTTGTTGCTTTATTGTTGTAATAATTATTGTTGTCTGTCTTCATTGTTGGATAGGACAGAGAGAAATGGAGAGAGGAGGGGAAGACAGAGAGGGGGAGAGAAAGACAGACACCTGCAGACCTGCTTCACCGCCTGTGAAGGGACTCCCCTGCAGGTGGGGAGCCAGGGGCTTGAACCAGGATCCTTACGCCGGTCCTTGCGCTTTGCACCACATGCGCTTAAGCCACTGCGTCACCGCCTGACCCCCTTCTCTCCCTTTCTATCTTTGCCTCACCTCTCATTTTTTTCTCTGTCCTATCCAAAAATAGTAAAATAAATAAATTGAAAAAATGGCCACAGGGGCAGTGGATTTATAGTTACAGGCACTGAGCCCCAGCAATAACTCTGGAGGCAATATATAGTATTAGCTTGCATATACGATAAACTAATAGTTACTTTTAACGAGAAATAGAATTGGTATGAGAGATAGGATATGAGAAAGACTTTTCATTTTGTACTTTCTTGTAGTTTACATTTTTTGTACTAAATGAATGTGATGATAATTTTTTCCTTCCCTTTTCCCTTTCCCAAGATTTTTCAGTTGGTGGGTGGGATATGGCACCAAGCAGGTAAGGCAACTGAGTGAGGCCATGGCTCAGTGGGTGAGGAGATTAAACTAATAAGTGCAGTACATCTGTTGAGAATAGCAAAAGCTTGTTTCCTCACTGTCAGAGAAAGGAATTATAAATATGGAAATGGTAAGCTAGTGTGTTGCACTGGAGAAATCTGTGTAAATTCATGGCATTTGACACACAGAGATATGGGTAGATGTAAATACATGGAATCCATATATTTCTCAGCTCTGTCCACAGAGAGAATCCAGGGGCAGTAATACCTGTGTACGAGTACTCCTGGCACTCAGATCTTGGCTGCTTTTTTTTTTTTCCTGCTGGCACTGTTGCTGGAATTCTGTGTTTGTGTGATTCCACTCTTCTTGGTAGTTTTTTTTTATTTTTTATTTTAAGGTAAACGATGAGAGGCAGAGGGAGAAAGACATAGAATGGACAGATACCACAGCACTGCTCCACTGATCATGAAACTAACTAGCCCTTTTTCATGGTGCTTTTATATGGTGACTGGAGGCTTGAACCTGAGTCCTTGTTCATAGTAAATTGTGGACTCCACAAGGTGAGCTATCTCTTCCCCTCCCCCCCAATTTTGGTTTCTAGCATGTGTAGTCAACCAGGTGCGCCACCACCTGGCCTGATTTTGGTTTCTAAATACCATTGTTATTTTTTTCTTAATATTTATTTATTCCCTTTTGTTGCCCATGTTGTTTTATTGTTGTAGTTATTATTGGTGTTATTGTTGTTGGATAGGACAGAGAGAAATAGAGAGAGGAAGGCTAAGACAGAGGGGGAGAGAAAGACACCTGCAGACCTGTGTCACCGCTCGGGGCTCGAAGCGGGATCCTTATGCTGGTCCTTGTGCTTTGTGCCATCTGTGCTTAACCCGCTACACTACTGCCCGACTCCCTCTAAATACCATTCTTTACGGACGAGGACCAGGAATCCTCCAGGAAATCGTTGACTTAAGGTCAGAGAAGAGTTGGTATATTGCTAGCCTGGAAACTAGTTATGCTCTAAAGGAAGTGGCGAAGCTTAAATAGTGCTGGAGATATCAAGAGAACATAGGCATCACTGGCCAATTTGGGATAGTCTGATCATCAAAGTAAATAGTTGCAATTATATTAATAGATTAAAACCCATTGAATAAAAATGAGATCCAGTGACTCCACACTGATATCACTCGCCTAATCATCTATTCATCTACCATCCATCTATCTATAAATGAATACAATATTTGCAGAAAGCTTTCTTACAGTGCAATATTCAGTAGTAAGTGTAGAAGGAAGTGTTGAAATATGGAAATTATAATTCATTCTGGAATCATTAATGAAGCTAAAATGGAAGCCATCGTGGGAAAATTTTGTTGGGGACATAATATTTATCCAACTTAAAGTGTCTTCTCATAAGTTATGTATGAGGGAGCATGCATTTATAGAGGAGGAACAGGGTAGATACAACCTTAATCAAAAGATCAAAGGTAACATCACCTACAAAAACAGGGCTCTGGCAGGATGCACAAAGCTTCATCATATCTGTGATTTCCCTACCAGTGATGCAAAGGCTAAATCTGATCATGGGAATTATTAGGTAAACTCCAATTGAGGACTCTCTTACAAGACAACTTTGCTTGTAATCTTGATAAGTGTCAAGATAATGAAAGGAAAGGAAGAAATAAAGGAATGTGCCAGATGGAAAGAGACAAAATACAATGAGTATTAGTGGTTGGATATTTTTGCTTATTATAAATAATATAACTACTAATTTTTAGGACACTTGACAGTATTTGATTGGGGTCAGAAGATTTGTTTTAATAATATGTCAGTGTCAATTTCCTGATTTTGATGCTTTTATTGTGATAGTGTGAAGGATTTCCATGCAGGAGATATCAGCTTAAGATATTTGGAAGTAAAGGGGAATTGGTTCAGCAAATTATTCTCAAATGGTTCAGAAAAAATATATACATAAAGAAGGATAAAACAAATATGTACAAATAACATTTGGAAATTCTGAACGAAGGCTATGTGGAAAATCTTGAACAGAGTTTGTAGGTCTTAAATTGAACATTATTAGGAGGAGGCTAGGCTGTAGTGCAGTGAATTAAGCACATATGGCACGAAATGCAAGGACGTGCATTGGGGTCACTTCACAAGCAGTGAAACAGGTCTGCAGGTGTCTTTCTCTCCCCCTCTCTGTCTTCCCCTCCTCTCTCGATTTCTCTCTGTCATATCCAACAACAACAACAATGGCAACAAAAATTTAAAAATGCCCATCAAGAGCAGTGGATTCATAGTGCAGGTGCCAAGCCCCAGGGATAACCCTGCAGGCAAAAAAGAAAGAAATTAAAAATTACCTCAAGATGAAAATGTGTAAAATGTTACTGAGTTAAAAACATGGTATTAGCTTGAAACTGAAACCATATTCTATTGGTGTTAAGTGTTAGATAGAAAAATAAAATGGGCAGAAGAATAGTAAAAGAAAGGACGGTGTGGTCAGGAAGACTTCTTTGGAAAGAGACATTTGGGCAGTTACCTGGGAAGGGAAAGGGTAAGCCCTATAGGTAATCTTGGGGAAAGTCTTCCAGGAGGAGGGACCTATCAGAGAAAATGTCTTGTTTGAGGTCAGTATTAATTTATATTACTATATACAAATTACCACATAGTGACTTAAATAAAACACTATCCAGTTAGTGCATAGTCTTGTAAATCACAAGTTTAATATAGAGCAGTTAGGCTCTTTTCTTTTCTTCTCTCTCTCTCTCCCTCCCTCTCCCTTTCTTTCTTTCTTTCTTTTTTTTTTTTTTTTTGCCACTGGGACTTCATGTCTGTGCAAGTCTACTGTTCCTAATAGATTCTTTCTTATTTTTTTTCCAGATAGAGGCTGAGAAACAGAGAGAAGAGAGACACCACAGCACTACTCCACCACTTATGAAGCTTTTGTTTTGCATGGTGCTCCCATGTGGTGACCTAGTCCTTGAACCCAGGACCTCACATATAGTAATTTGTGCACTTTATCAGGTGAGTTATCTCTCAGCCATAGCTGAGTTCTTTCCTTGGGATATCACAAGTCTAAAATCAGAGTATCTGCCTAGCTTAGTTCTTATATGAAGACACTGAGGAAAAATCCATCTCTAAGTTCATAGTTGTAGTTGGTACAGCTCAACTCATAGCAAGCGTAAAAAATTCTTTGTTTTCTTGCTGACTGAAAGCTCTAGAGGCCATTTGCATCCCTTCATATGTGACCCCCTCTATCTTCTAGTCAACAGTGGTGCACTGAGTCCTACTCATGTCTTGGATTTTTTACTTCTGTGAAAACACAGAGAAAACTCTCTGCTTTTAAAGGTCTAATGTGATTATATCAGGCTCACCCGATGACTTTTGTACCTACACCTATGCTGCATTCATAACCTAGTCATAGGAGTAAACTCTTTTATCTTCATAGTCTAGGGGATTGTGCTGGACAGATAGGGGCTACAGGGACTAGATATCTTGGAGGTCATTTTGAAATCCTCTCTACCATAGTCAGGGGGTTTGAAGAACAAAGAAGTTAGTGTGAACCGAGAAGAGTGAACAGGAGGTGAAAAATAGGCTAACAGTTTTCTAGGTGGTAAGACACATATGTACTGCAAAGCCTAATGGGAGGTTGAGGTCCAGAAGCTCACCTTGTATGTTTTGACTCTTGAAGGAAAAGCTAGTCACGCAAGTTACCCAGTGGACTAACTTGTGCAGGTTTGACCCTACATAAAATCAAAGGACAAGAACAAAACATTATAAATGTCAGGGTGTTCCCAAAAAACATGCATTGTACACATCTACAATGTAGATTTTTTTTAAATCATAGGGTGGTTGAATCAGGGCCTAGTAATGGTCTTTGCATACTTCACAAATCAGCTTTATTTTTCTTCTGAACATTTGTCTTTGTCTTCTTGATTTGTAGAAGTACTTTACATGTTTGGGATACTAATCTTAGGTTGTTATAAGCATTTTCCAGATTGTGGCTTACTTTCTTACTTTTTTTTATGATCAAGTTTGAATAGAATCTTGTGTAAGTTAATTTATTAAAGTTAGCCTGTGTAGTTTGGGCTTTTTGTTTTTCTTTAAGGAGTCATCACCAGCCCAAATCCATTGCAATGTTTCTATAATGACTATGTGTATATATTATAAATGGGATATACTGGACATTCTATTTGACACCAAGTTTGTCAGATGTTTTACTTTTGGTTTTCTTCTCCAAAACAATATGCCACTGTGTTAAATTGCCCTGCCTAAAATACTATGATCAGTGGAGGGTAGGAAGTCCTGGAGACTATATTTTCTTTCATTCTTTTTAATAACTATTTTTATTTTATTTTATTTATTCCCTTTTATTGCCCTTGTTGTTTTATTGTTGTTGTTGTTGTTGTGAGATAGGACAGATAGAAATGGTGATAGGAAGAGAAGACAGAGAGGGGAGAGAAAGATAGATACCTGCAAACCTGCTTCACCACCTGTGAAGTGACTCCCCTGCTGGTGGGGAGCTGGGGGCTCGAACGGGATCCTTATGCCGGTCCTTGAGCTTTGCATCACCTGCACTTAACCTGCTGCCCAACTCCCCCTAATAACTACTTTTAAATTAATTCATTATTGTATAGAGATGGAGAGATATCAAGAGGGATGTGGGAAATGAGAGATGCCTGCAGCTTCTATTTTCTCATTGCTTTTTCTATCCAGTGATACAGTATGAAAATTTCTCCATAGTTAAATGTTTTGCAGTGTCATTTTTAAGACAGAGACAGAGAGGCAGAGAGAGAATGAAAGAGACAACAGCACCGAAGCTTCCATCAAGGGAGGGTGGGCCAGAATTGAACCTAGGTCACACATATGGCAAAGCAGTGTACAAGCCAAGTGAGCTATTCCACAGGCCCACAGTATCGCTGTTAAATGGTGGTTGCCGGGGATTGAACTCGGGACCTTATGCTTGAGAATTCAATGCTTTACCACTGTGCCACCTCCTGGACCACATACCCCTCTTATCCTATGGTTTTGTCAATGTTTCCTTTAAAAAAAAAAAAATTCTGTATTTATTTTATTGCCCTTGTTATTTTATTGTTGTAGCTATTATTGTTGCTGTTATTGATGTCGTTGTTGGATAGGACAGAGAGAAATGGAGAGAGGAGGGGAAGAGAGAGGGAGAGAGAAAGTCGGACACCTGTAGACCTGCTTCACCACCTGTGAAGCGATTCCCTTGCAGGTGGGGAGCTGGGGCTTGAACCGGGATCATTACGCAGGTCCTTGTGCTTCATGCCACGTGCACTTAACCCGCTGCACTACCGCCCAACTCCCGTCAATGTTTCCTTTTAATAAATAAAAAAATTAAAAAAAAAGAACTTTCCCCATTTCTTTCCTCCTTACCACTCCCTCACCATGGTTAAAATCTCTTTATTTGGGTGGGGGAGATAGCATAATAGTTATGCAAACAGATTCTTATGCCTGAGGCTCCAAAGTCCCAGGTTCAATCCCCTGCACCACCATAAGCCAGAGCTGAGCAGTGCTCTGGTGTTTCTCTCTCTCTCTCCCTCTGCATCTCTCTCAAAAATAAAATAAATAAAATATTTAAAAAAATCTATTTATATTACAACAGCCATCAGGATTCTGTGAGTGCTTTTCTGTACTAGCTCTGTATTAAGCAGCTTTGGCTGAACACTGACCCTATTGGAGGAGACTTTTCTTCATCTCTTCCAAATGTTAAGAACACAAAGTTATTTATTTTTGGTGTCTGCTTTATAGAAACTTGAAGGAGAGGAGAAACAAGAGATAACCATGGGGGACATGAATGAATGAGATCACTTATTGTAACAGTAGAGGTCATGAAGAAAGCCAGCAAGGGGGGAGGGTTATGGGTCAACCTGCTAATGCCCATGCCCAGCAAAGAAGCAATTACAGAAGTCAGAGCTCCCACCTTCTGCACCCCAAAAAGAATTTTGTCGATACTCCCAGAAGAGTAAATAATAAGGAAGTAAACCAGAGGGCTTTGTAACCCCATTCCACCAGGACTTGAAGCATTTGTCATCAAGAATCTTGTTTTTTTTTTTGCCTCCAAGGTTATTGCTGGGGCTCGGTACCTGTACTATGTATTCACTGCTCCTGGAAGCCATTTCCCCCCTTTTTGTTGCCCTTGTTGTTCATTGTTGTTGTTGGATAGGACAGAAAGAAATTGAGAGAGGAGGGGAAGACAGAGATGGGTAGAGAAAGACAGACACCTACAGACCTGCTTTACTATTTGTGAAGCGACCCCCTTGCAGATGGGGAGCTGGGGCTCGAACCAGTCAGTCCTTGCGCTTTGCGCCATGTGTGTTTGACCTGCTGTGCTATCACCTGGCCCCCAGGAATCTTCTTTTTATACCATCAGTTAAAGGGAAGCAAATCTGGAAAACACCAAAGGAAGCCAGGCACTGTTTCTCTTATTTGGGAGAGAAGAGGAAAAAAAGGAAAGACACTTGGAAATAGTAATTGGTGTAGGATTGGACCAGAAAGGAAATGAAGGCAGAACTATTGAAAAAAAATGGGGCAAAAGTATGTATGTACACATAGATATAGATAATTTTACAATCAGCCCATATTGGGACCTTGGGAGAACTACTGAAGTTTTCAATGGAGGGGATGGGACACAGAACTCTGGTGGTGGGAACTGTATAGAATCATATCCCTATTATCTTACAATTTTGTAAGTCAGTATTAAATCACTAATAAAAAATAAAATTTTAAAAAGGAAGAAAACAATCAGCAAGGCACTATGATATGACCTTTGGAGGAAGAAACTGTCCCATTTGAGGCCATTGGAGAGACTTCTCTGAAGAGGTGACAAAGAACTGGAACCAGTAATCTACTAGATTTTAACCTGGGTCAGTCAAGAGTTTTGCTTGTGACCCCAAACCTATACCACCTCTGTCTGATGTGGACCACAAAATGCTTTTGCTGTCAGAGATACCTTGCTCTTCTGAAGACTCTTGGGTTCTTAGCTTATAATGTACTTGGAACCTAGAGATGGAAGAATGAGAAGGTTTCAGATCCAAAAGAGATTCTTATAAGGTTGTCCAGTCCAACTCTAGGAGCTCTTTGTTCTTGGAGGTCACTCTTGGTCAGTGGTGGGGAACATCTGTTCTGCAGGCCCATAAAATCATTTGATCTGACCATGCCAAAGCAACCACATGGGCATTGAGGGAGAAGATACCCCCCAGAAAATAGGAGTGGTTACAGGTGTAAGCAGGGCTTTTGGTTTTATTTTATTTTTTAAATTATTATTATCTGTTGTTTTTGCTGGGCTATGTTGTTTTCGCCAGGCTGGCTTCACGGGCGGGTAACAGACGACCAGGGACTCATGGTTGAGCTGTAGGCAGTATCTCTTTATTCATGCAGGACGCAGCACAATCTAAGCCAAGCTAAGCTAAACTAACAACTACAATCTTGTCCTTATAAATATACTAGCCCAGTAGGGTGTGAACAGGACGCAACGCAGAGAGGGTGGAGAGAAAAGTGACTGGTGAAAATCAGGGTATGACAAGGAGAGGGGGCGGAGCAGGCAAGAATTCTATCACTGAACCACCAATGCCCTGGAGGGAGGGTGGTGCTTTTTAACAGCGGTTATGTAAATAGAATGAAGTGGTTATGTAAATAGAATAGTGTTAAGCAGGGGGGATTAAACCAAATGAAACAGAAGGGGTTTTTAAAAGCATACCAACAATTATCTATTATTTTACAAAATTACATATCAACAGGAGTTTCAATCCATAACATTGCCACCACCAGAGTTCTAAATCTTCAGTCTCTCCACTTCAATCCACCACAGTTTCCCTAAGGTTGTAGACATGGGCTATCATCTCTGCAATATATACATATCTGACCACTTTTTCTCCTGATTCAATCCTTTCTTCCCCTTCAAGCCACTCATGACAACATAACCACCTCCATATGTCCCTCTCCTTTTCCTTCTCTCTCTCTGGGTGCTGATGGAGCTGAAGTTCAGAACCCTCTTATCTTTATCACATAACTTCACCTCCTACTAGGAGGATGGATCAAGGTTTTTTTTGGGAGGCAGAAGGGAGGAGTTCTGACTTCTGTAATTGCTTCTCTGCTGAACATGGGTGTTTACAGGTCAATCCATACTCCCAGCCTGTTTATATCTTTCCCTTAGTGGACCAGAGCTCTGGAGGTTCAAGGATCCAGGACACACTGGTGAGGTCATCTGCCCAGAGAAGTTGGGATGGAGTCATGGTAGCATCTATAACTTGGTGTCTGGAAGATGGCATCATCTAAGTTGAGACAAAATGGTTAATGAGCAGGAACCAAAAAGAAGGATTAGAGTAGATGAGATTAGGGATTTTAGGGTAGAAGAAAGCTAGGAAGTCCATTTTAGGCATATTCCTGGGGGCACACAACTGGTAGTTTTGCTTGAGTTTGGTAGCTAGCCTGAAGCTGGATAAGAAGGTCCTTTTTCCAGCCATGACATCATCTCCCCAGACAATAACTAGGATCCACCTGCATATCAGATTTCAGGCTCAGGAAAAAAAA
This sequence comes from Erinaceus europaeus, assembly GCF_950295315.1. Lineage (NCBI taxonomy): Eukaryota > Metazoa > Chordata > Mammalia > Eulipotyphla > Erinaceidae > Erinaceus > Erinaceus europaeus. The sequence continues at coordinate 73,752,328 of NC_080162.1, read as the reverse complement.
AAAACTAGTATAGCCACAGGCTCTTTGGAATCTAACTAAAATATGCCTACTAGCTATCTACAAAACAGAGACCCCACCCCCACCCCAACTCTTCCTCTGCACTACTCCAGCCTTTAGGTTCATGATTAGTCAACAACTTGTTTGGCTTTATATGTTACCTCTCTTTTCAGCCACCAGGTTCCAGATGCTACCATGATGCCAACCAGACTTTGCTGGACAGACAACCCCACCAATATGTCCTGGAGCTCCGATTCCCTAGAACCCTGTCCCACTAAGTAAAGAGAGAGGCAGTCTGGGAGTATGGATATATCTGCCAATGTCCATGTTCAGCAGGGAAGCAATTACAGAAGCCAGACCTTCCACCTTCTGCATCCCACAATGACCTTGGGTCCATACTCCCAGAGGGTTAAAGAGTAGGAAATCTATCAAGGGAGGGGATGGGATACGGAGTTCTGGTGGTGAGAACTATGTAGAGTTGTACTCCTCTTATCCTATGGTTTTGTCTTTTTTTTTTTTTTACTTTTTTTTTGAATTTTTATTTATTTTCCCTTTTGTTGCCCTTGTTTTTATTGTTATTGTAGTTATTATTATTGTTATTGATGTTGTTGGTAGACAGGACAGAGAGAAATGGAGAGAGGAGGGGAAGACAGAGAGGGGGAGAGAGAGACAGACACCTGCAGACCTGCTTCACCACCTATGAAGCGACTCCCCTGCAGGTGGGGAGCTGGGAGCTCGAACCGGGATCCTTAAGCTGGTCCCTGCGCTTCGTGCCATGTGTGCTTAAACCGCGGTGCTACCGCCTGACTCCCCAATGTTTCCTTTTTTATAAATAAAAATAATAATAATTAAGATTTGGTTGAATGTCAAAAAAAAAATACTGTCTGAGAGAATGGTGTCAGGGTAGAGAAAAGGGCTAGAGAGTTGGATTAAGGCAGAGAGTAGCTCCCGTTCTTGAAAAAAAAAATTTCTCTGGTTAAAATTAACTATTTACTATTTACCTCCATCCAGCTGCTCCAGGGCATATATATATTTACATTTATTTATATTTATACTTAAATTTATATTTATCACCAGACTCTGTGTATCCTCTAAGTCCCTATTGGTCTGAGCTCACGGCTTATGGTCACAGCTGGGAACATTGCAGGACCAGTCTTTCTCGAGTGGCAGGGCAGGCTACTCCAGCCTCCATTTAGAGACTTGGGGCTATCCCTACTATCATTGCTTTATGGTGAGGACAAGGTCCTGGGAGGGCCTACAAGATACCATTCCTGATGGAATTGACGAGTGGTGGTGGAGAGAGGGATGGATCCCTTAGAGGTCTAGGCCTATCATATGTGCATGGGAATCCAAGGATTCCCTAACTTGTGTGTGGTTTTAAAGGCTTAACCTTTGGGGGCTCACTTTCTTTTCTGGCCTATCATGTGACAATGTAACTCAGTCTCTTCCTTTCTCTCTCATGCCCTAACATGAATTTTTTTAAAATAAAGTTTAATTTACCTTGATAATTATGCTCTCCCATAAATTCTTTGTTGAGAAAAGTGTGTGATGAACCTTCAGACTGAAGGAACAGATGCTGTACCCCCTCCTTTTCCTTTAACAGTGGGACTAAAAATATAATAAATTGAGGAGCTTTTTTGTAGTAGTAACATTAAGCGGTAATTTTTAAGTTGATAATTTTGCGTGATGTTTGAATGATGTCAATAAATATCCAAATGGCCCTTGGCAGAAAGAAATATTCCTCTTATCTTCTCTAGATGTTTCCTCTGGCTAGAGGGAAAACTGAGTCCCAAAGAGGAGATAGATTCTGACAAGAACTGTGGCCACTGTGGTCACTATGCTGGTCTGAAGTCTGGCTAACTAGGGGTTCAGAAGCTCCTTGCTTCCTACTGAGGAGCTGCCACTTCAGAATAAGTGGTACCTGTTTCTTATTCACATGAAGGACTGCACTGGGCTTGTGGCAGCACTGAGACTAGTGGAGGGTGGGGGTGGCCCCCATGTCACTTATCACTTTTCCACTCTATTTCTTGGCTTTGTCCATGACAGGCGAATGGAATATCATCACTGTTTTGAGGATTGCAGCCCTCCCTGATTATAGCATGAGGGTCTCCACAGGCCTATCACAAGATTTTTGCATAGCTGAGAGGGAGGACTGGGATTCCCTGGGGTTTTTGAGACACTGACAGGCTGAGGAATGGGCAGGGCCAGGGGTGGGGGTGGTCTAGAAGCCCCTTATCTCCTCTAGGCCAGTGTTAGCTCTTGTCTCCAGCCAGCAGCACAAGCTGGAGCTGCCAGGAGACTGGGGACTACAGTGAATTTGCATTTATATTGGAGATTTCTGTTTCCAGGGCCTGGGGGAGGAAGGTGGTCACCGTGGTCAGTTGAGCATGATGCAGGCAGGAGGGGCCTCTTCTTCTGTCCTGCCTGGGGCATAGGAAGTGGCCAGTGGAGCTGGGCCTGCCTGGCCTAGGAACAGTGGCACAGAAGGTTCTCTGGGCACAAGGCCGGCCCTGACAGCCTGCCCATCCACTTTCCCAGCCGCTTGCCAACATCAGCTGGGATTTGGCTCTGCTCCATGGGCCTGGGAGAAAGGTCAGAGACCTGTGCCAGCAAGGAATTGGGTAAGGCAGAAGCACCCCTATATATACTCACTATAACTGAGTGTTTGTATGTCGTCCTATCTTATTCTCCTTCCAACCCATGAAGTTGTTTCAGTCAAGAATCCAGGGCCCAGAGGGACTTAGCACTTGGTCCAAGGTGATCCAGCTCATATTCTAGCACCCTACGATACTGCCTCCCAATAGCACTCAACATAATCATGCACTCTGGGAGATACTTACTGATTTTGGGGGAGAGAGAAGTTGTGCTTCTGTTATCTCTGATATTTGAGAACTTAGGAGGCTGCTGCAGGCTCGTGACTATTTAGACTGATTTTGCAATAGCTTGGGAGTCATGTTTCATTCTATGATCATGTCCATGTTCAGAGCAGGGTTTTCTTGCCTTTGGAGAGTACATGAACTTGTATGATTACATAATGGGACTAAGTTAAAGGAAGGGGGAGGGGAGAGCAAGAAATGGAAGAAAAGGTAGAAAGTCAAAAGGAAAAATGGAAAGAGACATAAATGGAGGGCAGGAAGAGAAAGATGAAAATAAAAGAAATCCAAGGTTAGAGTTTTATTTTTCTATTATTAATTAATTAATTTATTTTAAGGTTAGAGTTTTCTTAAGCCCCTATAGAGGTGTTTTTATCTTTATGGATGCAATATTGTTGGAAGGTCCCTCTCTGTGACCTTCCTGTCCTGGAGTGGTGCTTCCCTCATGCTTGTCCTTCTGCTACTGAGGCCTCCTGACTGGCTGAGCCCTGTTCCAGTGTTGGCCTGGTGGAGGTTCCAGGAAACAGAGGTTAGGGTCCCATTTCAATCAAGAGATGCAGCTCCCCTGACCTGGGCTTTAATTTCATCCTTTAGTACCTTGCTGCTCTTAGGGTGAAGGTGTTCTGCTTTGCCCTTTGGGTTCTCTTCATTTACCCCTCCCCCACCCCTCCAGACGGAGGTCCTGTCCCCATTCCCCCCAGCCTGTGACTGTGGGCTTACAGCTGACAAACCTCCTGGTCCTGGCGCTCTGTCCATCAGTCCAAGTCCTCCCTGTCTGTCACCAAACAGCCAGGATAGCGTGTTCCACCTGGCAGGCTGGCTGTTACCCAGCTTGATTCAGAAGGTGAGAACCAGCACTGACAATCTACTGCCTGGGTTCAAATCCTGGCTATGCCTCTTCCTGTATGGCTTTGGGCAGCCTCTATGCCTTTCTGAGCCCCTGGTTTCTCATAAATGAATGGGCAGAATGGTTGGAGTTGTCTCTTGGATTGCTGTGTAGATTAGATAAGATCATGTATGGAGAGAGCTTGGCTTAGTGCCTGGCTTAGAGTAAGCACTCAAGACACATTAACTTTTTACTACCCAAGCTCTTTCAGTGCCTGTGCTTGCTTAGAGGGGATTTCAAGTTCCAGGGACCTGTCCCTGTGCCTCCTTCATTAACCCCTTTATGCCTGATAGGACTTTTTCAACACATAAGAGTCAACTCTGTCACCATTACACTGCTACTACTTCTCCCAGTTGACATTTAATAAATGTTTATGATAAACCAGGTATTGTTTAAGCTGCCTAAAATGTGACTCCAGGGGCTGCTAGATAGTTCATCTGATGAGGTACCTGCCTTGTCATGTACATGTCCCAGGTTCTAGCCACTAATACACTTACCTGTGGGAGTACTCTGGCACTGAGGGGTTCTTCTTCCTCTTTCTGTCTCCCTTTGTAGCTGAAAAGGTCAATCTATAATAGTGAAATTATACATATGTGAGGTCCAAGTGACATGCTATATATCTATATCTAACTCCAAATTCCCTGGCACTTCTTGTGTCAAGAGCTTGGAGCCTATATTCTCTTCCAAGAATAAAATGTGGTAGCCAGGGAAATAGCTCAATGGATGAGAGCATTGGATTTGCATGCCTGAGATTCCCAGTTCATTCTCTGGCAATACTCTTGCTTCTATCTATTTTTCCCCATTGCTTCAGTATAGTGAGTCCTAATTTCTTCACCACAGAGCCCCAAGACCATCTGTGATAACTGATCAGTTAGGTTTGGAAGTAGCTGTAAGCAGCAAAGAGGCCCCAAAGAAGAGTGACTTAAAGGAGACCAATGCTAGAAACTAGAGGTATTTTGGTGGCAGTTAAATAGCTCCTTGATCTCCAAGAACCCAAGCTCTTTGCCTTCTGTTCTACCCCCCTCAGCATCCCATTGTTGGGGTTCAAAATGGCTGCTCATTTTACAGCCAATGTGTTCATACTCCAGGTAGAAAGAAGAAAGGAACTCACTGAAATTATACACTGCACTCCTCTAACCTGTCATCATCACCCTGCTGATGAATAATGACAGCTATGGGTATGGAGTTTTACAGCCTGCACAAGGCTTTTCTTTGCATTGTCTCATGTAGCTCTCAAGTTATTGTGCCATTTCTTGCAAATGAGATTCAGAGAGGGACAGTGACTTTCCCAAGGTCACATAGTCAGGTGGTGGCCTTGTCCTCACCAGAACCCAGGTTTTCTTGCCCTTTGCTTCTTCAAAGCTAGCCCATCTGCTACCCTTGGATAACAAGTGAGGATGCGCCACCTTTAACCTTTTATAGTTTTGGCAGAGATGTTTGGGATTCCAAAGTCCAATTTTCTGATGAGGGAACTAAAGGTTCCAGGGGAAAAAACACATCCCACTCCCTGGGCAGAATTCTCGAATACTTTGTTCAGTCATGTAACAAGACATTTTTTGAGCACTTACTATATGCCAAGTACTATGCTCAACTCTGGAATAACAATAGTAAAGAAAATAGTGAAATCTATGTGGGCCATGGAGCTGACATTCTTAGGCAGGATGGGAGATAGAGAGTGACATTAACCAAATAAATCTTCAGCAACAACTGTATTCCTTCTTTATTTCTTTCCTTCAGCAAATATTTATCAGGAGTCCAGAGATAGGAATGGGCACATAAACAAGATAAGTTCAGATTTTAATAGTGGCTGAGAAGGAAATAAAGTTAAGTATAAGAGAGGAGGACAAAGGAGAGGAGGTAGTGGTAGGGAACTTCAGGTGGGGCAGTCAGGGAAGGACTTTCTGAGGAGGTGACTGTGGGGTTTAGGTCTGAAGGGTGTAAGAAGCCAAGCATGGTGTTCCAGGTGGAGGGAAGGGAACAGCTAGGACAAAAGCCCACAGGTAAACTAATGTTTGGGGTGTGGGAGGACCCCAGAGAGGCCTGGGTGACTAGAACAAGGTGGGAAGAGCAATTCAGAGGGGAGGTTGACAGGGAGGAGACTTGAGTCTTAAGAAAGATGGGGCCAGGCAGTGGTGTACCTGGTTTAGTGAACACACTACAGTGCACAAGGACCCAGGTTCAACCCCCTGGTCCTCACCTGTAAGGGGAAAGCTTCATGAGTGGTGAAGTAGAGCTGTAGGTGTCTCTCTGTTTCTCTCCCTCTCCACTAATAAATAAATAAATATTTTAAATTTTTTTAAAAAAGGTCAAGGGGGCCATGGGAGGACAGTGAGTAGAGAAATGGGATAACTAGCCTCACTCCACAGGGTTCCTCTCAGGGAGGCCAGTCATCCCTGCAAATGGGGGGGAGTGTTTCTCAGCAAGACCCCTGAAGGGAGGGACCAAGCACCTGCTGGCTTGGCACTGCCTCTACAGAGATAAAGCCCCCCATTCCTCCCCTACTCCACCCCCCACAGTGGAGTCCCCACAGCGATGCCTCCACCTGCATGGCAGGGCTTTGTGTGCTGGCTCTTCACGGCACACCTGGTGCTATCACTAGCCTGCTGGCTGTCCTGATTTAGGGGCTCATTCTGACTGGTTCTGGGGTCTGTTCCCTGAAGTCCACCAGCTGGGACTGAGCTGGCTGAGAAGGAGGCAGCAAGCTGTGATGTTGACTTCCACCCTTACAAACCCATTTGACCAAGAGGGCAGTGTCCAGAGTATCTTTAAAACCCTCAGCCTCCCTTCTCTAGCCATCCTTTCCTAGGCAGCAAAGAACCTGAGCCTCTGGTAGGAAGCGCAATTTAACTGCTATGCTTAGTAGTTCTGTCAATCTTCCGGGCCTCTGTTTCCTCATCTGTGCAGTGAAAGTGTTTATGTGGCTATACTGACTGAATCTTCACACTGTCATATTACTGTTATTCAACCTTTTAATACCTCAGTTCACCCCTCTATAAAACTGGACTACTTAATAGGCTCTACTTCAAGGATCTTGTAAAGATTAAGTTATGTGTGTCTAGTATTTAGAACAGTGTCTACCCCATTGTTTGGTGCTATGTGTTTTAACTGTTATTATTTAAGTCTTTAGCATGTGTTACAGTGAAAAGACTCCATGGAGATAACTGCATCCATTTGTTTGCAAACTTTTTAGTCTTTGTTTTTAACAGAGAAGCTCTGCATTGCTTAAGAGAAATTTTACTCAGAGTCCCAGCTGTTCTGAGGGGATGGGAGGGGGGGCTCCAGTCCCACCTGCTCCCCCATCTCTGTGTCTGAAGCCCCAAGGGAAATCCTGAAGCATAATTTGAAAACCCTTGCTCAGTTTTTCTCCTTCAGCTCATAATCAGAGAAACTGAGACTCAGAAAGGGACAGTGACCAGTCTAAGTTGCATAGAGAGTGAATGGTCTTACCTAACTTAGAGCCCAGAGCTTCAGGTTTTCTTAGCCAAGATAAGGGGCAGGGGCTGGGAGGGGAAAAATAAATAAATAAAAAGACAAGGACCAGAAGCTGCTTAGGGGACTGGGTGCATTGTGGCGTCAAGTCATTAGCATGCAAATAACATGCAAATTAATGCAAAACAGCATGTTTTATGCTAATTTGCAGAGTAGAGAGCCACGACATTTTTGGTAATAGGGCAGCAGTCTTGGTCCCTGGGCACTGCCGAACACACGTCCCTTTTTCCTTTCTTTCTTTCTTTCTTTATTATGATCAGGATCATAAATCTTGGTTTGGCTGTGACCCCCCCACCCCTTCTTGCCATCAAGCCTGGTTATTGTCCCTCTCAACAGCTCCCTGTTTAGTCTTTTGGTCCTGCTTGGGTCCAGGAACAGGCCTGAGTAGTGGGACAGGGAAACAGGACTTAGGAGCCACCAGTCTACATTAAGGGGTGAGCACATCCTAGATGTTTGCGGGAACCTCACTGTGAGTCTGATGGGGGTAGGCACAGGGCAGCCATTTTTCTGTGCAAAGTGACCTGTGTGCATCTAGGACATGACTACCAGGCTTCCTCAAAGCTACCCTTAGCTCTGACTTGTCACTTCTGAGTTATCATAGTCAGTGTGACTTCTGGGTCATTTTCCACCTAGGGCTGGCTTGCCAGGTAGGAGGCTGAGCTGCTCCTTTCTTGTCTGGACACATAGGTTCAGGATGTGTTTGGTGTTGCACATTCATCAGTGTACCTAGGGGCATACTTAGTTTTTGAAACCACAAAGCTTGAATTCAAATTCTGACACCCCTACAGAGAAAACACTAGTACTCATAGCTAGCATTAGTTGATGTCTATGTTCCAGATGCTTTGTTTTGTACTTGCTGTTCATGTCCTCACTAATAATAGTATCTTTTAAGATGGGCATTGTTCTTGCATGACTAAAGGGGTTTTACATTTCCTGAGGGTAAGCTCCTCCCTGGCTGCCCAGCAAAGCCACTGTTACAGGCTATCAGAGCCTCTGCCTATATTCTCAGCCGACCTTCCACAGCGTTAAACTTCCCTGAACCTCGCACTCCTGTAAAATAGCCATGGCTAAGAAATTCCCCAATCTTTTGTGTTCTCAAATACCTTTCTTTACCCTTTGTGTTCTGGAAAAGGGCTTACTGAAAGAAACCAGCCTTGCTCAGAAGACTGGGCTAAGGTGCTGTCCATTCTTGCTCATGGCCCTCCTGTTTGCTTGTGACCTTTCTTTCTTCCTTTTTTTTTTTTTTTGCCAGAAAGTGCTTATAAGACCAAAGACCCCCCCCCTTCCTATTCTTTGTCTCATGGTTAATTAGCTGAGATTAGAACTATTTATCCTATCTGAAAGTGGACATAGACAAACATTTCCTGCTAAACTGACAAAGACTTCCCCAATGGCAAGACAATTCCAACTCCAAATTCCCCTGCTTGCAACCTCTCTATTCATGCCTATAATAGATAATTCTGAGGCAAATTCAACGTAACCAGATACTGATCTTGGATATGGGTTGATCACACCGTTGCAATAGCTTTAATAAAATCATCTCCCCGTTGGTCCAGTGTATTTTTGTCTTTGACACTTTTGCATCGTGCCATTTCCATCTCCGGCTCCGGTTCCTGTACGTGACCTTGGAGTGCTTCCTGTATATCTCTGTGACTCTGTTACTTCTCTGCAAATGGATGCTCACCAGCCCTACTTCCTTAGGTTGGTACTAGAGGACCAGGAAATGCTTGGCGCAGTGCCAGACACAGCGAGCGCTCCAGAAATGTCAACCAGGGTGAGCACAGGAGCAGCGCACAGATAACTGGCCAAGATCTTCTCTGGGGTGCTCCACTGCAGGCGGAAATGGGGGTTGAACGCAGGCTTGGAGGCCTCAGTTTCCCCTTCCTATCCGGGAGGGTGCCGGGTGCCTCCACCCAGCAACACCCATCACTAGCGGGGATAGGGGCACACTGCCACCCGTCTTTGATTGTGTGGAGCAGCGAGTCGCGGAGCAAATTAACTTTTTGCACACTTCATTATGCGCCCCCCTGCATCCCTGGGGGCCGCGGTCCCGCCCCTCGCCCTGCGACGACAACTTGATTGGGCAATTAATCTTCGCGCCCCCCATACCCCCGCCCGGCCCCCGGCCTTTGTGCTTCTGAACGCGGCCCGCGAGCGCCTGCCTGGCCGCCTGGTCTGCTCGCGCTGATAAGACCCCGCACCGCTCGGCCCCCGCCTTTGTCAGGGCGTCGGAGGCCAGGCCAGAGCGCAGCCGTCTCGCACCCCATCAGCGCACCCCCGCCCCTTCGGCTGCGTCCATCTGTTTGAGCTTCACAATCCTCCAGCGGCCAGGGTGGGGGGTGGGAGGAGCTGGGAGAGGGGTATCGCTCTTGGGCAGGAAGCCAGTAACCCCCCCCTTAACTAGTCCGCCCCATGTGTGAGAACCCCCCAACACACACACACACACACACACACACACACCAATTAGGCAATGCGGGTAGTAATTAAGAAGGGGGTGGTGGACACAGCACAGCAGCAATCCGGGAATGGGAAGGGAACTTCCCAGCAGTATCCAAAATACAGGACCCTGCCACCTTTTCTATATCCCAATTGTATAACACCTGGCTCCTTGGGGATCTACAGTGGCGGGGGTGGGTGGGGTGGGGACAGTACATGGGTCCATGGTGATGAGCCAGCGACTCCCTGGGAATCTGGTAAATTGTGTCTCTTTGTGCGTTTTCCTGGGGTTTTGCTAGGAGTTGACCTAGCTCAGTAACGTTGAAAAGTAGGTCTTAAATGGAGAGTAAATCTAGGGCTACTGTAAAGGTCAGCAGCAGAGTGGTTCTGAGAAGTGTTGGCAAATGCTTCTATTCTCCCTTGGTGGTTAGGTGTCAAGGGACAGATAACCAAGGCACACAGCATGTGCTCACAGGTTATTGGTATTTTGTAGTTTTTCCTTGGGCTTGCACATGGGTTGGGGCTGGAAAGTAATGAGTGAAAGACTGGACAGAGGAACTGTGAGTTTCATTCCGTGTGTCACTGGTGGTGTGGACAAATGACTGGGTGTGGGTTCAAAATTTGTGGAAAGTACAGACCTTTGGATTGAGGCCTGTGATCCTGAGGAAGAGATGTGAGGTGGAAGCTTCCAAACCCCTTCTAGTTCTCATAGAAGGGTGTGACCCAGTGTGAGCAGAATGCATGTGCATGAGAATGGACCAGTGGTGTCCCTCATGTGCTCTACCAGTATGCTGAGTGAGTGCTTACTGTGTATCAGAAGTTGTCAGGGATGGCAGGAGCAAATCAGAAGACCTCACCATCTCGATAATGTGAGAGATAGATGAGAAAAAGAATAAACACAGAAGACATGACGCTCAGTGGGTGATAAGGGTATAGGTAAAAACAAACAGAACTACTGATTGGGCTCCACTTGCTGGACATCCTTATCCCCACCATAATGCTCCATTGCCAGGTCAGTGAAGGTTATATTCCAGGCCCTAGAGGTCCAGTGCCATCCTGATTCTGTGCAGCCTATCTCCCTACTCTCTAGTGCTTGCCCTTTCCCCTGTATCCCCAGGAGAGGGTACCTTAGGCTGCTGTGACCTTTCCCTCCTATTCCTGTGTACTGATGTCTGTGGTTCTTTCTGATAATCACAGCCTCCAGTCTTGCATGACCGAAATGCCTCACAGGCTCACAGCCCAGAAGGGGCCCAGTGAGCGGGAGCTGAATTTAAATGGAGAAATATAACCTTCCTTTCCTCCCCTCCCCCTCCTCATTCCTTAGTCCCATAACCCCTGAGGTCATGACTGAATAGTTTTCCAGTTTGGTTATTGAGCTGAGTTAGTTAGCTGGGTATATAGATCACCATGGGTACTAACATTAGAGGATGCCCAGAACCTACAGTTTGACCCCTGTTCTCCTAAATCAGGTTTGGATTTCCCATCAATTCTGCCCCTAAATTCATATGTTCTGATTCTAAACACCCTATCATTATAATATTACAGACAACTGACCTTCTAGAACTTTCATGTCATACACATCTGACACAAACATTGTATATTTCTTTAACTTTTGCCCTTTAAATTTTTTTATTATTATTATTTTTTTATTATTATTTTTTATTATTTTTTTATTTATTTATTGGATAGAGACAGCCAGAAATTGAGAGGGAAGGGTTGGATAGACAGGAAAAGAGACAGAGAGACACCTGCAACACTGCTTCACCACTCGTGAAGCTTTCCCCCTACAGGTGGGGATTGGGGATTTGATCTTGGGTCCTTGCACATTGTAACATGTGTGCTCTACCAGGTGCGTCTCCACCCAGTCCCGATTTCTGCCCTTCTGTTCTAGAATTCTGGGGTTCTAGTGTTGATCTTGTTGGGAACTGCCTGTTGAAGTAACAATGAAGACTATGCAAAGACACATAATACTAGTCAAAGACAACTCAATCATGTCTTAAATGAACAAAAATATTTTGTTTTTGAGAATTCAAGTACTAAACACTATTGTGGACATTTATACAGCTGAATGAACAAGTGAATGGATATTATTTTAGAAGGTGATGTATGTAGGAGAGAGGAGTTGGGCATGAGGGGGTTACAGCTAAATTGAGTCAATTTGCTATTTATTTATTTATTTATTTTCTCATTTGTACTTTGTTGTCTTTTTTATGCCTTCTCTTGGGTTAACTGAATACATTATTGTATTATTCCATTTTACCTCCTTTGTTAGCTATTATTACTCATTTTGTTATCTTTTTTTTCATAAATTTAATTAATTAATTTTTTTAAATTTTTTTTTAATTTAAGAAAGGATTAATTAACAAAACCATATGGTAGGAGGGGTACAACTCCACACAATTCCCACCACCCAATCTCCGTATCCCACCTCCTCCCCTGATAGCTTTCCCATTCTCTATCCCTCTGGGAGCATGGACCCAGGGTCATTGTGGGTTGCAGAAGGTAGAAGGTCTGGCTTCTGTAATTGCTTCCCCGCTGAACATGGGCGTTGACTGGTCGGTCCATACTCCCAGTCTGCCTCTCTCTTTCCCTAGTAGGGTGGGTCTCTGGGGAAGCTGAGCTCCAGGACATATTGGTGGGGTCTTCAATCCAGGGAAGTCTGGCCCGCATCCTGATGACACCTGGAACCTGGTGACTGAAAAGAGAATTAACATACAAAGCCAAACAATTTGTTGAGCAATCATGGACCCAAAGCTTGGAAAAGTGGAGAGGAAGTATTAGGGAGGTACTCACTGCAAACTCTAGTGTACTTCTTACTTTGGTGCCATACTCCACACTCAGTCAATTTCTGCTTTGCGTTTCTACTTCTTTTTTTTTCTTTTACATGCATAACATTCCCCAGATTCCCATTTAACAATACAACCCCCACTATTTCATTCATCATTTTTCATGGACCTGTATTCTCCCCACCCATCCACCCACCCCAGAGTCTTTTACTTTGGTGCAATACTCCAATTCCATTTCAGGTTCGACTTGTGTTTTCTTTTCTAATCTTGTTTTTCAACTTCGGCCTGAGAGTGAGATCATCCCATATTCATCCTTCTGTTTCTGACTTATTTCACTCAACATGATTTTTTCAAGGTCCATCCAAGATCGGCTGAAAACGGTGAAGTCACCATTTTTTACAGCTGAGTAGTATTCCATTGTGTATATATACCACAACTTGCTCAGCCACTCATCTGTTGTTGGACACCTGGGTTGTTTCCAGGTTTTGGCTATTACAAATTGTGCTGCCAAGAACATATGTATACACAGATCTTTTTGGATGGATGTGTTGGGTTCCTTAGGATATATCCCCAGGAGGGGAATTGCAGGGTCATAGGGTAGGTCCATTTCTAGCCTTCTGAGAGTTCTCCAGACTGTTCTCCACAGAGGTTGGACCAATTGACATTCCCACCAGCAGTGCAGGAGGGTTCCTTTGACCCCACAGCCTCTCCAGCATTTGCTGCTGTTACCTTTTCTGATGTGTGACATTCTCACAGGAGTGAAGTGATATCTCATTGTTGTCTTGATTTGCATTTCTCTGACAATCAGAGACTTGGAGCATTTTTTCATGTGTTTCTCGGCCTTTTGGATCTCTTCTGTGGTGAATATTCTGTCCAAGTCCTCCCCCCATTTTTGGATGGGGTTATTTGTTGTCTTGTTGTTGAGTCTGGCAAGCTCTTTATATATGTTGGTTATTAAACTCTTATCTGATGTATGGCATGTAAAGATCTTCTCCCATTCTGTGAGGGGTCTCTTGGTTTGGGTAGTGGTTTCTTTTGCTGTGAAGAAGCTTTTTATTTTGATGTAGTCCCATAGGTTTATACTTGCCTTAGTCTTCCTTGTAATTAGATTCGTTTCATTGAAAATGTCTTTAAAATTTATGCGGAAAAAAGTTCTTCCTCTAAGTATCTGATAGTTTCTGGTCTAACATCCAAGTCCTTGATCCACTTGGAATTTACTTTTGTATTTGGTGAAATACAGTGGTTCAGTTTCATTATTCTGCATGTTTCAACCCATTGTTTCCAACACCATTTGTTGAAGAGACTCTGCTTTCCCCATATAATAGTCTGGGCCCCTTTGTCAAAGAGTAGATGTCCATACGTGTGGGGCCTCATTTCTGGGCTCTCAATTCTATTCCACTGGTCAGTGTGTCTGTTCATGTTCCAGTACCAAGCAGTTTTGATGACAATGGCCCTATAATACAGTTTGAGATCTGGCAGTGTGATGCCTCCGGTTCTGTTCTTTTTTCTCAAGACTGTTTTGGCAATTCTAGGTCTTTTCTGGTTCCAGATAAACATTTGTAGCATTTTTTCTATTCTCCTAAAAAATGTTCTTGGGATCTTGATGGGGATAGCATTAAATTTGTAAATGGCTCTGGGTAATATATTCATTTTGATGATGTTAATTCTTCCAACCCATGAACATGGATTATTTTTCCACTTCTTTGTGTCTTTTTCAATTTCTTTGAGTAGTGACTCATAATTTTCAGTATACAAGTCTTTCACTTCTTTGGTTAGGTTTATTCCTAGATATTTTATAGTTTTTGTTGCTATAGAAAAAGGAACTGATTTCTGGATTTCAATTTCTTCTAACTTAGTGTTTGCATAGAGGAATGCCACTGACTTTTGAATATTAATTTTATAGCCTGACACATTACTGTATTGCCTGATGATTTCCAAAAGCTTCTTTCTGGATTCCTTAGGATTTTCCATGTATACTATCATGTCATCTGCAAATAAGGAGAGTTTGACTTCTTCTCTTCCAATCTGTATGCCTTTAATTCCTTGCTCCTGCCTGATTGCTATGGCAAGAACTTCCAACACTATGTTGAATAGTAATGGTGATAGTGGGCAACCCTGTCTAGTACCTGATCTGAGGGGAAATGCTTCCAGTTTTTCACCATTGAGTATGATGTTGGCTGTAGGTTTGCTATATATAGACTCCACTATCTTCAGGAATTTTCCATCTATTCCTGTTTTTTGTAGTGTTTTGATCATAAAAGGATGTTGTATTTTGTCAAAGGCTTTCTCTGCATCTATTGATATGACCATGTGGTTTTTGGTCTTGCTTTTGTTGATGTGGTGGATCACATTGATTGATTTACGTATATTAAACCAACCTTGCATGCCTGGGATAAACCCCACTTGGTCATGATGAACAATGTTTTTGATATACTGCTGTATCCAGTTGGCTAGAATTTTGTTCAATATTTTGGCATCTATGTTCATCAGAGCTATTGGTCTGTAGTTTTCTTTTTTGGTTGTGTCCCTGTCTGCTTTTGGTATCAGGGTGATGTTGGCTTCATAGAAGCTGGCAGGGAGTATTCCAGTGTCTTCAATCTTCTGGAAGACTTTTAAAAGTAGAGGTATTAGTTCTTCTTTGAAAGTTTTGTAGAATTCATTTGTAAAACCATCTGGTCCAGGACTTTTATTTTTGGGAAGATTTTTGATAACTGTTTCAATTTCATTAGCTGTGATGGGCCTGTTCATGTAATCCACTTCCTCTTTACTTAGTTTTGGAAGTTGGTAGGTATCTAGGAAATCGTCCATTTCTTCCAGGTTCTCTAGCTTGGTGGCATATAGTTGTTCATAGAATCCTCGCTTGATATGTTGAATTTCTGCAGTGTCTGTTGTGATTTCTCCTCTTTCATTTACTATCCGATTTATTTGGGTCTTCTCCCTTTTTTGTTTTGTGAGTCTGGCTAAAGGTTTGTCGATTTTGTTTACTCTTTCGAAGAACCAACATTTACTTTCATTGATCTTTTGTATGGTTTTCCTATTCTCAATGTTATTTATTTCTGCCCTAACTTTAGTAATTTCTGTCCTTCTGGTTGCTTTAGGATTCCTTTGTTGTTCTTCTTCTAGGTCTTTAAGATGTGCAATCAGGCTGTTTATTTGTGCCTTTTCTTGTTTCCTAATGTGTGCTTGTATAGCTATGAACTTCCCTCTTAGGACTGCTTTAGCTGTGTCCCAAATATTTTGATAGCTTGTGTCTTCATTTTCATTGAACTCTCGAAACATTTTGATTTCTTCCTTGATTTCCTCTTTGACCCAGAGGTTGTTAAGAAGTGTACTGTTGAGCTTCCACATTTTGGCACTGTTACTAATCTTTTGTTGATTGTTAAGTGTTAGTTTAATTCCACTGTGGTCTGAGAAGATGCTTGGGATGATTTCAGTGCTCTTGAATAGGCTGATGCTGTCTTTGTGGCCTAACATATGGTCTATCCTTGAGAATGATCCATGTGGATTTGAGTAAAATGTGTATTCCAGTTTCTTGGGATGAATGACTCTGAAAATGTCCAATAGTTCTAGTTTATCTATCTCTTCATTTAGCTCCCTTATGTCTTTACTGATTTTCTTCCTGGATGATCTGTCAAGTTGAGATAGTGGGGTGTTGAAGTCCCCTACTATGATTGTGTTACTGTAAATATATTGCTGTAACTCTTTCAGTAGAAGTTTGATGTATTTAGATGGCTTCTCATGGGGTGCATAGATATTAATAATTGTTAAGTCCTCAAGATTGACTGATCCTCTGAGCATTAAGTAGTGTCCATTCCTATCTTTTTTAATCTTATCTATTTTAAAGTCTGTCATGTCAGATATGAGAATAGCTGTTCCTGCCCTTTTTTGTGGGCCATTGACTTGAATGATAGTTTTCCATCCTTTCACTTTAAGTCTGTGTTTGTCTTGTTGCGTTAGGTGAGTTTCCTGTAGACAACATATTGTTGGGTTGTGTTTTCTGATCCATCTTCCTACTCTGTGTCTTTTAATAGGTGAATTCAGGCCATTGACATTTATTGATATCAAAGATTGAAGATATTTTAACGCCATTCTTGTAGAGTTTTAGAGTGTTTTGATATATGTCCTATTTGTGGTGGTCTAGTTGTTTATAGGAGAACTTTCAGAACTTCTTTCAGGGCAGGTTTGGTGATGGTTGCTTACTTCAACTGTTGCTTGTCTGAGAAGGTTTTGATGCTTCCATCTAGTCTGAATGACAGTCTAGCAGGATAGAGTATTCTTGGCTGAAAGCCTTTCTCATTGAGCACTCGATAAATATCTTGCCATTCTCTTCTGGCCTGTAGTGTTTGTATGGAGAAGTCTGCTGCTAATCTTATGGGTTTTCCTTTGTAGGTGACTCTTTGTTTTTCTCTTGCAGCCTTGAGGATCCTTTCTTTATCCTTATTCCTTTCCAATCTAAGTATGACATGTCTTGGTGTCTTTAGGTCTGGGTTCATTCTGTTTGGGACCCTTTGGGCTTCTTGAATCTTTATGTCTTTGGTGTTGTCTAGACTAGAGAAATTTTCAGCTATTATGGCCTGGAGAACGCTTTCTTCCTCCTCTTTCTTCCTCTGGTAAGCCAATAATGCGTATATTGTTTCTTTTGAAGTCATCCCATAAGACTCTGTTGTTGTTTTCAGCATCTCTTAATCTCTTTTTGAGATCTCTTACTTCTTTTTCAGTTGTCTCTAATTCATCCTCAATCTTGCTAATTCTGTCTTCAGCCTCATTGATTCTATTCTCTCTGCCCTCTACTGCTTTCTGGAGTTCATCTATTTTGTTGCCCTGCTCTGATACTGTTTTAGCTTGTTCAGCTAGTTGCCTTCTTAGCTCAGCAATTTCAGCTTTCAGCTCTCTAATAACCATGAGATAATTAGAATTTTCTTCCATATTCTCATTTGTTGTTCCTGCATTTCTGATTACAATTTTTTCAAATTCTTTACTCACTCCTGTTATTATTTCCTTAGCTAATGTTTGGATGTTGAACTTGTTGTTTTGTGCTTCGCCCTCTGGAGGACTTTTAGCTGAACTCTTGTCCTGGTTCGAGTCTCCATTATTTTTTCTTGTTGTTTTAACCATTTTATATAAGTTAACAGTTTTTTCAATCCCTGAGTTGGAGTTCAGTGGTGTAAAAGCCTTTTTTTTTTCCCCTGTAGGCTATGGGAGCCTGAGGGCTTTTAAACTATCAATAGGCTTCTTAGCTTAATCACTGACTCCTGACCAAGAGATAAAGCAGGGTGTTGCAGAGATAATCCAGTGGTTATGCAAAGAGACTTTCACAGCCCCTCAGCTATGCCACCGAGGTATAGGTCTTCTCCTGAGTTTCCTGGTTAGATCTCTGTCCCCTGGTGTCCCTCCCTGTTGCTGCTCCAGATTCTGAGGGTAGTAGCAATGGAGACTCAGAGTTGCACTTGGTGAGTCTCTGGGGAGTCCTTTCCTCCCTTCAGCTGTCCCCTTGTTGGTGGAGCAGACTGGAGGTGGTGTCTCCACTGACAAACTGTCGAACTGTTAGCAGTCACTTAATCTCTCCTTAGGCCCCTCTCTCCTCTCTGTCACCAGCCACGCGTGTTTGTACTCACGGGTGATTTACTGGGTTTCTGTGGTCATTCTAGTCCTGTCTTGTTTCGGTCCGGGTGGTCTCCTTTCATTTTGTTATCTTAATAATAAATTTATTTAGCATTAGTTTCATAGCATATATTTCTAAATTATCACAATCTATGCTCAAGTGATATTGTATTACTTCCTGTGTAGTATAAGAAGCTTACAATGATGTGTTTCTATTTCTCTCCTGACTTTGATGCTATTATTGTTATACACTTTTTTCAAATATTCTTTTTTATATTTATTTATCTATTCCCTTTTGTTGCCCTTGTTGTTTTATTGTTGTAGTTATTATTGTTGTCGTGGTTGTTGTATAGGACAGAGAGAAATAGAGAGAGGAGGGGAAGACAGATGGGGGAGAGAAAGACAGACACCTGCAGACCTGCTTCACTGCTTGTGAAGTGACTCCCCTGCAGGTCAGGAACTGGGGGCTTGAACCGGGCTCCTTCCGCTGGTCCTTGCACTTTGCACCATGTGCACTTAACCTGCTGTTTTACCGCCTGACTCCCTGTCATACACTTTTACTTATGTAGATATTACAGACTCTACAACAGATTATTTTATTTAAATAATCTATTATCTTTAAAAGATATTTAAGCGATAAGAAAAACATCTGTTAACTTTATTTTAAAAAAGATTTTATTTATTTTATTAATGAGATAGATAGGAGGAGAGAGAAAAGAGCCAGACATCACTCTGGTACATGTACTGCTGGGGACTGAACTCAGGACCTCCTTCTTTTTTTTTTTAATTTATTTTTATTTTTTTTTAGGACCTCATTCTTGAGAGTCTCTAGTTCCTTAACAACTGTGCCACCTCCCAGGCCACTAGAGTTAACTTTTTTGTGCTTTTTGTTTCTTTGCTGATATCCAGATTCCCATCAGGAATCATTTTTCTTCTGTCTGACAGATTTTTAAAAATGATTTGTTACAGTGCTAATCTTTTGCTGATGAGTTATTTCAGCTCTTGTGTTTCTGAAAACGCCTTTAGTTTACTTAATTTTTCAAAAGATATTTCAACTGGGTATAGGATTCTATGTTGGCATTTATTTTCTGCAGTAAGTTAACAGATGTTGGTAGACTATTTCTCTACTGTAGTATGTCCAACAAAACTCTGGTGCCATCATTACCATTATTCCTCTTAATAATTGTTTCTCTTTGATTTTTTAAAAAATATTATTTTCTCTTTGTTGTCACTGGTTTTGAGAAATTTAATCATGATAGGCAATCTTTCTTTTTCTTGTGCTGGAGACTTATTAAACTTCTTTGATCTGTGAGTCTTTCGTTTACATCAGAACATTTTCAGTCATTATTATTATTATTATTTTGCCTCCAGGTTATTGCTGGGGCTTGATGCCTCCACTACAGATCCACTACTGTTGGAGGGTATTTTTTTCCCTTTTGTTGCCCTTGTTGTTTATTGTTGTTGTTATTATTATTGTTGCTGTTGCTGTCATTGTTGTTGGATAGGACAGAGAGAAATTGAGAGAGGAGGGAAAGATAGAGAAGGATAGAGAAAGATAGACACCTTCAGACCTACTTCACTGCCTGTGAAGCGATCCGCCTGCAGGTGGGGAACTGGGGGGGTCGAACCAGGATCCTTACGCAGGTGCTTGAGCTTCCCACCATGTGCACTTAACCTGCTGCACTACTGCCCAGCCCCCTTCAGTCATTATTTTTAAAGGACTCTTCATTTGTGGACTTAGCTGATGTGCTTCCTGTTTTATTATTATTTATCTTTATTTTTTCTTTGTTCAGCCCCTCATGTTTTGTCTAATCATTTTTTAGTTGTTTTTCCTAGACCAGAGCAATATTCTCACACATAGTAGCAACCAGTGCTCTGCCAAATACTCCAGCGGGTTATCTGTTGATCTCTGGAATTCTCTGTGTGTGTGTTTTTTTTCTTTCTGATACTCTGTCCTGCCAACTCTGTTCTCTCTGCTCTCCCTAGATCCTCATCGCCATTTCTTTAAATTATTTGTCGGCTGGGTTATACATAGATTCTTCTTCCTAACACCAGGATTTAGAAACTCCTTTCAGGCAGAAAGACAGTCATAAGATTCATCTCATTTGCTTCATATCTCTGTCTAAAATGAAGGAATCACTGCCCTTCATTTTCCCTGTTGTCCAGTGTCCAGTGTCCTGAAAACTATCATTTTATGTATTGTACCTATTTTTTTTTTGGTTGTTTCAAGTAAGAGGGTAAGTCAAGTCATTGTCATTCCATTTTGAGTAGGAGCAGAAGGGGGCATTTGAAACAGACTTGAAGGAGGCAATGGAATGAATTAAGAGGGTGTAGTATGTGGATGGAGTTAGGGAGGATTCAGGTGGTGGGTAAGTACAATGTAAGTAAGTGCAATGGTCCTGGGCATGTGTGCCTAAGGTGTACCCTGTGTTTGAGAAGCAGAAGGACTCCAGTTTAGTAGGAGCTGTAATGTTGGGGTAGGGGGAAAAGAGGGGAAGAAATGAGATCCCAGCTTATATATGACCTCGCTGTCCATAGTAAGACTTTTTAAAAAAATATTTATTTATTGGGGTCGGGCGTTAGCACAGTGGGTTTTAGCACATGGCACAAAGCACAAGGACTGGCAGGAGAATCCCAGTTCAAGCCCCCGGCTCCCCACCTGCAGGGGGTTCGCTTCACAGGCGGTGAAGCAGGTCTGCAGGTGTCTATCTTTCTCTCCCTCCTCTCTCAATTTCTCTCTGTCCTATCCAACAACAACAACAACAACAGCAATGATAACAACAATAATGATGACAACAAAGGCAGCAAAGCAGGGAAAAAAATTATTTATTTATTTTCCCCCTGTTGTTGCCCTTGTTGTTTTATTGTTGTAGTTATTATTGTTGTTGTCATTGATGTTGTTGTTGTTGCATAGGACAGAGAAAAATGGAGAAAGGAGGGAGAGACAGAGAGGGGGAGAGAAAGACAGTCACCTGCAGACCTGCTTCACCGCCTGTGAAGCGAACCCCCTGCAGGTGGGGAGCCATGGGCTTGAACCGGGATCCTTACTCCAGTCCTTGTGCTTTGTGCCACCTGCGCTTAACCCGCTGCACTACCGCCCAACTCCCAACTTTTGTTTTTTATAGCAAATGAGATGGGAGCCATGGGGGGGATTTCACGCACAGGAGGAATATCTTATGTTGTATGGTTTACAGGATCTCTGAGTTGACAAATTTAACTGAGTTAACTGGAAAGGTCAAGAGTGGAAGCTAAAGACAACCAGAAACTGGCACATTTAATCAGGTGAGAGATTATGGTGACATAGACACACTGTTCAAGGGGTTATTAACTAGGGCTCGAGGGAGACTTTCAGACATAGTCTGTGTTCCATGACTTGATCTGGGTTAAGGTTAGTAATTTACTCACTAAGATTCACTGGGCTAGATGTACCCATCAGTTATATTCTTTTCTACATAAAAATAATATCCTAACTTAAAAATAAAGAGATGGGAGCTGGATGGTGGGTGGCATACTTCATAGAGCACACGTTAATATGCACAAGGACCTGAATTCTAGTTCCTTGATTCCCACCTACAGGGGGAAAGCTTCATGAGTGATGAAGCAGTGCTGTAGTCATTTCTTTCTCTCTCCTTCTCTATCTGCTCCTTCCTTCTCAAATTTTCTTTTCGTCACCATCTAATAAATAAATAAACTAATTAAAAAATAAGGATATGATGCTGACTAGGTCCAAGCTCTTATCAATGGGAGTGGAGAGAAAAGTGCACATACTGGATTTATTTATTTTTTCCCCTTGTTTTTTATTGTTGTAGTAGTTATTATTGTTGTTGTTATTGATGTCTTCATTGGATAGGACAGAGAGAAATGGAGAGAGGAGGGGGAGACAGAAAGAGGGAGAGAAAGATAGACACCTGCAGATCTGCTTCACTGCCTATGAAGCAACTCCCCTGCAGGTGGGGACCCGGAGGCTAGAACCCGAATTCTTACGCAGGTCCTTGCGCTTTGCACCATGTGTGCTTAACCTACTGCACTACCGCTTGACCCCCTCTGGATTTATTTTATGCATAGATCTGATAAGATTTGAGCATAGAGCTAGTGTGAAATTTGTGAGAAAGAGAAGGATTTAGAACAGTGTCAATCTGAGCACGTATGTTACAATCCATAGGGACCCAGGTTTGAGCCCCTAGTCTCCACCTGCAGGAGGAAAGCTTCACAAGAGGTGAAGCAGTGCTGCAGGTGTCTCTCTCTGTCTCTCATCTTCTCTATCACCCCCTTCCCTCTCAATTTCTGGCTGTCAATAAATAAAGATAAAAAAAAAAACCCTAGATCAATGTCAGCTTACTTACATTATACTTATTGAGTGAGTATAATGTCTTAGGTTGAGCTATACTAATTTGTTTTACATTCATGACAGTTTAGGCAATTATGAAGGTATGTACAACAAGAGCTGTTTCTCAGGCTTTCATGAGACTGTCAAGAATCTTTTTTTCCACCAGGAGTATAGTTGTGTGGTTGATTCTGGAGAATTTGGTGATTGCTTTTGCACTCATGAGGTTAGAAAATCCTTGACAAGGGCAACAAAAGAGAAAATAAATAATAATAATAATAAAAGATTCTTAAAAAAATAATCCCTGACAGAGTTGTGCAGTAGTGCAGTGGGTTAAGCTCAGGTTGCACAAAGCACAAGGGACAGCATAAGGATCCCAGTTTGAGCCCCTGGCTCCCCATCTGCAGGGGAGTCACTTCCCAAGTGGTGACGCGGGTTTGCAGGTGTCTATCTTTCTCTCCCCCTTTTTGTCTTCCCCTCCTCTCTCCATTTCTCTTTGTCCTATCCAACAATGACATCAATAACAACATCAATAACAACAACAACAATAACTACAACAATAAAACAACAAGGGCAACAAAAAGGAATAAATAAGTAAATATTTTTTAAAAAAGAAAAATCCTTGACAGTGAAACCAACATGGAAGAAGCTAGAGCCAAGATGAAGGAAGTAATAGGATCCTTACAGAAACATGTCACTAGCTGGATATACCCATGCCAGAAACCTATAGCCTGACTTAAGTCACATAAATTAATACATAAATTAGATATAATGTTCAATTATATAAGTCATAATTTTATATAGTATATAAAAATTTACTTCTATACATAAATGTGTAATTTCAGTTAAATAAATTAACAGCTCTGGACTAGGGTAGATAGCATAGTAGTTTACACAACAGACTTTAAAGCCAGAGGCTCAGAGATCACAGCTTTAATTCCCAGCACCACAGTAAACCAGAGCTGAGAAGTGCTTTGGTTAAAAAAAAAAAAAGAAGAAAGAAAGAAAGGGTGGGGGGAGGAGAAGATAGCATAATGGTTATGCAAAGAGACTGTCCTGCCTGAGGCTTTGAATTCCAAAATTGAGTCCCCTGTCCCACCATAAGCCAGAGCTGAGCAGTGCTCTGGTTAAAAAAAAAAAAAAAAAAGGGGAGTTGGGCAGTAGCGCAGTGGGTTAAGTGCAGGTGGTGCAAAGCTCAAGGACTGATGTGTAAGGATCCCAGTTCCGAGCCCCTGGCTCCCCACCTGCAAGGGAGTCGCTTCACAGGCAGTGAAGCAGGTCTGCAGGTGTCTATCCTTCTCTCCCCCTGTCTGTCTTCCCCCCCTCCGTTTCTCTCTGTCCTATCTAATGACAACATCTATTACAACAACAACAACAACAACTTCAACAATAAAACAACTAGGGCAACAAAAGGGAATAAATAAGTAAATATTAAAAAATATATTTAAAAAAAAAAAGGAGTTCGGCGGTAGTGCAGTGGGTTTAGCGTACGTGGGGCAAAGCGCAAGGACCAGCATAAAGATCCTGGTTCCAGCCCCCAGCTCCCCACCTGTAGGAGAGTTACTTCATAGGCCAGGAAGCAGGTCTGTAGGTATCTTTCTCTCCTCCTCTCTGTCTTCCCCTCCTCTCTCCATTTCTCTCTGTCCTATCCAATAATGATGACATCAATAACAACAATAATAACTACAACAAAAAAAAATAAGGGCAACAAAAAGGGAAAATAAATAAATAAATATTAAAAAATTAAAAGACATACATATTTCATACATACATATGAAAGAGGAGAATAATTTAACAACTCCTTTCTTTCACTTCTAATTGAAAAGTCTAGACTGTTCTAACATCCTTTGTTGGAAACATGAATTCATATCAATAGGATGTCAGGAGCCATCAATGGGAGCCTTTCCTCACCATTTTTGACACCCATGCTGTACTTTTATTCTTTGGGACCTTTTGTGCTATGAGTCCTTCTGTACAGAATGCCCTTCTTTACCTTACCTCTCTCCCTCCTATTCAAATCCATTTCGATGCCCCTAGTAGAGACCTTAAGTTTCACTAGTCATTCCACTCCACCTCCATATTGAAAATGGAATATTGAGATGACTGTGAGACAGGAATGAACATATTTGTGACCAGGACTCTGGTGTCCTGCCTCCTTCAGGGCCTCTATGTTCATCCTTTTTTTAATCCCCACCCTAATGCAGGGCTGAAAATAACTTTTTACAATTTATATTCTCTATCACACTGCTGGCCTTTGGACATGAGACGCCCCACTCTGCTCTTTTAGAAAATTTCCCATTAGAACTTGAGGACTTAACTTCTGGAAGCCTTCTCTTATTCCCAGGGTGAATCAGTGTCCTGCCAGGTATCCCTATGGCTGTCTCTGGGACTGTATGAATCTGTTCATCATTTTGCATCATGAATATGTCTCCTGTCTGTTTCACCTTTATCCAGAGAGGTTATAACAATTACTCTAACAAGGAGCTTTCCCAACTGGTGTATGTTACTCAGCAACTAAGGAGTGAGAAAGAACACTATTTGGGAGAGGGAGAAGACTCAGAACTGGGCTTAGAGTTAGGATATCTGAGCTGACAGTTTGGATCTATCACTCTCTAGTTTTGTGACCCAAAATCTCAGGCTTTTCAGTCATTAAAAGGGCAGGCCACCATGGTAACTAAAATGTCAGACATCCTGAATTTGAATCCTGACTGTGACCTTTAGCAGATTACTTAAGTTCTCCGTGTCTCAGTTTCCTCATTTGTAAAACTGGGATAATAATATGTCTATCTACCTTACAGAATATTTATGAACATTAAGCTAGCAAGTATATTGTTAAAGATTTTATTAATTAATGAAAGGGGGGAGAATGAGAGCATCACTGTGACACAGGCAATGCTGGTTATTTCTTTCTCTCTCATTACTTGCAAGAGGATGGTTGTAAACCCAGTATTCTACCTCTGGTGCTACCTCCCAGGCCACATGAGTGAATATTCTTTCTTGTCTTTTCATTTTGTATTAGTGACAATATTGTTTTAAAATCTTATAAGATTAGAGGGTATAGTTCCACACTCACCCACCACCAAAATTCTATGCCCCTATCATCCTAATGATAACCACCTTAATTATCACAAAGTACTAGAGAGAGTTTGTTTACTCTTGGTGTTTTGTTTGCAAGTTTATGTGTTTCAATTCTCTAGATTCCATATATGAGTGAGACCATCTGGTAGTTATCTTTCATTTCATTACTAATTTTGCTAAACATAATCATCTCCAGTTCCATCCATTTTGTCTCCAAGGACACATTATCATATTTTTGATTACAGAGTAGTACTCTGTGGAGTCTACATCTCATAACTTAAAAAAAAATAAAACTTTTATTTAGGTATTTATTTTGCCTCCAGTCACTGAGGCTCAGTGCTGGCACTATGAATTCACGGCTTCTGGCAGCCATTTTTTCCTTTAAAAAAATTTTTTTTATTGGCTAAGACAGAGAGAAATTGAGAGAAGAAGGGAAATAGAGAGGAAGAAAGAAAAAATAGACACCAGGGCAGGGGTATCTAGCATAATACTTATGCAAAGAGACTGTCATGCCTAAGGCTCCGAAATCCTAGGTTCAATCTCCTATATCATCTTAAGCCAGGGCTGAGCAGTGTTGGTAATTAAAAAAAAAAAAAAAAAGAGAGAGAAAGAGAGACACCTGCAGACCTGTTTCAGCACTCATGAAGCATCCCTGCTGCAGGTGGGGAGCTGGGGGCTTGAACCCAGGTCTTTGTGCAGGTCCTTGCGTTTAGTACTATGAGCACTTAATCAGGTATACCACCGTCTGTACCCCTATCTCATAACTTCTTTATCCAGTTACATAAGTGAATATTTTTAAACTTTAAAACTATATTGGCACATCATATCCCCCCAAAAGATAACCATTAAATAATAGGAACCTTTGCCTGCAAAGAGAAGATAAGAGCTTAACTAATTAAAAAGTGATATAAGAATAAATATGACTACTTTCATTAGGTAAACTTTATGGGGGAAAACTGATTCTTGGTGGAATTATTTATGTATGTCCTTGAAGATATGGGCTCTAACTCCTCATCTATGAAGTGGAAGAATTGGTCTAGAGCATCCAGGGTTTGAGTTATATAGTCTCCTTGAGACTCATGCCCACACTTGTAGGGATTTATAACTATGTCTTTCTTCAGCTCCTAGGGAGGGTTAACTTGGACGTTTGCAGAGCCTGTGCCAGCTATGTCTGCCACATAGTATGTGTCCTGTCAATGTATCTATTATTCCTGCCACTGCTGTCCTGACTCTGACAATCCGGGCTCCCCTGAGTTAGGGCCAGATGGAAGATGAGGTAGGCACAATAAAAGAAGTTGCTAACTGTCACCCTCTGGCCAGCTCTAAAAAGCAGAGGCAGTGGTGTGATCCATGTCTTGTCTTAGAGAATTTTTTGCTGTGGCATCAAGCAAAGAGAAGACACACTTACTGGGGAAAGAGGAACATTGCATCACTAGGTCACAGGAAGGGCTGTGCAAACTTTTGTGAGTTCTCAAAGTTTTCAATCTTTCAGGGCCCACAATGTCCCTGCCACATGTGACTACCTCAGAATTGTCACCTGGGAGTGGGAAGTTGAGGTGGGAAGATAGAGCAAGGTCTGAATCCTGCCTCTGATCTTCAGCAAGCTCTGTGCCTTCCTGCCCACCTGTGTGTTTCTTCTGTTGTCACAAGGTGATGCTTTGAGTGCCTTAGATGGGAGAGTATGCTCTCTTGGGATCAGAAGGGACAAATGAATTTTGACTGGATATGGTGACTGATAGCTTTTTCCCAGGGTAAGTGAGAAGCAGAGTCTAGGTCCTGAAGGAGCAGACCTTGGGCTTATTTTAGGATGAAGATAGATTGGCAGACAAAGGGGAGGCTGGTGGCTAGTGTCTCTAGGGAAAGAGGGGAGTGGGGAGGGAAGGAGCAGGAGGAAGGAAGGCTGGACTGTGTGTAGCCTCACACACTCTGGGTCTATGGAATCTCTAATGGTAGGTTGGGACTGAACCCTTCCCCTGAATGGCATGAACAAGAGGTTGTTGATTTATCCCTCTGGACTCTGGGAGTAAATTAGGGAGGAACTTAGCAGACAGTGAATTGCGAGACTGTGACAAAACATTCTCCTCTTCCCCCAAAATGGTATCCCCACCCCAAATGATAACACTAGCTCTTCTCTGTGACAGAAGTTATCAGCAATGCTTGTAGAACCCTACCTCCAGGTCTGGCTGTGGCCTGAGAATGTGCATGTCTATCCCAGATGTATGTCTCTAGCTCTAGGGAGAGTAAGATAACTAAGAGAACACTTTAGAATACTAAGTGTTTAAAGAACATTTTGAGAACTGCTGCTCTAGTGAAGGCTTAATCAGTTTGAATCCCTGCAGAATCAGACAGGGAGAGCTTTGTATTACAGTGCAAGTCTGCAGCACTAACTCAGTGGGGGACCATGGAGTAGGGGGGGCATATCATTGAAGAGAGATGGATCATCTATTTCATGGCTGCTCTAGGCATCTACCATTTACCTGAGCAAATGCAATTTTAGATGCAGAGCACCTTGACAGAGCAACATAGCTGTACCCATTTAATAAATGGGAAAAGTAAAGCCCTGAGGGCTTCAGTACCTCCCAGTAGAAGAGCTGAGGTTTGACCCCTCTTGTGCCATAGTATCTCTCCTCTTAGATGCTCTTTGAGGTGAAGAACATTAGCCTCTTTTACAGTGGAGGGAGATTAAGTGTGGAGAAGTCAAAAACTTATCTGACCCTTCACATGAAGTTTAGTGCAGCTCCAGTCAGTCCTTCAGATGACATTAGCCCTGAAACCAGCAAGCCACACAGTTTCCAGATTACTGTTCCAGAGAAATCATAAGACCTACTAATATACTGTTGTGGGTATAAGGTGTAAGTTTTGGGGTGATTTGTTACATAGCATCAAATAATGAGGGCTTCTTCATACTCTTTCTTGGCTCCTCTGTTGCTCTGGTTGCCTTCTATAAATAGTTCACTCCTTCATTCACAAGTATGTATTGGACACCTACCACGTTTCAGGCAGTAGAGATGCAAAAAATGACAGATTTGACCCCTTTGCTCTCCAAGAATCAGACCTCCTGTTTTGTTATGATCTTCTTTTTTTTTTCTCTTTTTTATTTAAGAAAGGATTAATTAACAAAACCATAGAGTAGGAGGGGTACAATTCCACACAATTCCCACCACCCAATCTCCATATCCCACCCCACCCCCCATAGCTTTCCCATTCTCTATCCCTCTGGGAGCATGGACCCAGAGTCGTTGTGGGTTGCAGAAGGTGGAAGGTCTGGCTTCTGTAATTGCTTCCCCGCTGAACATGGGCGTTGACTGGTCGGTCCATACTCCCAGTCTGCCTCTCTCTTTCCCTAGTAGGATGGGTCTCTGGGGAAGCGGTGCTCCAGGACACATTGGTGGGGTCTTCAGTCGAGGGAAGCCTGGCCGGCCTCCTGATGACATCTGGAACCTGGTGACTAAAAAGAGAGTTAACATACGAAGCCAAACAAATTGTTGAGCAATCATGGACCCAAAGCTTGGAATAGTGGAGAGGAAGTGTTAGGGGGATACTCACTGCAAACTCTAGTGTACTTCTGCTTTCAGGTATATATTTTGCAGTAGTTTTTTTTTATATATTTATTTTAAATAATTTATTTCTTTATTGGGGAATTAATGTTTTACATTCAACAGTAAATACAATAGTATGTACATGCATAACATTCCCGAGATTCCCATTTAACAATACAACCCCCACTATGTCATTCATCATCTTTCATGGACCTGTATTCTCCCCACCCATCCACCCACCCCAGAGTCTTTTACTTTGGTGTAATACTCCAATTCCATTTCAGGTTCGACTTGTGTTTTCTTTTCTAATCTTGTTTTTCAACTTCGGCCTGAGAGTGAGATCATCCCATATTCATCCTTCTGTTTCTGACTTATTTCACTCAACATGATTTTTTCGAGGTCCATCCAAGATCGGCTGAAAACGGTGAAGTCACCATTTTTTACAGCTGAGTAGTATTCCGTTGTATATATAGACCACAACTTGCTCAGCCACTCATCTGTTGTTGGACACCTGGGTTGTTTCCAGGTTTTGGCTATTACAAATTGTGCTGCCAAGAACATATGTGTACACAGATCTTTTTGGATGGATGTGTTGGGTTCCTTAGGATATATCCCCGGGAGGGGAATTGCAGGCTGATAGGGTAGGTCCATTTCTAGCCTTCTGAGAGTTCTCCAGACTGTTCTCCACAGAGGTTGGACCAATTGACATTCCCACCAGCAGTGCAGGAGGGTTCCTTTGACCCCACACTCTCTCCAGCATTTGCTGCTGTTACCTTTTCTGATGTATGACATTCTCACAGGAGTGAAGTGATATCTCATTATTGTCTTGATTTGCATTTCTCTGACAATCAGAGACTTGGAGCATTTTTTCATGTGTTTCTCGGCCTTTTGGATCTCTTCTGTGGTGAATATTCTGTCCAAGTCCTCCCCCCATTTTTGGATGGGGTTATTTGTTGTCTTGTTGTTGAGTCTGGCAAGCTCTTTATATATGTTGGTTATTAAACTCTTATCTGATGTATGGCATGTAAAGATCTTCTCCCATTCTGTGAGGGGTCTCTTGGTTTGGGTAGTGGTTTTTTTTTTTGCTGTGAAGAAGCTTTTTAATTTGATGTAGTCCCATAGGTTTATACTTGCCTTAGTCTTCCTTGTAATTAGATTCGTTTCATTGAAAATGTCTTTAAAATTTATGCGGAAAAAAGTTCTGCCAATATTTTCCTCTAAGTATTTGATAGTTTTTGGTCTAACATCCAAGTCCTTGATCCACTTGGAATTTACTTTTGTATTTGGTGAAATACAGTGATTCAGTTTCATTCTTCTGCATGTTTCAACCCATTGTATCAACCCACTATGTTTCAACCCATTGTTTCCAACACCATTTGTTGAAGAGACTCTGCTTTCCCCATGTAATAGTCTGGGCCCCTTTGTCAAAGATTAGATGTCCATATGTGTGGGGCCTCATTTCTGGGCTCTCAATTCTATTCCACTGGTCAGTGTGTCTGTTCATGTTCCAGTACCAAGCAGTTTTGATGACAATAGCCCTATAATACAGTTTGAGATCTGGGAGTGTGATGCCTCCGGTTCTGTTCTTTTTTCTCAAGACTGTTTTGGCAATTCTAGGTCTTTTCTGGTTCCAGATAAACATTTGTAGCATTTTTTCTATTCTCCTAAAAAATGTTCTTGGGATCTTGATGGGGATAGCATTAAATCTGTAGATGGCACTGGGTAATATATTCATTTTGATGATGTTAATTCTTCCAACCCATGAACATGGATTATCTTTCCACTTCTTTGTGTCTTTTTCACTTTCTTTGAGTAGTGACTCATAATTTTCAGTATACAAGTCTTTCACTTCTTTGGTTAGGTTTACTCCTAGATATTTTATTGTTTTTGTTGCTATAGAAAAAGGAACTGATTTCTGGATTTCAATTTCTTCTAACTTAGTGTTTGCATAGAGGAATGCCACTGACTTTTGAATGTTAATTTTATAGCCTGACACATTACTGTATTGCCTGATGATTTTCAAAAACTTCTTGCTGGATTCCTTAGGATTTTCCATGTATACTATCATGTCATCTGCAAATAAGGAGAGTTTGACTTCTTCTCTTCCAATCTGTATGCCTTTAATTCCTTGCTCCTGCCTGATTGCTATGGCAAGAACTTCCAACACTATGTTGAATAGTAATGGTGATAGTGGGCAGCCCTGTCTAGTACCTGATCTGAGGGGAAATGCTTCCAGTTTTTCACCATGAGTATGATGTTGGCTGTAGGTTTGCTATATATAGACTCCACTATCTTCAGGAATTTTCCATCTATTCCCATTTTTTGTAGTGTTTTGATCATAAAGGGATGTTGTATTTTGTCAAAGGCTTTCTCTGCATCTATTGATATGACCATGTGGTTTTTGGTCTTGCTTTTATTGATGTGGTGGATCACATAGATTGATTTACGTATATTAAAACAACCTTGCATGCCTGGGATAAACCCCACTAGGTCATGATGAACAATGTTTTTGATATACTGCTGTATCCGGTTGGCTAGAATTTTGTTCAATATTTTGGCATCTATGTTCATCAGAGATATTGGTCTGTAGTTTTCTTTTTTGGTTGTGTCCCTGTCTGCTTTTGGTATCAGGGTGATGTTGGCTTCATAGAAGCTGGCAGGGAGTATATTTTGCAGTAGTTTACGGATATGTGTGAACATATGCTCTCTCTCACAAAAACTGGTGTATATCTAGGTTTTGGGACTTTGTTAGAAAGTGAACCACCTGAGATGGAATTAGAGTATACTATGAAAAGAAAGGTCTCACCCGAGTAATGAAGCTGAAGGGTTGTCATTCCACATGTGAAGTCTCTGGACACAGTCTGAAGTGAAGCATGTTGAGGTGGCAATCGTTGTGTTGGTTAGGTTGTGATCGGCAGATGCAGTATTATTTGATATGGATTGGGAGAGGCATACGGGAAAGTGAGCCCTATACAGTGGTTCCAGGGCTGGGGAAAGTAGAGGCTCTATAGTGGAGATGTGAGGTTCCTGCTGTCTTAGGGTTCAAAAAGACAATCGATAGTTAATGTTATCATCACATTATTTGGTAATTGGGTTAACTTTGAAAAGTCCTTTTGTTAGGGTTTGCTGTACAGTACCCAGTATCTTGTATATAGCTGTGCTATTGGTTGCTTCTGATCTACTTGGTCTAGGCTTTTGAGAGAGTCTGCATATCAATTACACAGCCTATATATTAAAAAGATTCAGTTTGTGTTTTGAAAAACTTCGAGACATACAATTAATTTTCCCCCTCTCGTATTAATTAACTAGTGATTTATATGACTACATTTTACTAGAGATGACCCGAACTGCCCCTGCGGCTACAGACAGACTATGACCCACATAGTCAACGATTGCCACCTCTCCAGATTCAAAGGAGGTCTCGAAACTTTACATCAGGCTCAACCTGACGCTGTTGACTGGCTACGGAAGAAGGGCAAACGCTAGAAGAAGAACTAGGAGTGTACATAAACAACATTCCCACCACCAAAAGACTGTGACCCATCCCTCCCACCCACTCCCACCCCCCACTGGCCCAGGAAGCTACATGTCTACCCCTCACCACAGGATTTTTACTTTGGTGCCCTACTTACAATTTGGTCAGGTCCTGCTTTTAGTTTCCCTTTCAGATCTTCTTACTCAACTTCTGTTGATGAGTGGGATCATCCCATACTCATCTTTATCTTTCTGACTTAGCTCACTTAACATAATTCCTTCTAGCTCTGTCCAAGATGGGTCAGAGAGGGTGGATTCATTGTTCTTGATAGCTGCATAGTATTCCATTGTGTATATATACCACAGCTTTCTCAGCCACTCATCTGTTGTTGGGCACCTGGGTTGCTTCCAGGTTTTAGCTATTATGAATTGTGCTGCTATGAACATAGGAGTACACACCTCTTTTTGGTTGGGTGTTATGGAGTCCTTGGGGTATAACCCCAGGAGAGGAATTACTGGATCATATGGAAGGTCCATGTCTAGCCTTGTGAGAGTTTTCCAGACTGCTCTCCACAGAGGCTGTACCAATTTACATTCCCACCAGCAATGTAAAAGGGTTCCTCTGTCCCCACAACCTCTCCAGCATTTGTTGCTGCTGTCCTTTTTGATGTATGCCATTCTTACAGGAGTGAGGTGGTATCTTAGTGTTGTCTTAATTTGCATTTCTCTGAATGACAATCAGTGACCTAGAGCAGTTTTTCATATGTTTGTTAGCTTTTTGGATCTCCTCTAGGTGAATGTTTTGTTCATATCCTCTGCCCATTTTTGGATGGGGTCATTTGCTTTTTTGGTGCTAAGTTTGCTGAGCTCTTTATATATTTTGGTGATTAGTTTCTTGTCTGATGTATGGCATGTGAAGATCTTCTCCCATTCTGTGAGGGGTCTCTTTGCTTGTTTAATAGTTTCTTTGGATGTGCAGAAGCTTTTCAATTTGATGTAGTCCCATTGGTTTGTTTCTGCTTTAGTCTTCCTTGCAATTGGGTTTGATTCATCAAAGATGTCCTTGAGGTGTAGGTGGGAAACTGTTTTACCAATGTTTTCCTCTAAGTCTTTGATTGTTTCTGGTCTGACATCTAGGTCTTTGATCCATTTGGAGTTGATTTTTGTTTCTGGTGAGATAAAGTGGTTCAATTTCGTTCTTCTGCATGTTACAACCCAGTTTTCCCAGCACCATTTATTGAAGAGAGCCTCCTTTTTCCATTTAATGCTTTGGGCCTCTTTATCAAAGATTAGATGTCCATAGGTGTGGGGATGTTATGATCTTCTAATTCACCTGTATTAACATAGACAGTTTGAGTATCTATATCTGAGTAACTTTCTCTCTTTCTTTCTTCTCCTTTTTCTTTTTAACATAAAAGCATTGCTTAGCTCTGGCATATGGTAGTACAGAGGATTGAACCTAGGACTTTGGAATATCAGGCATGAAAGTCTTTTTTTTTTTTTTTTTTTTTGTATAACCATTATGCTATCTTCCCTACCCTCTCTGAATAACTCTTGACCTTTTAGAAATTGTAATCCTTTTGAGAATCTGACAAAGAACCAAAGGCTCGTCCTCCATAAAAGTTCAGATTCAAAGAATTAATTTGGCATAATTTCAAAGGGATTTTAGACTATCTAAAAGCAAACCAAAAACTCCTATACTCCAGACCACCCCCAAATGCTTCCCAGTAGTAGTTCACAGAAGTGAACCCAGGCTTGGGGTCAGCTGCTCCAGAATCAGTTGCAGAACAAAGTGGCTGGAACTCTTCTCTGAGCCCTGCCTATGATGAGAGCTGCTTTCTTTGGGCTACCAGGTGATGGCCTCTGTTGGTGCCTCTTTTGGCAGAACCTTGCATCAGTCCCAGTATAGTGGAAGTGTTCAATCTGAGAGGCAGTGGCCCAAAAGGCAGGGTGCTCTGGGGTCTCCTTGTTATTCACCTGCCTGTGTAGTGACCCTGCATGAAGGGTATTCCCAGCCCCCAGCTGGACTGATAGCCTCTCAGGGACCCCTGGTGCCCATCACACTACAGGATTTCAATCAATGGGTGAGCATGGAGTGTAATATTGATTGGCCTGGTCCCTGACTTGTGTCAGTTCAAAGGGTGTATCCTGTTAGTTTTCACATCACCTCTCCATGGCAGGGACAGTTATCACCCCCATTTAAAGGTGAGCAAACTGAACCACAGAAAGTGTAAGACATTTCCCATGTCTACACAAAATCTCAGACAGTGACCTTAGTTAGAAAAGGGTCTTTGCGGATGTAATCAGATAAGAATTGACTCTAATGACTAGTATCTTCCTAAGAACAGGAAATTTTAGACACAAAGAATATTTTGTGCTGATGGAGAGTGGAGCAAAGGCATGGAATAGATTCTCCCTTAGTCTCCAGAGGAAACATGGTCCTTATAGACACTTTGATTTCAGACTACTAGCCCCAGAACCAAAAAACAATATATTTCTGTTGTCTGAAGCTATTGTGCCCAAATCTGGTTGAGTTCCATCTCTGGAAAGAAACCCTAGACACACAAAGAAGCTGTCACAGACACTCCCATACCTCCCACTCCCACCCCCACTCTCCCCTCAGCAATAACCTGAAGCTCAAGGTACAATAGTTCATTCTCTTGGGGGCAGAAGGAAAACACCAGCTCTGAAAGCAAAAACTGAAAAGACCTGGCCCTGGGACAGGACACATATAAATCCCAGCTTTTCACACCACCACAAAACTCAACAGCCTGCAGCTACCAACCACCACAACAGCATCCCCTTCTACCCAGCAGTCTGCTTTGCCTAGCAACAGTTGCTTGAGTTATTGTTATTCCCATTTCACAGATGTGGAGATGGGGGTTCAGAGACATTAAGAGAGGAAAGCAGCAGGAGCGAGAACCTCGGCTTTGATAACTTGTAACTGTGGTCACATCCTGTTGCTGAACCACAAGTAATCAGATTCAGTAGCAAAGATGCTGCCTTTTCAAGCAGTAATAATCCTAGGAAGAGCTATTCCCAACCCTTCCCTAAAGTTGTAGAGCCTGAGGCTCAAGGAAGGGAGGGAGGCACACAAAGCTGGAAAAAATGTAAAAGCAAATCCCATCTTGTATTGCTGTGCCATCTGAGTTAAGGAAGAGATAAGAATGTGAAGGAGCCTGGCACACAGCAGGTACTTAATAAAGTTGCTTGAGGTCACACAGCTGTTCAGTGGCAGGAGGGGAATTCTCACCCAGATCTCTCACCAGAGTTCACCCACTGAGCCTCTTGTTGCAGGCTTCACTGTGGGGATGGTGCTGGGCATACACTGAACCTTCAAAAAGAAGCTAACTGGTTTAAAAGATTATTTCCCCTTGACCTTAGCCAAAAGAAAAGGAAGTGATCAAAGGACTATTTTTGGAAAGTTGAAACCTGAATCTCACAAGATTGGGAGTGAGCACATGTCAAAGGTTCATTGAACTCATTCATGGGGGGAACCAGCAGGAAGGTAGAGCTGCTTGAGTACAAGACAAGCCTACAGAGTTAGCGCATAACTGGTTAATGTCTGGCAGGGTGACAAGCTTCTAAACTTTATCATTTTTACTCCAGGACAGACATCATTTGCAACCCTGCAACTTTTACAAGTTAAAGTATAACTCACGGAACAGGGACTCTGATCAATAATAACAGCAAAGTCAAACAAAGATGCATCACCCAGAGAATCAGGTGACCCAGGAAGGCTGAGCTGACAGTGCCTTAGGATGACACTGGAAGGGCATGCAGACTTCCTTTGTCTTGTTTCCACATTTAGGTTTTTTTTTTTTTTTTTAAATCTTTACAGCTGTTGTTGTTATGATTATTATTCCACTTCTCTCTGTTGAAAGGCAGCTCACAGACCTTGTGAAGTCCAAGAACAGGCAGACTCCACTCTGTCCCCAATCGCAGGCCACACAGGGGCAGAGCCTTTGCTCACAAATGAACTCAGGGACAGACCCAGGCCAGCCAGCAGATAACACCCAGGCAGAAGGGGGTGGAGGGAGACAAAGGAAGGGTGGTGGGCGGGGGAGGGGACAGCTATGATTTGCAGACAGCCATGCCCTCAAAAGATCTTAGTCATCAAGTAAAATCAAACAGCCTCTAGATAATAGCTGGTGTCTTATTCCACTTATGTGAATACATACGTGAAGATACTTTCAAGTGTGCATGCAGAGAAAGGTGATGGAGAAATACCCCAAACTGAGAGTGGTGGTGGTGGTGGTGGGGGCAGCTAAGATGAAGGGGCAGCAGTTCTGTAAGACCCACTGCATTGCTTCAGTTGGCTACCTCCAATTTGGTCTCTATGGTACTTTGTAGCCTCTTTAAAATACATTCCTTCTTGTAGGAATAGAAAGTAGATTTCTAGAAGGTTATCTGGGGAACTGGAGACAGAGGGTGGGCTTCCTCTCCGGCTTCCCTTCTGTACTCTCTGGTTTCTCAGCATGGGGCTCTTTCTAACCGCAAACTGATGCTCTACCGGCTATGTCTCCCAGGACCGCCTGGGCCTTGCAGGAGAGGATCCCTCTGCCCCTCGGAGTGGGAGAGAAGAGGTGCGGCCTTCGCAGGAAGCCTCCGCCCTCCGGGCTGGGTCAGGTCCTCCACAGACGGTGCGGGTGAGGTTGGGAGTGGGGAGCAGATGGACCGGGTGTGGGACGGCCGGGTTCCCCGGTCCCGTCCAGGTGGCTGGGCCGACTGCGGGGCAGCTGCGGTAGCCGGGGAGAGCCCGGATGGGGAGGGGACCCCATTTTCCATGACAATGCCGAGGCGGTGTGTACAAAGGCGCCGCAATCAGCGTTTTATTGGTTCGAGTTAATTATCTGAGGCAGGAGGGGGCGGGCGGGGCGGGTGATTCCCTCTTGGGACTGGGGGAGCGTGTGTGTGCGGGGGTGGGGGAGGTGGGGTGGTGGGTGGGCGGGGGCTGGGGGTGGCGAGACATTTAGAAGAGGGGAAGTGGGAAAGCATCTCTCCCCAGGTCTGGGGTTCCGAGGCAAAGCGCCATCGCCCCCTTGTGGGTATCTCATTCATTCGTTCACTCATTCATTGGTTCACTGGACCTGTCCAGTGTTGCTGTGCTAAGCAATATATGATTTAAGTGCTGAGAATAGAGCAAGTGGGTCATAACATTTATTTTTGAGAGAAAAACAGAGAGGGAAGCATTACTCTATCATATGACCTACTGGGGAGAACATGTCATGCATTCTGCGGCTGAGCCAGCTCCCTGGCTGTGATTCACATTTTTAAAAACCCGTTACCAGTCTGGACCCTTCTTGGTTTCCATCCTCACCAGTGAAAGACTCTAAGTACATACTGCTGTAGGCCAGCTTATAACCAGACAATGGTAACCATCTCCAATGCTGAGTAAGAGCAACAGCCGGGATATCTGACCCAGAGGAGGGGGCAGGATTCAGGAGAGGGTGAAGTTCCAAAAGCCTTACTGGAGGAGGCCTAGTCTGATAAGAACTGAGAGTTGAATGGAAATTAGGCAGGCGAAGGAACAGAGGAGCATGGGAAACGAGGACACTGCCAGAAAAGAGTTCAGCAGGTGCAGAAGATAAGTAAGAGCTAGTAAGGTGCTCTCAGAGATGACTGGTTGGGGGTAGAGGCCTGGAACTTAGTGTGCAAAGGGGAGGGGGTGATTGAGGAGGTAGAGATGGCTGGGG
This sequence comes from Erinaceus europaeus, assembly GCF_950295315.1. Lineage (NCBI taxonomy): Eukaryota > Metazoa > Chordata > Mammalia > Eulipotyphla > Erinaceidae > Erinaceus > Erinaceus europaeus. The sequence continues at coordinate 73,714,149 of NC_080162.1, read as the reverse complement.
TCAGATGGCACAAGGACATCTGAAAGCACGGGCCGTGGGTGGAGTGGGTGGGAAGACCTGTCTGTCATTTTCAGTCTATTATTTTCTTCTTCAGGGTTGGAGGGGCTCTGGCTGCTCCTGTATTGCCCATAGGGGTTCAGATCTTATCTTTCTCTCTTGACTACTGCTCCAATTGTCTCACTTTATCTTCAAATATGACTTTTTTGTTTGTTTGTTTGTTTCCAGGGTTGTTATTGCTGGGGCTCAGTGCCTGCACCATGCTACTGCACCATGCACACTGCTCCTGGAGCCCATTTTTTCCCCCTTTTGTTGCCCTTGTTGCTGTAGCCTTGTTGTGGTTACTGTTGTTATTGATGTCGTCATTGTTGGATAGGACAGAGAGAAATGGAGAGAGGAGGGGAAGACAGAAAGGGGGAGAGAAAGATAGACACTTGCAGACCTGCTTCACTGCCTGTGAAATGACTCCCCTGCAGGTGGGGAGTCGGGGTATCGAACCGGGATCCTTATGCTGGTTACCACCCGACCCCCCAAATATGACTTTTCAAAAGGCAAAGCTTTTCAAAGTTACAAATACACAGTAGGTGCATGTAACAGAAAACCTGTAATAATGATGGTTTAAACAAATTAGAGTGCTCTCTCTCTCTCTCATGTAAGTAAAATCTGGTGGCAGACAATCTAAGCCTGGGATGGTTGGTGTTGCATAGATGGGGAACCTAGACTTCTGCCTTGTTATTACCAGCCTCAGTACATGGCTTCCATTTTACAGCCCAATATAACTGCTTCAGTACCAGCCACCACACCTAAATCCCAATGTTTCTCCTTTCAGTCATTAAAAAAGAGAATAGACTCATGAAGGGAGGGAAGTTTCTTTAAAAAACCCTTTCTGATAGTCACATAGGATCATTGGCTAGAGTGTGATCACATGACCACACTTAAGTTACAAGAGAGGCTGAGAAATATGGTTTGTGTTCTGTGTGTACAGATGAGGGTTGGAGGGTCTATTTCAAAGGAAGAAGTGGAACCTGTACATTGGAGGACAACTATGAGTCTGTCACATTCAGGATTTCCACTTAATGGAGTGTGTCCAATGTCTGCATTTAGACACGAGACGAAGTTATTGACTGTGAACTGTTGGTGACAACAATAGACTGGAAATGGCCTTCATTTGAACCCTGGTCCTTGCACATTGTAACATGTGCACTCAACCAGGTGTGCCACCACCCAGCCCCTCATCTTAGGTTTTTGCTCCAAAAAATAATAATCTATGTCCCTATGAGATGCTCAGTGTACAAAAATGTGCATAAAAATACATGATTTTTAATGAACAGCAACTGGCATCAGCTTATTTTTCACCATCAGTGAAAGGGCAATAAACAGAGGAGACCATATTGTGGAATACCACACTGCAGTGTGAGTGAGTAAACTAATAATGAAACATGTAGTAGCCTGAAAGAATCCCAAAACCTGATGAGCAAAACCAAGTTGGTCACAAAAAATAACTAGCTGTAAGGATGCCATTATAATGAGATTCTGGAAAGGTGGAGCTAATTAATCTATGGTTATAGAAACCAGGGACTGGGGAGTTGATTGGGAAAGGAGATGAAAGGACAGTGTGGGCTGTTGAAGATGTTCTGTATCCATATTTAGATATTGATCACACAGGTGCATTCCACTCTATGTGAGTAATATGTTATTTTCTTTTTTATTTTAATTTATTTATTTATAAAATGGAAACACTGACAAAACAATAGGATGAGAGAGGTACAATTCGCACCACTAGAGCTCCGTATCCCATCCCCTCCCCAAATAGCTTTCCTGTTCTTTTTTTTTTAGAGATTTTTTAAATGTTTATTTAATTATTCACTTTTGTTGCCCTTGTTGTTTTATTGTTGTAGTTATTGATGTCATTGTTGTTAGGACAGAGAGAAATGGAGAGAGGAGAGAAAGACAGAGAGGGGGAGATCTGCAGACCGCCTGTGAAGCAACTCCCCTGCAGGTGGGGAGCTGGGAGCTCGAACCAGAATCCTTACTCAGGTCCTTGTGCTTTGCACCACCTATGCTTAACCGGCTCTGCTACCTCCTGACTCCCGCTTTCCTATTCTTTAATCCCGTGGGAGTGTGTGTCCAGGGTCATTATGGAGTGCAGAAGGTGGAAAGTCTGGCTTCTGTAATTACTTCCCTGCTGAACATGGTTGTTGACATGTCAATCCATACTCCTAGCCTGTCTCTCTCTTTCCCTAGTGGGGCAGGCTCTGAGGAAGCAGAGCTCCAGGACACATTGGTGGGGTCATCTGTCCAGGGAAGTCCAGTTGGCATCATGTTAGCATCTGGAACCTGGTGACTGAAAAAGAGTTAACATAGAAAGCCATACAAATTGTTGATTAGTCATGAACTTAAAGGCTGGAATATTGCAGATGAAGATTTGGGGGTCTCTGTTTTGGAAATAGCTAGTATGTCTATTTTAGGTATATTCCAAAGGGCCCATGACTTTATTAGTTTTTGCCTCAGCCTGACATCTGATATGCAGGTGGATCCAAGTTATTGTCTGGGGAGATGATGTCATGGCTGGAAAAAGGGTTAGAAAGCTGGATCAGGGAAGAGAGTAGCTCCCAAATATGGGAAAAGTGTATAAATATTGTTGACTGTAAATATGAGCCCCATCGGTTTGATCTGGGGCTCATATTCAGCATAGGAGCCTATGTAACCTCTACATCCCTATAGGTATGAACTTGCATTCTGTGGTCATCAGTAGGAACATTGCGAATTGCACCAATTTCAGGACCCATCTTCAGGTGGGAGATAGAGTATGTTATCCAGCTCCCCTTCAGAGGATGGAACATTCTCTACCACTGTTGATCCACATTGAGGGCAAGGTCCTATGTGGGCCCCCAAAGGGGTCCATTATGTTGTTCCTGATGGAGATGACCAGTCTTAATGGGGAGAGGTCTAGGCTTATTGTGTTTGTGTGGGAATCCCAGAACTCCCCAACTAGGGCCCCATATGTTAATATTTTCTAAATGCAAGATGTGTCCATTATTCTATTCTTTTTTATTATTCTATTGTTTATGTTTAAAAATAAAAGACATTTGTTTTCATCTGCATGGACACTACCCAGAAGAGGCTGATAATGATTTCCAGAACAGAGAGAGAGAGAGAGAGAGGAGTTTTCTGTTGACTTAAACTACCCAGTTTGTGGTAATTTGCTACTTCTACCCTAGGAAATTAATACTACACTTAACCAGTCAACACCCAAGACAGTTCTGTTTAGTGATAACAGTTTTGAAAAAGCAAAACAAAGCATTAAACAAAACACAAGGCTTGGGATAGAGAATGACTAGGAACAACACCACATCAGCCAAGGTGCTCAAAGAAGACTCCTTAGAGGGGGTGATGTTTCAGTAGAGAACTGCAGAACGAACGAGGGGCTTACCATTTGAAGATCAGGCAGAAGTACTGGGTGGGGGTGGTGAGGGGTGGTGAGTGGGCAGGAGCCTGGCTTGGAGAGTTTGAGTTACTGAATGAGGCTCTGAGATGGAGGATACCTTGCTAGGGTCTTTGGGTATACCAGGAAGGGACTGTCCTCTCTTTGCCTGTGTAGTTCTCAGAGTCTGCCTTGGGGCGGATGCAGGTCACTCCTTGGTCTGGGCTGGCTGGCAGCTGATAGAGGAGGTCAGCTTCACAGCTGATAGTCTGCTCTGTAATTGTGATTAACTACCCAGTCTTCTTCCCTGCTCTGGCCTGAGGCTGTGGGTGTGACAGCTGCAGAGTGAAGCAATGAGGCCAGGAAGGGGTTAAATGGGCTGCCCCTCCATCTGAGCCCTTCAGACAATGAAGGGAGGTGGGGAGGACTGTAGTGGGGGTGTGCAGCCTCAGCTGGGGTAAGTGAATGGAGGGGACAGAGGCCTTGTCCTCAGGGACAGGGTGTGAGTGCTCTGTAGGGACTGGGGTCAGAACCCTCCCCCCTGCTATTATTTTCATCTATCCAGAGCATCCTCTCACTTCCCTACCCAGAGAAAATATCCCAGACAACTGCCCTCTTAGCTACAAAGTGGACAGCATCTTTGGCCTTATGGGGAAGCAGAGAATCTGAAAGCCAAAGAGATGCAGAATTGTGAGGGAAGCTCATCTAGTCCTGTCATATTAAAATTTTTTATTATCCTTATTTTATTTATTCAATAAAGACAGCCAGAAACCAAGGGGAAGGGGGTGATAGAGAGGGAAAGACAGACACCTACAGCACTGCTTCACCACTTGAAAAGATTTCCCTCTGCAGGTGGGGACATGTGCATTTAACCAGGTGCACCACCAACCTGACCCCTAGTCCTGTCATTTTGAACCATTCTTCCTTAATTATTAGCAATGGGACCCAGAACCACATTCCCACCCCATTTTCTTCTCAATAAGAGGGAGTATGTTGATTACATCAACAGCTGGTCTCCTTCAGTCCCCCCCTAATTCTGTCACTTGCAGCTCAGGTACCTTGGGAAAGTCATGACAAATGTCTAAATTTTGTCTAAATACCACCACAACTGATACATCATCCTTCAGAAACTTACCTCAGGGCTGGGGAGATAGTATAATGGTTATGCAAAAAGACTTTTGTGCCTGAGGCATCAAAGGTCACAGGTACAATCCTTTGCACCACTATAAACCAGAACTGCCCCTGCGGCTACAGACAGACTATGACCCACATAGTCAACGACTGCCACCTCTCCAGATTCAAAGGAGGTCTCGAAACTTTACATCAGGCTCAACCTGATGCTGTTGACTGGCTATGGAAGAAGGGCAAACGCTAGAAGAAGAACTATAAACCAGAACTAGTAGTGCTCTGGTAAAAAAAAAAAAAAAAAAAGAAAAAAACCCAAAACAATAAATTCCATCATGTATTTGTAGTTAATACTGTTCTCTTGAATCCCTGGTATAGGAGGCTGAACAATGGTTCCACAAAAATATCAAGTTTTTATCTCTGAATTTTGATTTTTTTTTTTTTTTAGCAGAAGAATCTTCTAGGGTGTAATTAAAGATCTGGAGATAGAAAGATGACTGGATTATATGGGTGAAAAAAAAAACTAATACACTTGGCAACTTTGACCTGTTTTCTGTTTTACCTTTGTAAGAACATCAGATAATTAGAATTCTAGGGGATTGGAGAGATCACTCACCAGAGTGGGAATATACCTTGCCAGTACATGTGGTGCAGGTTTGAGTCCCAGCACTGAACAGGAAGCGCTCCAGCTTTGAAAGAAGCACCAGTGCTGTGGTGTCTCCCCCTCTCTATCTGAATGAAAAAGTGGCCAGGGAGTACTGAAATTGTGTACTCACAAGGCCCTGACTCTGCAAGAGGGTAGGAGTGGGAATGGAATTCTGTAGCCTATAGCATTCTTTAAATCTGGCTTATTTATTTATGGCAGGGTCTTGGGGAACTGCAAAGTATGTTTTCTTCTTGGAAATTTGGGTCCTCCAGGAAGTAGACTGTGGGATGGAGATGGTGCAGTTGAGAGTGCTCTTGGGATCTTGGGCAAAGGCAGGGAAGCATGGCTAGAAAATTGCAACAAAGACCTTGACCAGTCCATTCAGGAACTCTGGAGCTGGACAGTCATATCAGACTGGGACAGGGAGGACAGGCCTCTGTACTGAAATCTGACCCACTTTGGAGTGATTGTCCTAGGGGACACAATCTTGGGGAAAGCTGGCTCTTCACCTGAGCCTCAGTGGCCAACACTGTTGGCAAGTAGGAGCTGGCACCTTGATCCAGCTGATATCTGACAGGTTGGAAAGAAAGTCTGAGTGGTTGGAGCTTTCAGTTTTTCAGGAATAACTGTAACTCTGAATTTTGATATTGTTTCCTACTTTTTAAAGTAAAGTGTCGAGAACTCTTTCAGACTTTCAGAACATGCTGTGAGGATCTGGCACATCATACCAAGAACTGAACGGGACCTGGGGCTGCACTGTTAATATTCCTTGACATGGAACTGCTCAAACTCTGTCTCACTGGCATATTAAGCTATGGGGCGAGTTCCAAGGAGCAGAACTTGTGTACCCATCTTCATAGCAGCATTATTTACCGAAACTGAATGGTGGAAACAACTCAAATACCTAATTGAGAATTGACTAGATAAGCAAAGGAGTTATATGTGTACAATGGGATATTACCTGGCCTTTAAAAGTACAGCTATTTGGACACAAACTACAACATGGATGAACATTGAAGACACCTGTGAAAGGAAACAGGTCACCTCACAGGACAAATATTGTATAATTACTGTGAAGTCTATAATATACTTAAATTCATAGAGAGAACGTGAAGTGGTGGTTGTCAGGGGTCCAGGGGATGAGAAAACGGGGTACTGTTGTTTAATAGGTACAGTTTCAGTGTTGAAGATGAAAATTTCTGGGGCTGGTGGTTGTACAACACTAAATATACTCAGTGCACTGAAATGTACTCTCTCTCTCTCTCTTTCTCTCTCTCTTTTGCCTCCAGGGTTATTGCTGGGGCTCGGTGCCTGCACTATGAATTCACTGCTCCTGGAGGCTATTTTTCCCATTTTGTTGCCCTTGTTGCACTTCTTGTAGTTGTAGTTGTTATTGTTGTCATAGCTGTTGTTATTGGATAGGATAGAGAGAAATCGAGAGAGGAGGGTAGACAGAGAGGAGGAGAGAAAGATAGACACCTGCAGACCTGCTTCACCGCTTGCGAAGTGACCCCCCTAAAGATGGGGAGCTAGGGGCTCGAACCGGGATCCTTATGCCTGCCCTTGCGCTTGGCACCATGTGTACTTAACCACCTGCGCTACTGCCCAGCCCCCTGAAATGTACTCTTAAAAACGGTTAGGGTGGTAGCTTTTGTGAGATGTATATTTTACCACCACTGACAATTAGAATAAAGAGGAAAAAAGAAACCTGTTCTATTTATGTGGTAGCCAGCTTCAAGATAGCCTGGCCATCCATATCACTCGCCATTTATGTCCTTAGGGATTTCCTCCTACTGGAGAGTGTAGGAGTGAGAGTATGGGACTTTGGAGGCTAGCTCCTCAGAGACTTAGAAGAAGACAATAACTGTATCATGAGGAGACTTCCATAGTCTGTAGGGAGAAACTGGATGTTTTGATAACAACTAGCCACAAGTGAGTGAGCCATCTTGGAATTGGATGGTCCAGCCCCACCAGGCTTCCAGATGACTTTGAGTCAGAGCCAATCAGCTAAGCCACTACTGATTTCCTGTCCTATAGAAATGATTTGAGACACTCATGCTTATTGTTCTTTTAAGCCCATGAAAATTGAATCAACTTATTGCAGAGCACTTGATAACAAAAACAAACAAATAAGGACACCGTAATCCAAAAAGTTTGGGAATGGAGGAGGTTCTGGGATGGATCCTGGTGCCACACCAAACCACTCGATTACTAATGCCTTCCTACCACATGTCTCATGTACACACTTTTAATTCTGTTAGCTCTTTCTTCAGAATCGGAATCTTTATTCCATCTCCCAAAACACCACCTGGCTCCACAGCCACCATCATCTTCACTCATTGGGGCAATGATGGCTCAGTCTCCTCACTGGTCTCTACTTTGCTCCTGCTTTCTCCTGTCTGTCCTGTCCTGGCAGCCAGAGCACGTACCCTTCACTGTACAGGTAGAGCAGCCTGGGCAGAGGTGACCTCAGGCCTCTCTGAGGATTGCAGGGAGAGTTTGAGGAGGGTATTTTTTCCTTTGAGAAATGAGTGTCAAGCACTCAGTAGACCTCACACTGCACAGTCTGCAGCCACTCTGGCACTGAGCTGAGTGTGAGGGTGTGTGTGCCTATGTTTACTATTGTACCCACTTGAAGCAGGCCAGATACTGATGAGAAAATTTCCAGCTCTTATACTTTAGCTGTGTGACATTGGGCATGTTACTAATCCTTCGGTTCCTAGTTCCTCCTCTGTCATGGGGGAAGGGGATGGCTGTCTAAAAACAATGGTTAAGTAAAATGTATAGAAGGGGTGAGGAAGCTATTGGCACTTGTGTATAGTACAAATCCTGGTTCTTCTATGGACTTGCTATGTGGCTGACTGTGGGTCACTTTGCCTCTCTGGGCTCAGCCTCCTCACCTGTGACATGGAGCCATATTAGTACTATCCATAGGGCAGTTGTAGGGACTCAAGGAGATTGTACTTGGAAGTACTTGGTCTGGTGCAACTTTGCTACTTGATCATGCACCTGTGTGAACTTCTGGACGTGCCTGTGAACTTCTTGTGTGGTCTGAACTCCCTAGATTCCTACCTCTTTCTGAATAATTGTTGGTGCTACTCACCAGCAGATTCCCAGCTGATCAACCTGGGCACACCCATTCGTTGTTTGCCTTCCACTATTTTTTTCCTGCTTTTTGAACTGCAGCGCCACCTCCTGGTTCAAAGATACATTGCAATCCAGAGTTGCCTGGCATGTGTAGGTAGGAGGAAGAGTTCTGATGTAAGAATATTATAAAAAATAAGCAAATCCTTTAAACCACTCATGAAGTAGAATATGGGCAGTTTTCGGAACATAGTCTTCTACAGAAATAAAGAGCAATATGCGCAGTAACAATTGCACAAGTCGACAAATGCTAATGTCAGGCTCAGTTCTCAGTCGTGTGTGGGACTGTGAACAGTGAACCCACACCCCCTGTGTCCTGCCACAGCTGGGCGGCTCCTGTCCAGGCAGAATCACTCACCCTGTGTGCACTCCTTCCTTCTCCCTCCCTTTCTGTGTACACAGAGTTGCATTTACAAAGTAACATAATAAAGATAGCTATTATTGAACCTGGCAGGTGACTTGTGGCAGCACCTGGTCACAGGCCACCCGTGTTGATCTGGGCAGTAGGATAGTATGCCCTGGGAAGCATTCAGAAATGTACCTGAAATGAAATCAGCATTGTTTACTATTATCTTTATGATAACTTAGGGGGGCTGGAGAAACAGCCCACTAAATAGGGCACCCACATGTGACACCAGGGTTCAAGTCTTGGTACCACATAGAAGATGCTATAGTCTTGGAGAAAGTTCTGGTGCTGTGATGTCTCTCCTTCCCTTGTTTCTTTATTTGAAAGAAAAGTTGACCCAGAGTGCTGAAATCATGCAGGAATGAGGCCTCAGTTCATCTGATCTGGCTTATCTTAGAAAAAAAAAAAAGATATGGGACAAGCTAATTATTATTTTTCCTACTTAACAATTGAGGAGAAAGAGTACCACAGAAATCCAGTTGCGCACAAGGTCTGGCTGGACTTGTGGCTCTGCCTGTGGACTCAGAGACACATAGACAAAGATTTCAGGTTCAAATCCTGGACTTCCCAGAAGTTTGTGATTCACTTGAGGAAAAAAAAAAAAAAGAAGAAGAAGAGGAGAAATCCAGTTGCGTGAGGACACACAACAAATAAGCCAGGGTGTGTGAGTTGAACCCTGTTTGCTGGCTTTGACTGTCCTTGCTCAGTTGTTCTCAGCCCTTCAGAATCAGAAGCAATACAGCTGTCCCACAGCAGGGCCCATCAGCCAGCCAGGGAGAGTTCGCCTCGGGCTGTTTACAAGAAATGAGGTCATCCTATACATTGTGACTGGAACCCTCTCCAAGACATTTTGTTCAATAAAAAGAACATCTGAAGAAAAGGTTCCATGGCACACAGAAGGAAAAGCCAAATATTCCATAAAATCTAAGTCCACATGCATGCATGCCTGACCTCTGGAGACTCATATGAAGGTGATTCAAACAATAGGACCTATTTACAGAACCCTTCCTTTTAAGAAAGGACTCTTAGACATTTCTTTCTCTTTCTTTCTTTCTTTCTTTCTTTCTTTCTTTCTTTCTTTGTTTCTTTGTTTCTTTGTTTCTTTCTCTCTCTTTCTTTCTCTCTCTCTTTCTTTCTCTCTCTCTTTCTCTCTTTCTTTCTTTCTCTCTTCTTTATTTTATTTGCTAGGGTAGAAGGAAGTTGAGAGGGGAGAGGGAAAGAGAGAGAAAGAGAGGAAGAAGGAGATAGAGGGATATAGAGAGAAACCTACAGTACTATTTCACGATTCATGAAATGTCCCCCCTGCAGGTGGGCATCCATTGGGAACTTGAACTGGAATCCGTGTGCATGATAACATGTGTGCTCAATTGGGTGTGATACCACCTAGTCCCCATTTCTTCAGTTTTGTTATGGTCTTTAAGATTTTATTGTTCCAGGCTGCTTTTTCATTCAGATAGAGCAAGTGGGTGACAGAGAGACAGACAGAAACAGAGAGAGAGGGAGAGACAGCATAGCACCTGAATTTCCTTTGGGGCCATAGCATCTTCCCATGCTGCTGAGGTACATATTTGGGCCACATACATAACAAGGCATTTGTTCTACCTGGTTAGCTATCTCTCTGGCTTCTATGAGAATTAGGTGAGTAAAGCTTCTTCAAGAGTTCTGGGCATAGGGAGACCCTCAGCTGCAAATCGCAGGACTGGACCCGGCATCTGGTCAGCTAGGAAGGCTGTGGAGAGCCATACAGTTGATGATCTCCAGAACCAATAGCAGATACTCCCCTTTTAGATATTTTGGTCCTGACCAATGTGTAAATGTGCTGATATGATACTCACATTTTCCAGATGACATAGTGGGTCTCTTCAAAGCAATCCTGGTTTGAGTTTATGTTTCATACCTTTTTTCTTTTTTTTTAGTATTTATTTAGTCCCTTTTGTTGCCCTTGTTGTTTTTTTATTGTTGTTGATGTCATCGTTGTTGGATAGGACAGAGAGAAGTAGAGAGAGGAGGGAAGACAGAGAGGGGGAGAGAAAGATAGACACCTACAGACCTGCTTCACCACTTGTGAAGTGACTCCCCTGCAGGTGGGGAGCCAGGGCTCGAACTGGGATCCTTACGCTGGTCCTTGTGCTTTGTGCCACGTGCACTTAACCCGCTGCGCTACCGCCTGACTCCCCTTCCTACCTCTTTTTAATATTTATTATCACCAGAATTGTCTCTGGGTCTTGTGCCTACGTGAGGTATCCCTTATTCCTGGTTGACATTTTTTTCTTTCTTTTATCTGATAGAAGAGAATTGAGGGGGTGGGGACATAGGGAGAGAGAGAAAGAGACACCAGCAGCACTGCTTCATTGCTCCAGAAGTTTCCTTCCTGCGGGTGGAGACTAGGGGCTTAAACCTGGGCACATGTGTGCGCTCAACTGGGTGTGCCACTGCCTGGCCTGCTTTTCCTAGTTTATGGCCACCCTCCTCCAGGATAAATTTGAAATGTATACTTTGCTATTAATGTTACCAACTTACAAGAAAGATCCCAAGGTTTAGAGCCAGGGCCTGTGCCCTCACTTAGTGGCTCATTTTCTGGGCAACTCTGGCAAGATCATACTCTATCTGGACCTCTGTTCTTACATCTGATGTGTGATGTTGGACTGCATTGTGGCCACCATAGTGCACAGTACACACTTCCCAACCATCTCAATTTAGTATTTTGCAATCAGTGGGTTAGAAGTCAGACACAGGTCTCACCAGGCTAAAATCAAGGTAACTTTGGGACTTGGATGTGTCCTTACTGGGGAGACTATGCTTAGGGTTCTCCAGCTCACTGGCAGAATCAAGCTCCTTGTGGCTGAATGGTGTTTCCTTGGTGGTTATCAGTCAGGCCTGCCCTTGGCTTTGGAGTCTCTCTTGGTCTTTGCCCAGGGCTCCTCCCGTATCAGGAGCTTACTTGTTTGGGCCATAGAGACATCATGTGACTTGGGTCAACCTCACAACTGAATTTCTGCTCCAGAGGGGTGGGAGTAGTAGAGGACACCCAGGGTCCATGTAGGTCATCTCTCACAGTGGCAGCCTCTTTGTGGTGTTTATCGAACACTTGCTATTTACAGACACTGCTCTAGGTATTTTAAATTTATTAGCTCAATTAATCCTTTCACCAGTCTAGGGAGGCACTGTTATCACCCCATTGTAGAGAGGAGGAAATTAAGGGGAGCTGACTCATTGGTTCAAATGTTGTTAAAGCAATAGAGACTCCCAGGGACAATGGGAGAGAGCAACAGTGGGTGGTCAAATGGAGGTATCTTCAAGTACCAGATCATTTAGTTTTAGCACAGATAGATAGCTTCGCCATTAACATACTCTTTTGCATCTACACTCCATGTGTAGTGTGTGTGCATACATGCATTTGAGAGAGAGAGAGAGAGAGAGAGAGAGAGCGCGAGAGCATGTGGGGGGCTAATCTTGGAACATCTTCCAGCACTAGTACATCAAAATATTTTTGTCCATTATCCACTCCAACATCCTTTCTGGAAGGGAAGGACTGGAAACAATCCAAGTACTATTGTATGAGTAAATACAAATTAAAAAAAAAAAAAAACAGCAACTCTCACTGGGCAGAAATGTTCCCTCTTTTAGAGCATTCACTTTAGAAAACCATATGATTTTTCTGCTGCTTTCAGACACACAACTTTCACAACTGAAGAGAAAAAAGCTGAGGGGCAGGAGGATACAGCATAATGATTATATAAAGGACTTTCATGCCTGAGGCCCTGAGGTCCCAGGTTCAATCCCCTGCCCAGAATAAGTCAGAACTGAGCAGTGCTCTGGTTTCTGTCTTTATCCCTCCTTTCCCCCTCCTGTATCTTTCTGTCATTAAAATACAAAATGTTTTAAAAAGAAAAGAAAAAAGCTGAACAAGCCACTTACCCAGTTTTACCACCCAGGAAAGTTTTTTTCAAGGACACAGGAGCCACCTCTTCATAATGTAAATATCAGGGAAACCAGTAGCTCTACTGCCCAGTCTCTATGGGAGGGAAAGAGTCTAACTTCAGTGTTTGACTCTGACTTGCAAACCAACTTCCTTTTGTTAAGATATGAGTTGTTTTTTCCATGGATAAGGGCAGTTATCTAACAGATAGCCACCTCAGTTACCAGGTAAATTGAGGGTGACGTATGTGACAGATGGTGCTGTCTGGTCTTCTTAGTTGAAGACTAATCATGGACAGAAAACATGGATGCAGTGGTCTGGGAGGTGGCACAATGGATAAAGCATCAGAGTCTCAAGCATGAGATCCTGAGTTCAATCCCCAGCAGCACATGTACCAGAGTGATGTCTGCCTCTTTCTCTCTCCTTCTATGTTTCTCATAAATAAATAAAATCTTAAGAAAAACAAAAAACATGGATGCGAAAGGTTATATCTGCTGGAATATATATATGGTAGGCTTTTCTCTACCTTTGCTGTCTCTTTAATAGATTGTGATGTGTACTTAGGTCTGGTTTTATGCTTATTTTTAACACTAAAATGGTTTTATTTCTCCACTGTTACTGTGTTGGTAAGATATTTTATTTTTTGTTTTTGTCTCCAATTCCTTCAGATGTCTTTCCTTTCCCCCCCTGCAAGTGGGGATCAGGGGCCTGAACCTGGGTCCTTGCACTGTAGTGTGTGCGATTAACCAGGTACACCACCACCTGACAACCTGAGATATCTTTCTATAGAGTCTGGCTACATAAATTTGGCATTTCCATACAGTGGAGCACCATGCAGTCACAATAAAGGAGGAGATCATGTTGTCCATTCTCACTGCTGAGTGAAAGTGTGAGGTGCATGACTGCTTAGTTTTTGTTCCCCATAAAAATATTTTATATTTGTATTTGCTTTCGTTTGTATAATTTCTGGAAGAGTAAACAAGGAACAAATAAAAGTGCTCATAGGACAGTATGGGAAGAATGGAATTTTGTTGTGGTTGAAGAGCATTTCATGTTTTCTGGATTTTGAACATGACTATATCATTTACTAAAAAAATAAAATTACTGGGGAGATAGCATAATGGTTATGCAAAATACTTGGGGCTGGTTGGTGGCACACCCAGTTGAGTACACATAGTCTCATGTGCAAGGGCCCATGCAAGGACCTGCACGAGGACCCAGGTTTGAGCCTCCACTCCCCAGCTGCAGCGGGGATGCTCCTGAGTGGTGAAGCAGGTCTTCAGGTGTCTATCTTTTTCTCTCCCTCTCTATCTCACTCTTCTCTTTCAATTTCTCTCTGTCCTGTCAAATTAAAAAAAGAAAAAGAAAAAATGGCTGTCAGAAGTGGTGGATTTATAGTGTTGGCACTCACTCAGCCTGAGTTCCAGTGAAAACCCTGGAGAAAAAAAAAAAAAAAAGACTTGCATGCCTGAGGCTCCAATGTCCCAGGCTGAATACCTGGATTTATCATAAGCCTGAGTTGAGTAGTAGTCTGATAAAAATAAATGTAAAGGTAGGTAGGATGGTGGAAAGCAAAGAAACAAACAAACAAAAAAAATCCTGGAGCAGACATTTCCTAAGCACTTGAAAATGGATTACACGTTTCCCCTACTAACCGAGTGTTCCTATAAAACTTTTAGTCAGCAGAAGAAGCACAAAGAAGCAATTGCTATCATCTTATATGGCAAAAAAAAAAAAAAAAGTAGTTTCCTAATTCTAAAAATAACATGCCAAATTGTACCAAATAACACATAAACCCTAAAGTCACACTAACATACAGTAAAAGCAGGAATATTATAAGTTCTTAGCCTGTACAAGTGTGACCTCCTAGAGAGGGAGCTTGGGGATGCCTTTGTCACTGCTCAGGAGTGTGCTGCCTCTTTCTCTAAGGGCTCCTCCCAAACAAATGCTAGCACATTTTTACCTTTGGGGGAAGATCAAACCCTCCACGTTTCTTTTGTTTAGTGAAAGCAGGCACTCATAAAGGTCTCTCAAGAAAGCTAAATGGCAGAGTGTAAACTTCTGGAAAATCGAGGAAATATTGTATACTGATACGTCGGGGGGGGGGTTATACTAGGCTTTTTCTTGATAATCGATCTTATTGTAAAAGTGGGGAATTTCTTTATTAAAAAGATGTAAAACATAAAGATAAACAAAACTATAATCAGTTGCCAAATGCACTCCTCCCCACCCTGCCCCTCCCCCCAGGATCCTCAGTGCCCAGTTCATGACAAGGTGGTGGGTGATGGGACTCAATTCTGGAGGTTTGGGATAGCCCCTCCTCTTCCATCATTTCCCTGTTCCTCCCAGGAAGACACTCACACAGAAGGGCAGAGCACTGAACACAAAGAAGGATGAGAGGACGAAGTGTGGGGTACGGTGTCTGTCTGTACTGTGACTTGGGAAGTCACCATGCCCAAAATTCCACCATTAGGTAGGTGTCTATCTTCCAGCAAGCTCCTCTTTGATTACAGCAGAAAAGGCCTAAGTGACTGGGTCATCTCTCAACCTCTAAGGTTACTTCTATTCTGTGCTGATTGTCATTTTTGTTGTCAGTGTTGGACAGCAGATTGGAAAATGGTCCAGGAGAGCTTGCTTCACACTGGATGTTTCTCTTTTTCATTCAGAGCCAAGCCTATGAGATGGGTGCTCTTTGTTAGAACTCCCATATTATGGATGAGGAGACAGAGGCACAGAGAACCAAGTGGCCTTCCCAAGGTCACACAGTTTGTCAGGACCAGCTCACTTTCCCAGCTGTTTTCACTCTAGCACCCTGGGTCAGCACCCAGGTAGATGCTGTATCACTTATTACTCCAAATCCAAAGAAAGAAATTCTGAGGTGGTAGAATTGCAGACACAGTGACACAGCATTAGGATAGGATAATGCTGAGGTATGCCTGAGGCATTCCCCGCCCTCCAGAGGGCAGTGTTATGATGGTGCAAGTACTCAGACTCAGCCTTCAGGCTCCCCACTACTTGCAGGTGAAGTTGGGCATGTGTGCTTTGCTTCTGCAGGTCACCAAAGACGCGTTATATGGGACCTTGCTCTTATAGTTGGCCTAGGCCAAACAATGCAGGTTGCATAAATCAGCAGAAGAGAAGAGCCTGAACACGTTGACCAGCGGGAACATTAGAAGCGCTCCAAGCAGTGAGCCCAGCTGCACTGCCGCTCCGCACCACAAGAGGGCACTGCGGCTCAGGTCACGCAGGATCACTCCCAGCATCACTTTGACATAGCTCAGACAGCCATTGAACAGTATCCATGAAATCACCTGCGGACAAGAGGTGGGGAATATGTAGAGCGATTGGGGTGGGGTGGGTGGGAAGCGTATGGTATGAGCCCCAGAGATGGACGGTTTTAGGGCTAAGGGGACCTCATAAACTAACTTCTAAGATCAAGGAAAACCATTTAGGGTTGCCCCTAAATGACTAAGGGGGTTCCTAAGGAAAAGGTGACTCTTTTTTTGTCCCCTGTGGTCAAATCGGCTACACCCAGGAGAAGGTACACTTGGTGAGAAGAGTGTGACATCAGGGAGAGAGGTTGTACCCTCACCTTAGAACAGTCTCCTCACTTTGCTAAACCCACAAATGAGAAGCACCCTCTCCCTCAGCATACCATGGGGCTTCTGGAGGGAGCAACCACAAAGACTTTAGTCCACATAAAGGGTCATTTCTTGGTCTCTTGAGGCCTTGCTTAAGTAGAAGGATGGGAAGGGAAGCAGCTTCACAGGCCTGATACTTACAATGAGGACTTCTCCAATCCAGTAGCCTTGCATGAGGGGACAGGGGCTCATCACTGCCATTGCCATGTTGTAAGCCCCAAAGCTGGTCCCAAGCACTGTGATGCCCCCCAGGAATGGCAAGGACCTAGGGCAGAGTGAGGGAGGGGAATGGAGGTGAGAAGTCCTGGATGCTATGATTGGGCCCCCACCACAGCTGCAGAAGCAGGTCAGGCTCCACAGGACTGGTTTTCTACAGAGGCCACTTCACATTCCAATTCTACCACTTAAGCTATGAGACTGGTCTTCACACTTCAGTTTCCTCCCTTAACAAGTGGGAGTCTTTCAGGGCTGTGGGGATAGGGCAGGAAGTACAGGCTCTGGTTCTGGTGGTGGGCTCCACCTGGGATTTCACCTGCTGCAATTTCCTTCTCCAACCTCCCCATCAGACTAGTGAGAAGTCTTTCATAATGGCGTTGGCACTCAAGTTGGGGCCCCCTCCCCATCTGGCCCAGCTAGTCCTATCCATGTGAATTTACTCTATCTGGTGGCTCATGGCTGGTGGGTCACACAACTGGGAACCTTACATGTAGACCCTAAGTCTGACGGCCAAGGACATTGCCCTTCATTTGAGGTCTGTACCTCTAAGTCTCCCTGTCCACATTCTTTAGAACATGAAGACTTGCTTGCACACTAGATGAGAGTGGAAGGGCTTCACAGGTACTAAAGACTCACTTGGGGCCGGGCAGTGGTGCACCCAGTTGAATGCACTTGTTACCATGTGCAAAGACCTGGGCTCAAGCCCTTGCTCCCCACCTGTGGGGGAGATACTTCATGAGCGGGAAAGCAAATCTGCAGGTGTTTCTTTTTCTCTCCTTCTCTATCTACCCCATCCCCTCTCAAGTTTTCTCTGTCCCATCAAGTAAAATAGAAAGAAGGAGGAAAAAAAAAAAAAGGCCACCAGGCAGAAGATTTGTTGTGCTGGTACTGAGCTGAGCTCCAGTGATAATCCTAGTGGCAATGGGGGGAGTTAAAAAAAAAAAAAAAGACTCCTCTTGCTCCAAGATTCATGGGTTCCTTGACTTTCAGAGTTTTTTTTTTTTTTTCTTTCTTTCTTTCTTTCTTTCTTTCTTTCTTTCTTTCTTTCTTTCTTTCTTTCTTTCTTTCTTTCTTTCTTTCTTTCTTTCTTTCTTTCTTTCTTTCTTTCTTTTTAGAACCAAGCCTCAGACGCCACAGATCTTTAAACTCTGATCCAGGACCTGAACTCTCCCTTCCCCCACCCCACCCCCTCCCTACCCCAGAGTCTTTTATTTTGGCACAGTACACCTCACAGTTTTTATGTCCCAAAGGAGAAAAAAAAACAACCAGATTTCTGGCAAATTGGCATTTTGTGTCTAATACCTATTAGGATTTTAGCAGGTGGGTGTACACAGACAAGAGCAGGCTGTGGCACCTGTTGTCTCATATCCCAATATTTGTGTTTCTCCAGCCATGTCCAGAGCCTTGCATCAGAACCACTTGGAATATTTGTTAAAAGTGGAACTTCAGGTCTTACTCTAGGCTATCTTAATCTGCAGCTCGCCCAGTCATTCTTCTAGAACTGCATCTGTAAAGGAACCAGTGTGGGAGGGAGGAAGGAAGAGCTAAAATCCTGAGAATTAAAACAAGGCAAGCACTTTCACTGAGCCTGAGGGTCTCCAAAAGGTGTAAATGGAGCCTCATTTTCTGCCTGCTCATGGATCATCATCAGTGACAGTCAACGTGCATGTTTGACCTGCCATTTGCTCAGCATTGCTCTATAAACTTTACAAAGTTAGGTCATCTCATGTTCCCTGAGATCCTAAGAAGTTGAACTATTGTTGCTCCCTTTTTCTCCCCCTGGCCCCCACTTTACAGATAACTATCCTGGAGACACAGAGTAGAGTAGCATGTCTAAGATGACACAGCAAGTTTTGGAATAAATTACACCCCCAACCAATATCCCGCAGGACTGGACTGAGATGTACCTCTTAGGCAAGAACATGGCGAGGAAGCAGGCAAGAGGGTTGGCCATGGAGCTGAGAGTGGCAGACAGGTGGTAGGCAATGGGCCCATAGGATAGGCAGGAGTAGGTCTGCACGGAGGGCAGCACACCGTTGGTGAGCGCGTTCACAAAGGCAACCAGGATGTAGATGAAGGTCAGTTGGGCTGGGTGGTGGGTGGCCACTTTTTCTTCTAGATGCTCCTGGCCCTTAATGCTGTCTGCTGATCCTGGGGGGCCCAGATCATTGTCTTCCCGGGGCCGGATGGAATGCAGGGTAACCTGAGAAGTAAGCAGGTCTTCTATGGAAGTTTCCCAATTCCTGGGTTGACGCTGGAGGAGAAAGAAAGCGACGAGGCAGCAGACCATCATGAAGGAGAGCAGGAGGAAGAAGATGAAGGGCGAGAAGTTGGGGGGGAGGTAGTGGCTCTCCATGGAGGACTCTGTCCCAGTGAAGTCAAATTCCAAAGTGCTGTTGACTCCCTAGGAAAAGGCAAAACAAGAGGTGATTGGCTCTCTGGATGATGTCAGGATATAGGCGACAACATTAACTGTTCTCATATACAACAAATATGCATTATCGTGAATGAGTAGTGATGAACAAGGTGCCCACAGGTATTAAGGCAGTGCTGACCACTGCTCACCAGCACCTTGCCTGCATCAGACAGTGTGAGTCTCTGAATAGCTCTGTGTAGCTGAAACTATTATCCCTAGGTTAGAGGGAATGTCAGAGTGGCTTCTGTCACCTGAGTGTCATAGGAATATGTAATGAAGCCAGTCTGCTTGTTCTTTCTGACCTAGAAGCTATTTCTGTTCCCACTCTACTACTTCCCAGGGCTGGCAACCGCAGAACTACTCAGAGGAGAGGCTGAATGAAGGCCACCTGCATAGAGCAGTCCCCCTCCCAACCCCCCATCTGGGTGATGTGGTTGGGGGTGTCTAGATATCTTTCCAGCAGAAGCCATATGTCTAAATGTAGATGTGTAAAATTTAAAATTAAATATCATCAGCTAGTAATCTTTGCAGACCATAGTGGCCTGGGGCAACTGGTTCACAACTGCTGCTGCATTGCTATAATATGGATAACACCAAGCATAGATAACACCAGGTATAGACTAGTTGTCACGTATTCAGTGAGAGAATGTTGAATCTTTTAACAATAGGAGGTACCAAAGGGATGTTAAAGGTCTATGGAACTTAGTCCTGACTGGACTTGAGTATCATTTGGGGAATTCTGAATGAATACAAGTTTGCATTATCTTATCTGCAATTCTAAAACCCAGAAAGCTCTAGAAGTCTTTTTTTTTTTAATGACTTAGTTGGCAGAAACACTTGAAAGGCTATATGGCATTTTCAGCTCCATCATGCCTACCAGGTGTGAATGCTGGTGGGAGGTGGCAGCAGTGTCTCTGTGCTGGACTGCTACATGACAGGTACACCCTAGGGGCATATGTTCTAAAATCTGAAACTTCAGCTTCCCAAACATGCCTGATTTCAGAGGAGTCCATTAACTAAGTAAAACCACCTTGCTTAATTAGTTGAGATGCATGAAGCCCACTTAGAAGCTCCTATCGGTGATTTAAAATATAGCCAGGCCAAGAACACCAGTCTACTCAATATCTAGGAAATGAACCTTCAGCACAACCTTGTTGTGACCAAGCTCTGGCTGCTGCACAGCACTGGGTAAAGTGGGGTTACCTGTGGGATGTAGGTCTTCATGGTGGTATCAGAACTTGAGGTGTTGTCTGATGTCTTGTTGATGCTGACACAGGTGGTGAGACCTGAGCCTTGGGCGAGAGCCACCAGGGCGGGTATCAGACCACTGAGTCCTTCACCCACAAAGTAGGTGGTGAGGTAGTAGGCGGACAGTCGACTCATGAAGGGCAGGAAGGTGACAGAAGAAGTGCAGTCTACTAGGGCCAGGAAAAACGTGAGGGCCAAGAAGGCGATGCTGTGATGGCCACCCAGTACCCAGGAGGTGACATTCCAGAGGAAAGCAAAGAGGGTACAGGCAATGGTGCCCACACCCAGCACAGCAAAGATGATAGGCACCTCTGGAAGGCATCCAGGCTGGAAGTGATGGAGCAGGGTGACCAGGAGGGGACCAATGTTGGCCAGTTGGATGACCACTGTGAGATAGGATGGCAGGTACCAACCCTCAGGCAGCTCTGCCACCAGCAGGGGCAGCTCCACCCAGAGCCCATTGATGGCCACCCAGGATCCCATCCCAAAGGTGCAGACCAGCAAGTGAATTAGGAGGGCCATAGTGATGTCTTTCCTGGGCTGGAGGTGACCACCTTCTCAGAGCTGCCTGCAGTGGACTGACAGAAAAAATAGCAGGTTTACCATCTAGCAAAAAACAGTGCTTTCAGGTTTAATATATTCTTTTTGTGTTCTCTCTCTATGAAGAAGTTGCTTTTTATTAGTAGAAAACATGCACACATTCCATGGCAAATAACCTTCCAGTGAGGGAGGCATTTCTAACTGGCTTGTACATAAATCCAGAGATCACACACAAAAAGTCTGGTATATTCAACAGCATAAATATTAAAATGCACAAGAGTAAGTAAGCAAACAAAACACCCTCTGCAAAAAAAAAAAAGTACCAATAGTATTATCAAAATATAGATGAGAATCTAGAGGAAAATATTTGCAAAGTAAACCACAAAGGGCTTACCTTTCTATAATAGTCTTTGGAAAGTAAAAACAAAAAGTTCTAGTAAATAAGTAGGTGAAAGATGTGAACAGTTCAGAGTGAGGGGGAAAATCACAAATTAGCCTTAAGCATATGAAATGGGAAATGTCAGTTAATAATAACTCTAAAATGCAATTTCTCATCTTGAGACTGTCCCCAAGCCAAAGTTACCTGCCACAGACAAGATGATGCTTGTACAAAGTTATCATTCTTTGTGACATTGCTTATAAGACTAATAGCAAAATATGGGTAAAGAGCCAAGAGGCTATTAGTAGGAGAGAGGCTAATCTGTTGGAATACCACACACCTGTTGTGGCTGATAGGGTCAGGTCTCAAGGTTATGTTGATAAGTAAATAAAACCAAGGTAGATAGACTGTGCTGCCTTTTGACTACAAAGGAAGAGAAGAATATGCTGTCTTTGCTCATACTTGTGCAAAACAGATCTGAAGGGCACAGTAGAACTGGTGGCTTGGGGGACACCCCAGGGTAGATCTTTTTATATAGTTTTGATTTGTGATTCAGGTAAACACATCTGTTACAAAGTATGGCCACCTGAAATAAAAGTGCAAGTTGGGCTTTTTCTTTCCTTTGCCTTTCTCTCTCCTTCCTTCCATCCTTCCTTCTTTCCTTCTTTCCTTCCTTCCTTCCTTCCTTCCTTCCTTCCTTCCTTCCTTCCTTCCTTCCTTCCTTCCTGCCTCCAGGGTTATTGCTGGGGCTTGGTGCCTGCACTATGAATCTACTGTTCCTGGAGGCCATTTTTTCACACTTTGTTGTTATTGCTGTTGTCTGTTGGATAGGATGGAGAGAAATCGAGAGAAGTGGGAAATCCAGAGAGGGGGAGAGAAAGATAGACACCTGCAGACCTGCTTCACTGCTTGTGAAGTGAGCCGCCTGCGAGTGGGAAGTTGGGATTCAAACTGAGATCCTTACTCTGGTCCTTGTGCTTCGTGCCATGTGTGTTAACCTGCTGCACTACTCCCCAGCCCCTTCTTTTCTTTTCTATTCTTTTCTTTTTTTCTTCCCAAAATGATAGAACTTTCTCACTAGACACAGCTGCAGAGCTCACCTAACTCTAGCTTGGAACAACTGTGACATCTGTTTACCACTTTCCCAACTATCTAGGACACACCAGCTGCATTGTTGCTAACTTTTCCATCAGTCTAAGCAAAAACTGTTGCAGAAGCTGGGAGAGAGATTCTGGAACTCACTGTTAGCCACATCTTAGCTGACTGACCTTGGGCAAATAACTTTACCTCTCTGTGCCTTATTTTCCTTCTTTATAAATAGAGGACAATGATAATATCAACCTGTGGTCTGCAATGAGATGCCAATATGTTAACTTATGCTGCCCCAGACACAAGTCTGGCACCCACTCAGGGTCATTATTGTGAAATGTCAGGTTTGGTGATTGTTTGTGTCATCCTTTGGGCTTTACTGCTCCAGGTCAACTTTTTTTTTTTCTTTCTTCAGACAGAAAGAGAGCTAAAAATAGAGATAAAGATGGAGACCACAGCACCAAAGCTTTCCCTAGTGATGTAGTGTTCCTATGTGGTATACCTGGGGCTTGAACCTGGGTTGCACACATGGCAATGCAGCCAGCCTCCGCAGTGAGCCTTCTTGTCAATCCTATTATTTTTTCTAATTCACAGGAAAATAAACATGACTGCGGTAGCGCAGCGGGTTAAGCGCACGTGGCGCAAAGTGCAAGGACTGGCTTAAGGATCCCGGTTCGAGCCCCCAGCAACCCACGTGCAGGGGAGTCACCTCACAAGTGGTGAAGCAGGTCTGCAGGTGTCTATCTTTCTCCCTCCCTGTCTTCCCCTCCTCTCTCCATTTTTCTCTGTCCTATCCAACAACGATGACATCAATAACAACAACAATAACTACAACAATACAACAACAAGGGCAACAAAAGGGAATAAATAAAATAAATAAATATTAAAAAATAAAGGACGAAAAGTTCCACATGAGGTATCACCTAAATCACCTTTGCTTCATGAATCACTTTGAAGAAAATGTTGACTGGGCCAGTCAACTCCTTTTACAGATAATAAATGGGAGGAGTGGTGTGGAGGGGAGTCATCTGAAACTGTATTTGACTCCCTTCTCCTGCTGTGGGATGACCTACATCTTTGTTTCATTTAGTTCATGTGGGAAGTCTTTGACTCTGTCTTTTCCAGAACATGCAGGACTGTCCCTTGTGGCTGCCTTACCGGGACCTCCTGACACCCCAGTGGTCTCTGGGTTCTCACACACATTGTCTCTCAACAACAATCAGGTCCTCCATCCTACGTGAAGGAAATCTAGACTTTAGTTTCCATGCTAGGACTCACTGGAGCAGAATGTAGTTCTGCTTTCTCATCCCACCACCTCCTGTCTCATTCTACCACTTCCTGCAAATCCCTTACTTTCTGGTCTCTCCTCAATGAAGCTGACTTGGCCAGCAGACCAGGACAGTCCCTGCTATAGACATGCCAAGAGGAACCACAGAGGGGGGAGACTCCCATACCATTGCACTGTCACTAGCTTGCTGCTGAGGTCTTTGCCTGGGCTGTACTACTAATCTGGAACTCTAGTTTCTTCTATCTACAACTCAGCTTTCTGTAGGTCTTGGTCTCAGGAAGCCTCCTCCAGCTGTATAGCCCTTCTCAAGTGTCCTTATATAGGTTCTCTGGCCCCTTCACTTAAGCTTTTCCTGGTATGGGTGTATATGAATATAAAACCCCCAGGAGACTGAAGAATGTAGGTTCACTTATTGAACTAGTCTAGGACTGATGATGACACTTACTCTTTCAGAAACTCAGGTTCTGTTTAACCAGGATTTAATAAAAAACCAAACAGGATTAGATGTTGAAAGACATTTTAAAGAAACACCAAAAGCTTAGGAGTAAACTTGGCAGCAAAGCTCTTGGCAGAGGAAGAAGAGAACAAAGAATACTTACTATGAAATTCAAGGGTAGGGGAGATAGCATACTGGTTATGCAAACATACTGTCATGCCTGAGGCTCTGAGGTCCTAAATTTAATCCCCTGTATCATCATCAGCCAGAGTTGAAAGCAGTGCTCTGGTTAAAAAAAAAAGGCGAATGGATGGGTGGGGTGGAGGAGATAGCCTTATGGTTATGCAAAGAGACTGTCATGCCTAAGGCTTTGAAGTCCCAGGTTCAATCCCCCACACCACCATAAGCCAGAGCTGAGCAATGCTCTGGTGTTTCTGTGTGTGTCTCTCTCTGCATCTCTCTCAAAAATAAAATAAAATAAAAATTAAAAAAAGATATATATGTATGTATGTATATGGAATTTGGCACCAGTGCACTTGTAAGTGCTGGCTGGATGAATGGAATTTGCTACCTAATGTAAATTGAAATCCAGATATTTTCATATTGACAAAGATTATAATTCACAATGGAATCATAAAAGCAGTGAATATCTATGTTCTTAGTTACATCATCCCACATTGCCCCAAAGCCTCAGACATGCCAGGGGAAACATACAGTAAATGTCGAAGAGGTGACTCACTGTTCTAGGTCTTGACAGAAGAAAATGATACAGAATAAACAAGGATGTACAAATAAGTGATAAAGGATAGTAAGTAATTAAAGGGAGGAGGCATATTTGCAGAAGATGGTTACCTTTATCATCTGAAATGCTATTAAACTTATGAGAAAGTTCATCAAGCTGGCCAGTTACACATTTACTACTCTGTAGTTTTCCTGAATAGAACCAGTTATAAAATGAGATTTGCTTGCTATTGGGTCATTACTGAGAAAAACAAATAAAGGTGAATCTCTTTCATCTACCCCATGTTCCCAAATTAGTTCTAACTGGATCAAATATTAAATAAGTTTGAAAGTAAAAAGATAAATATTACAGAGTTTGGAAGATAACTCACCAGTAGATATAGCACACTAGGTAGAGATAGTGTATTTATTACTGTGTGTGAGGAATTGGGTTCAAGCCCCCAGTCACCATATGGGAGCACCATCCAAGAGGAAAGGTTCACAAGTGCTGAAATAGTGCTGTGGTGCCTCTCCTCCTTCAGTCTTCCCCAGTGATAATCCTGGAAACAAGCAAACAAATAAACAAAATACATAAATAAAAATACCCAAAGAACATATATGCAGAGAGAATAGCTTGTACAAAGGTCCTGGGACAAGAACAGTCTTCAGCCAGTATAATTAGAACATTGGCCCATTGATAAAGAAATGGGGGAAGACAGGGAAGGTACAGAGTCTGAGTGTGACCAGCAACCTAAATCCTCACATCCTAGAGCTGATGTCTTGAGGTTCTAATCTAGGTGCTACCACAACTGTTTGATTTAAGGGACATGATTTGACTTTGCAAGGTTCTTGTTCTTGAAAAGCTCCTACACAGCTGCCCAGCCCAGACCACCCCCAAGCCAGCCACACCACACCCACATGACTCCTGGACTTGGAAGACAGACAGCCAGCAAGCACAGCGTGTGAGGGCTGTGTGGGGCAGAAGGACCTGTACAGAGAGATCTGGAAGTTTCAGAGGACCAAGAAGTAGGTCACAGTGAATAAAACTCAGAGTGCCTTGGGGTATATTTGAAAACAATGCCTTTCTATTTTTTTCTACAATGATCTTCCTGTTCCTGTTCATTCATTTAACTAATACTTATTGGTCATGTGTGCACTGGATAACAATCTTTACTCTAAGTCGGCTCTAAGCAAATTAAATCAGAAAGACTGAGGAAGTCAGTGGTGGTAAGGGCCCTGGAGGAGAGGATCCTGTGAGTGGGCACTCAGGGGGCATGGCTATAGTCCTAAATTGGGTTCTTAGAAGAAACCGGAAGGGAGGTTTGGAGTGAACCTTGTCTGGGTACAGAGTGGTTTTGGAAACAGCAAATGTAAAGGTCTGAAGGTGGGGTCTCACTGTGTCCCAGAAACAGCTTGGTGTTAGAAGAAGGGACTGGGTGGCAGCACAGCAGGTTAAAAGCATAAGGATTCCAGTTTGAACTCCTGGCTCCCCACCTGCAAGTCTGCAGGTGTTCATCTTTCTCTCTTCCTCTCTGTCTTCACCTCCTCTCTAGATTTCATTCTGTCCTATCCAACAATGACAGCATCAATGGCAACAATAATAACAGCAAGGGCAACAAAATGGGAAAAAAAAAAATGGTGGGGGTAGATAGCATAATGATTATGCAAAGAGACTCTTGTGCCTGAGGCTCCAAAGTCCTAGGTTCAATCCCCTGCACCACCTATAAGCCAGAGCTGAGCAGTGCTCTGGTTTAAATAAATAAATAAATAAATAAATAAAATAGATTAAAAACAAAACCAAACCAAAAAAAGAAAAAAAATGAGGCAAGAATTTGGGTGTGTTCTATGAACCCAAATCTCTGTTGCACAACAGAGGTGAGATGAGACATCTAATTTAGTTAAAAATTTTTTATTTTTAATTGATAGAGTGAAATAGAGATCAGAGAGCCTCTCTGATATTTCATGTAATGCTGGGACTCAAGCACAGATGCACGGCATGTGCTCTACTACTGACCCAGCCTCCATCTCACCCCCCCCCCCACGTCTTGCCTCTAATTTTCAACATAATCACCTGACTGTTGTGAGGAAAATAATGTAGGTCCAGAGTAGAAGCAGGGGTAAAACCTAAAAGCCCACTAGGATTTAGTAATATAAGCAGAAAAGATAATTATAGCAATACAATAATAGTAATACCTTCCATATATTGTTTGCTTAGTTTTCCAGCCCCTGTGTTAAACATTTTACACATTATCCATTGAATTTTCTCTGTGATCCTGAGGTAGGCATTACTGTGCTCTTCATTTTACTGGAGAAAACTAAGGCTACAAATTTGCCCAGGTCATACAGCAGGCCAGAAAGGACCTGAGATTTGAACCCAGGCATAGCTGACTATGGACCCAGACATCTTAGCTGGTCTGGGCAAGAGCTTGGGGGTGAGGGGCTAGGAAGAGACTGCAGGGTCCAAGCTGAGTGGAATTCCTTTGCAGTTATGTCCCCCTCCCCCACAACTCACACCTCCATAGCATTTTCTTTGGGAAAGGGAAGAAATGAGACTCAGGTTTAGAGGAAATCAGAGAGGGGCTCCAAGAGATATCTACTTCCCAGATATGTCTGGAATTGTGGAAGGCCAGAAACTCAAGATGTTGAGACCCTTAAGGTGATCCCATAACAAGTGTAAAAGGGTAGAGAAGCCAGGTGTTTTGTCTCAAGCAAAGATGTCTCTTTCCTCCACATTCTTGCATCAGAAAACTGAGGTCTGGGCTCAAGGGAGTGAAGGGAGTAGTTAGTGTTCTGGGGGAAGGCATGGTGTGCTGTCCAGGGTCATTGCTTCCTCATTGTATGGCTGGGCCATCTCTTCCTCCAACAGGCAGGAAGGACCCTGTGTCTGACCTTGACCAGCAGAGCTCAAGCAACCTCCTCTTCCATACTGCTTCCTGCTTTCTGTTATACTCCTTTACAACACTGTTGAGCTTAGCCATAGGAGTTTATCATGTCAATTTGTTGAGTGCTTGATCCTCTCACTGGGCATAGTCTCCATATGAGCTGGGCCCTATCACACCTCTCCTTTTGTCCAGGAAGCCATCTGGTTTTTGAGGGCTGGGTCACCAGACCCAACCTGCCTCAGACATGCAGGTTGAGTGCTCAGGTGGCCCCTAGCCAAGCCAGCTAGCAGCCTGGGTGCTGGCCACACCCCATTCCTGGACAGGGATCTGAGTTAATGTCCCAGGTTCCAGGTTGCTGGAGAACTTGACCCAGAGTCCTTAAAAGGCCCTGCAGGCTGTTGTGTGGGGCAGAAATGGAGCCCCACCTTAATAAGATGGGAGGACTGGAGGTGGGGGGTTGGGGGGAGGTGGGTCAAGATGTCTCTGAACTAACAGAGCAGGGAGACTAAGGGTCAAAACCAAAGAAACTGGAGGGAGAGATGGAGAAAAAAGGGGGGGTAAGGAAGAGAAAGAGACACAGAAAGAAAAAGAATCTGGAGTTAGATGAATTGGCAGAAAGAATGATGCAGACACAGGGCAGGAGTTGTGGAGGCAGAGATGGGGGGGTTAGAGCAGCTTGAAGTGGTGAAATGGAAGCTTATGCCAGTTTAGACTTTCCAGTGGCCTCTTTCTAACTCAACACCCCCATTGTACAGATGTGGGGATACCAAGGCCCCCAGACCAGATGCTCATCTTCTCTGGACTTTGATTTGTAAGGATCTGCAAATGCCCAGGCTTGTTGGGTTTGCTTGCTAGGAAGCAGGGAGCTAACAGGAACTCAAAATGAAGTTCATCTGGGGGCTATGAGTTCTGGCTCCTCTCTCCCAGGGCCAGAAAGACTTTAGGTCTCCTACAGAGCTGACCTTGACTGGATCTCCTCCCCTTAGTGTTCACTCCAATGCCTAGCTCTCAGGCAATGCTCCCAGACTCTAGCTCCCAGCAGAGTTGAGGTGAGGCTAGGCAGAGGTCAGTGGGGTTGCATCTTAAACCCTGGAGGGGAGGGATCTGGTGTTCACCCAGCAGGCTTAGGGTGTCCAGACTGCCAGGTGATAGGCTGACCAGCCAAGGAGGAGGCCCTTCTTCCTTGCTCTCCCTGTAACCTGAAACTAGGGGAAAGACCACAAGTCACACGCCAAGGCCACCCGCAGTCCCAACTCTGGTCCCTGCACTTGTTGCCTCACATGCCCCAACCACCCAGCTCTGCTTGCTTGCTTGCTTACCTGCTGGTCCAGTTCTCTAGCAGCTCTGTCTGGGAGTTGGTTGGAGGCAGCTCTGTTAGTATTAACCAGTCCCTGTCCCGCCCCTGGGGAGTGAAGGCGGAGTGAAGGCTAGGGAGGATGGGCGGGGCTTTCAGCCTCCACAAGAACCTACTGTGTGCCTGGAAGCTGCACTCCTGCCGCCACTGCCAGGGCTGGGGGTGGGGTGAGGGGAGGAGAATCCTGCTGATACACCAGAAACACTGAAGAGCTCAGATTAGTGAGAGTTACAGCCAGCATAGGCGATGGGCTCAACACCCATCCTGGAGCCACCACAATTGCTTTCACACAGGAATTGTGTTCCTAGGAACAGGAACTTTTGGCTCAAATACTGGTACTTGGAAAGTGGGGGAAATAGTTGTACCCTTCTAGGGTGGGAATCATAGTTCCTTTGTGAGTTGAGCTGACTGTACCAAGCTCCGAGTTTGATATGTACTGATACATTTAATCTGTATGCCAGGCTTTTGGGGAGGTACTATTACTATCTCTACAGATGAGGAAACAGAGGCCCAAAGAAATCCAGAGTCACTGCATAGCTAGCTATTCTCTGATGCCCACTGGCAAATGTTGCTCTGAGGAAAAGTAATAATTACTAGCTGATTAAATCTTTTAATCCTAGGCAGTAGGCGAGTGCTACTTTTTAAAATATTTATTCCCTTTTGTTGCCCTTGTCTTTTTTTATTGTTGTAGTTATTATTGTTGTTGTTAGGGATGTCGTCATTGTTGGATAGGACAGAGAGAAATGGAGAGAGGAGGGGAAGAGAGAGAGGGGGAGAGAAAGATAGATACCTGCAGACTTGCTTCACTGCCTGTGAAGTGACTCCTCTGCAGGTGGGGAGCTTAACCCGCTGTGCTACTTTTATTCTGTACTTTGCATATGGGGAAATTTGAGGCTTAAAAGAGATTGGTTTCCAGAAGAGTCAGATAGCATAGTGGTTATGCAAGAGCCTCCAAAACCCCAGGTTTAATCCTCTGTACCACCATAAAATAGAGTTGAGCAGTGCTCTGGTGAACAGGAAAAAAAAAAAAAAAAAAAAGATTAGGGCAGGGGTAGATAGCATAATGATTATGCAAAGAGACTCTCATGCTTGAGGCTCCGAAGTCCTGGGTTCAGTCCCCCGTACTACCATAAGCCAGAGCTGAACAGTGCTCTGGTGTTTCTCTCTGTGTCTTTCTCTTGATCTCACTTAAAAATAAAAAAATAAAAAAAATACTTTAAAAAATAAAAAAAATGATTGGTTTGTTCAAGTTGCTATATATCAGTGAGTGGAGGCAGGATTCAAAACCAGTCTTAAACAGGTGCTCAAATGGTATAAAAATATATAGTTCAGGACCTGTCACCTAAAAAGTCTGCTTTGCTTTCTGGTCTCTGTGAAGGATTCTGCCCTGCTCCTATGTTATGCTCTAAAACATTCACTTAGGGAGAGTCACTCTCCAGGCCTGGGAAGAGAGCAAAGCAGCTCCTGGAAGAGAAATTTAGTCATTCAACTGGCAGGGGTTGAGGAAGTACTTAGTTTCAAGTGCACAATAATTTGCTCCCCAGGGCATCTTGTCCTGCACCAGGATTCCAGCAGGAAGACGTCTAGCCAATATCCATTTGTCTCAGTGACACTCCCCTCCCCACTCCAACCAGAAGTGCTAACTTAGATATTGTCCCTGCTTGCACCCTGGTGGAGGACCAAATCCCCTGCTGATGTAGGCTTGCCATTGTCCATATCATGAGGTCCTCCTAGGTTATTTCATTTTTTTAAAAAAAGATTTTATTTATTTATTAATGAGAAACATAGGAGGAGAGAGAAAGAGTCAGACATCACTCTGGTACATGTGCTGCCAGGGATTGAACTCAGGACCTCATGCTTGAGAGTGCAATACTTTATCCACTGCATCACCTTCCGGACCACAGGTTATTTCATTCTTAATTTGGAATCATATCTCATTGTCCACATTCACCCCAAATTTGCTCACCACATTAAGAAAAATACCCAAGCCTCACCTTTTGTGTCTTTTCTTAGCAGGAATCAAAAAAGCTTGAGGACTTTATCCTTTATTCGTCTTAAACTTTGATCAAAACACTGCTCAGCTCTGGTTAATCGTGGCACAAGGGAGCCTCAGGCATGAGAGAGTCTCTTTGCATAACCATTATGCTATCTACCCCCACCACTAAGTGTTTATAGTACATCTGAGCCACCAAAATTTCCACTCCGAACCTTTCATTAGAAGATTTCTCTCTTCTGCAACCCATAATGATCCTGGGTCCATGCTCCCAGAGGGAATAAAGAACAGGAAAACTTTCAAGGGAGGGGATGGGATATGGAGCGCTGCTGGTGAAAATTGTGTGGAATTGTATGTACCCTTCTTATCCTATGGTTTTGTCAATATTTCCATTTTATAAATATATTACAAAAAAAAAAAAAAAGCAAAATGGTAGGTACCATGGGAGAGAAGAGATAAAACAGACTTTAAGAGCACAGACTTACAGGTAGTAGTGGTACATAAATCTACAAGATTTAATGTATAGTATAGGTATTGTAGACAGTAGTAGAGACTTACTGAGAGATTAGTTATTAGTTACCTTCCAGAAAATTCTTCAAGGAAGTTCATCTACGCCGATGACATCTGCTGTGCTACTCAGGCATCCAAGTTTGACATCCTCAAGGAAACACTCACGAAAGACATGTCTCTGATATTTGATTACTGTAAAAAATGGCGACTAATCCCTAGCACTGCAAAAACGGTATCATCTGTTTTCCATCTACACCATGCCTCGGCCTCGCGTGAGCTTAATGTGCAGCTTGGCGATACGAGAATCCGGCATGAAGCCCAGCCAGTCTATCTTGGCTTTACTCTTGATCACACCCAGTTATTTCACGAACATCTCATAAAAACTGCAGCAAAGGTGGGCTCGAGGAATAACATCATTGCAAGACTGGCCAGCTCCTCATGGGGCGCGAGCGCTTCCACACTACGATCATCATCTCTGGCATTATGCTGTTCCACTGCAGAATACTGTGCCCCAGTATGGTTCCACAGCCCCCATGTCCACTTGGTCGATTCCAAATTATATTCCTCCATGAGGATAATTTCTGGAACCATCCGTTCCACCCCGGTTCCATGGCTGCCAGTTCTTAGCAACATCGCCCCGCCAGATATTCGTGGGGATGTGGCCTCATCTAAGTTCATTTCCCACGTCTACGCTCGACCGGACCTGCCAATATAATCGGATATCTTCGCCCACCCTGTTCAACGCTTGACGTCTTGTCACCCAATCTGGTCCCCTACGTCTACACAGAACTTCTCTGTTCCTGACTCTTGGAAACAGAGTTGGCAGTCAGCTGAGGTAAAGAACAAACACCTCATCACAGACCCCTGCAAGCGTCAGCCCGGCTTTGACCTAGCACGTTATGATTGGGCCCTCCTCAATCGCTATCGAACAGGCCACGGCCAGTGCGCCGCTATGTCCCATCGCTGGGGAGCCAGAGACGACCCGAACTGCCCCTGTGGCTACAGACAGACTATGACCCACATAGTCAACGACTGCCACCTCTCCAGATTCAAAGGAGGTCTTGAAACTTTACATCAGGCTCAACCTGACGCTGTTGACTGGCTACGGAAGAAGGGCAAACGCTAGAAGAAGAAGAAGTTACTTGAACTTCTTTTTTTTTTTTTAATAATTTATTTCTTTATTGGGGAATTAATGTTTTACATTCAACATTAAATACAATAGTTTGTACATGCATAACATTCCCCAGATTCCCATTTAACAGTACAACCCCCACTATGTCATTCATCATCTTTCATGGACCTGTATTCTCCCCACCCACCCACCCACCCCAGAGTCTTTTACTTTGGTGTAATACTTCAATTCCATTTCAGGTTCGACTTGTGTTTTCTTTTCTAATCTTGATTTTCAACTTCGGCCTGAGAGTGAGATCATCCCATATTCAACCTTCTGTTTCTGACTTATTTCACTCAACATGATTTTTTCAAGGTCCATCCAAGATCGGCTGAAAACGGTGAAGTCACCATTTTTTACAGCTGAGTAGTATTCCATTGTGTATATAGACCACAACTTGCTCAGCCACTCATCTGTTGTTGGACACCTGGGTTGCTTCCAGGTTTTGGCTATTACAAATTGTGCTGCCAAGAACATATGTGTACACAGATCTTTTTGGATGGATGTGTTGGGTTCCTTAGGATATATCCCCAGGAGGGGAATTGCAGGGTCATAGGGTAGGTCCATTTCTAGCCTTCTGAGAGTTCTCCAGACTGTTCTCCACAGAGGTTGGACCAATTGACATTCCCACCAGCAGTGCAGGAGGGTTCCTTTGACCCCACACCCTTTCCAGCATTTGCTGCTGTTACCTTTTCTGATGTATGACATTCTGACAGAAGTGAAGTGATATCTCATTGTTGTCTTGATTTGCATTTCTCTGACAATCAGAGACTTGGAGCATTTTTTCATGTGTTTCTTGGCCTTTTGGATCTCTTCTGTGGTGAATATTCTGTCCAAGTCCTCCCCCCCATTTTTGGATGGGGTTATTTGTTGTCTTGTTGTTGAGTCTGGCAAGCTCTTTATATATGTTGGTTATTAAACTCTTATCTGATGTATGGCATGTAAAGATCTTCTCCCATTCTGTGAGGGATCTCTTGATTTGGATAGTGGTTTCTTTTGCTGTGAAGAAGCTTTTTAATTTGATGTAGTCCCATAGGTTTATACTTGCCTTGGTCTTCCTTGTAATTGGATTCGTTTCATTGAAAATGTCTTTAAAATTTATGCGGAAAAAAGTTCTGCCAATATTTTCCTCTAAGTATCTGATAGTTTCTGGTCTAACATCCAAGGCCTTGATCCACTTGGAGTTACTTGAACTTCTAAGAGGCAATGATAATTATGTAGCAAGGTAGACATGCTAATTGTGAATAAAATGGCAGCCATATTGTGTGTGCTTCCGCCTGCACACACAAGATTTCTCTCAGAAGTAATCCTATCCACATTTCAAAGTCAATCTCAACTGTCACTTCCTCCTAAGAAACCTTTGTTTATCTAATATAACCAGTATATTGGGATCTTAATAAATATTTGTTGGATGCACAAATGAAAAAATCTGAACCAAATCTTCTTCCCTCCCCTGTCATCTCCAGTTATCTTTGTAACCTTTTCACTGTTTAGTTACTAGACTCCCCCCCCCCCCCCGCCCCCAGGACAGCGTAAGTCTATAGGAAAACATCTCACCCATATTTTTAACCTAGCAGAGCACACCATCCACATCATTCTCAAGTCTTCTTCTTCTTCTTTTTTTTTTTTTTCCGGTTAATATCTCTT
Organism: Erinaceus europaeus; assembly: GCF_950295315.1. Taxonomy (NCBI): domain Eukaryota; kingdom Metazoa; phylum Chordata; class Mammalia; order Eulipotyphla; family Erinaceidae; genus Erinaceus; species Erinaceus europaeus. Next base: position 73,679,958 of record NC_080162.1, on the reverse strand, counting down.
AGAGATCTCTTTATACCCTGTACTTTGAAAGACTCATTACAAACTTTTATTAAATGTCAATTTATGTCAGGCACTGTGAGAAGTGCCTTGATAGAAAATCGAACAAAACAGACATAACCCTTGCTCTTGGAGAGTTGACATTTTAGTGGAGTGAGATGAAAAATATGCACAATAAATAAGGAAATCATGCCCTGCAAAGAGAGAGGCAGGGTAAAGGGACCTGGAGTGGAGGAGGATAGAGCAGGGACAACTTGTGGGGGTGAAGGTGGGGTGGCAGTCAGTAAAGCTACTAAGGCAGCCAATTGTAGGACCTAGAAAAATTATGATTCTTTTAAATTTTGTATTGTCTTTATTTATTTATTAGATAGAAACAACTAGAAACTGAGTAGAAAGGAGGTGATAGAGAGGGAGAGAGGGAGTTGGGCGGTAGTGCAGCAGGTTAAGCACATGTGGCACAAAGCGCAAGGAGCAGCCTGAGGATCCTGGTTCAAGCCCCTGGCTCCCCACCTGCAGGGGAGTCTCTTCACAGGCAGTGAAGCAGGTCTGCAGGTGTCTCTCTTTCTCTCCCCCCCTCTGTCTTCCCCTCTTCTCTCCATTTCTCTCTGTTCTATCCAACAGTGAGGTAGCACAGCAGGTTAAGTGCACATGGCGCAAAGCCCAAGGACCAGCAAAAGGATCCTGGTTCAAGCCCCCAGCTCCCCACCTGTAGGGGAGTCGCTTCACAGACGGTGAAACAGGTCTGCAGGTGTCTGTCTTTCTCTTCTCCTCTGTTTTCCCCTCCTCTCCCCATTTCTCTCTGTCCTATACAATGATGACATCAATAACAACAACAATAACTACAACAATGAAAAAAAAAAAACAAGGGCAACAAAAGGGAAAATAAATATAAAAAATAAAAAAAAGAGCAATACTGCAACAACACCCTGGAAATCTGCCCTTTCTCATGTGTAGAATACTCATAGAATCCATTCCTTTCAGTGATTTTCATTTCTTATATTTTAGTATTTCATACCAAGATAGCATGCAGTAGCATGAGTTCCCCATAGTGTGTTATCCAGGGTGGTCACAAACACATAGATTCCTCTGACAGGTCATGAGGTCACTCAAGAACAATTCAAATGCAGAGATCAACTAATCTGCAGTTTCACTCCGAGGGGAGGGGTTGGTACAAGGAAGTTCACACTGTTGGTTGTGGGTGGACAGTACTTCTTCAAAGGGTGAATGGATTAGGGAGCTGAAGGCATGATAGTAGTTACTCAGTGGGTGTGGAAAGCTCTAAACCTGAAGATGAACCTTTTTTTCCTTTTAATTTAATTTAATTTAATTTAATTTAATTTAATTTGTGACTTAAGACCTTTTTTTTTACAAGTCAGTTGTATGGTGCAGGGATAGATAGCTTAATGATTATGCAAACAGACTCTCATTCCTGAGGCTCCAAAGTCCCAGGTTCAATCCCTGCACCACCACAAGCCAGAGCTGAGCAGTACTTTGGTAAAACAAACAAACAACAACAAAACAAGTCAGTTTTATGGATCCTAGGTGCCAGAATAAGTGTAGGAAGTGGAAGGAAGGAGATCCTCTGTAGGGGGCTGGGAGAAGGAGACGCTGGATAAGAGGGTTAGAGAGAGAGGACCTTCCAAGGGTACCTTCAGACCAGTTTGCTTCACTGGGATCTACAGCATCATGTTCCCCACCCTTATCAAAGTGAACACAAACTCATACTCATACTCACAAATTCATAAATTGAACTCAAGAGGCCAGTGAAGAGTGGAGAAAGAGTCATATATTTTTCTTTATTTGACTTGTGCAAAAATAAGTAATCCCCATTAAACGAATCCTGCATATTCTTTTTTAAGGTTGTATATGTGCATGCATTCATTACTATTAGTCCCCAAATTTGAGACAATTAAAAAGACCAAACATGCGAAGGTAGATAGCATAATAGTTATGCAAAGAGACTCTCATGCCTGAGACTCCAGAGTCCCCAGTTCAGTCCCCCGCACCACCATAAACCAGAGCTGTACAGTGCTCTGGTGTTTCTCTCTGTGTCTTTCTCTCTCTGCATTTCTCTCAGAAATAAATAAATAAATAAATAAATAAATAAATAAATAAATAAATAGTAGTCCAGGAGGTGGCACAGTGGATAAAGCATGGGACTCTCAAGCATGAGGTCCTGAGTTCAATCCCCGGCAGCACATGTACCAGAGTGATGTCTGGCTCTTTCTCCTCCTATGTTTCTATGTAAATAAATAAATAAATAAATAAATAAATAAATAAAATACTTAAAAAAAAAAAGCGCAAACATTGACTGGAATCACAGAGCTGTAACTGAACATACAGACTCAGAGAGAAACTGAAAATGTGCCCCAAAGGAGGGCTAAAGTTGGGGCCAAAGCACCTCTTAATACAAACAGTGCCAGGGATAGAACCAGGAATCTCAGGCATGCAAATTCTATGCTCTACCAGTTGAGCCATTTCCTTGGTTGCCAACATTGTCTACTAAAAGTTATCAGTTTGTCAGATGCCCAGTTTATTACTGTGCCATTTTGAGTGGGCGGTTTCTTCACAGACTGATTTACTGACTTCAGCTATGCTAGTGGGCTGAAAGTGCAACTGTTATCAGTTCAAATAGCATTTTGGGGAGGGGAACTCTGTACATGAGCATCCCTGATAGACTGATGGTCTGATTGAGATGTTCCTTTAGAAAGGACTCAATATTTACATTAATATTTTTAATTTTCATTTTGTTTCCTGGAGCTGGGATCTTGTGCCTTCTTGATTCCACTGCTCCTGGGTTGATGTCCTTTTCCCACTAGAATAGGGAGATAGAGTAAAAAATATATATAGAGAGGAAGGGATACTTAGCACTAGAGCTTCCTCTGGTGCCATGGTGCTACCAGGTGGTACCAGGACTCAAACCTAGGCCGCACACATGAGAAGACAGGCATCCTACCTAACTGAGATATCTCTTCAACCCCTAAGATTTTTAGTTTTCACAAAATGTAAGTGTCCTGTCTTTATTGCTTGTTTACCTAAATTGTTCCTTCTAGCTTTATTTGATTTAAATTTTAAATCTCTAGGATCTTGATAACTGCCAAGGCATATGAGAGTTATACTGATTGTAGTAATTCATTAACAAAGGTCTCATTAAAAAATTTTAGATCCTCTGATTATTAAAAACCCTCTTTGACGGGCAGGGGAGATAGCTTAATGGTTATGCAAACAGACTCTCATGCCTGAAGCTCCTAAGTCCCAAGTTCAATCCCCCGCACCATCATATGCCAGAGCTGAGCAGTGCTCTGGTGTTTCTCTCTGTCTCTCTCTCAAAAATAAAATAAATAAAATATTAAAAAACCCTCTTTATCTCTATCACATACCCAAATCATAAATAATCCCAAAGGCATACCAACCATCTGTATAAATAAATACCTTCTCTTTTACCCTTGATTAAAGTATAGGCTCTCATCAGAGGACTAAATTAACTTATTGGGCTCTAATGGCCACACCAAAATGAATTATAATAACATAGCAAACCCAATATTTCCCATTTTTGTTTATTTAAAAAATTTCAAAAAAAAGTTTTTTACTAGTGGTTTACAATATTATAAGATTATGGGCTATAGTTAGTTCTACCACCAAAGTTCTTTGTCCCCATCCCCACTTATATCCATTACCACCACCTCCTTCTCCTCCTTTGAAAGTTAATGTGTATCTATATTCCACATATGAGTGAAACCACCTGCCACTTGTCCTTCACCTCCTTACTACTTCCCTAACATAATCACCTCCAGTCTCATCCATTTTGTCTTAAAAATCACAGTATCATCTTTTCCCCCTTTTTCTTTCTTTTTTTTTTTAATCTTTATTTATTGGATAGACACAGCCAGAAATCAAGAGGGAAGGGGGAGATAGAGAGGGAGAGAGACAGAGAGACACCTGCAACCCTGCTTCACCACTTGTGTAGCTTTCCCCCTGCAGGTGGGGACCGGGGACTCGAACCTGGGCCCTTGTGCACTGTAACTTGTACGCTCAGCCAGGTCCGCCACCACCCGGCCCCTACCCCTTTTTCATTTTTTAAAACAGGAGACAGCAGTCAGTCATGAGAGTTCAGCATTTGTAGTAGTAGTTCCCCACAAGTCAGTCCTAGGTGTAGCTGAGTAGTCAGAAGTAGTTATGAAGAAGGTGAAGAAGGGCAGGGGTAGAAAGCATGATGGTTATACAAACAGATACTCATGCCTGAGGCTCCAAAGTCCCAGGTTCAATTCCCCACACCACCAAAAGCCAGAGCTAAGCAGTGCTCTGGTAAAATAAAAAAGTAAATAAATAAATAAAATTTAAAAAAATGAAGAAGAGTAACAGGGTGAAGACTGTTCCAGTTTGAGAATATGAGTTAAAGAAAGATGAGAAGAAAGGTTTCATATGAAGCAAGTCAGCTGAAGACAGAGGTTGAACATAATGGAGATTCAACAGGGTCTCTACTGCATGGGATGTGTAGGTGGTAAGAGATAAAACCAAGAGTGTTCCTCAGTAGATTTGGCAGGTGCTGCTATAGTGTAGATTCCTTTCAAGATGGGGAAGTCCTTTGACCTTTTGTGATTGTAATAGCCAAGAGACCACACTGTCCTCTATATTTCTGGGTAAGGACTTCCAAGGCATTTCCTTCTTTCTTATAAACAAAAAGGCATAAAAGGAGCTGACAACGAGGATGCCCCAATGCTGGTGAGCTAAGAAGCCCTTTTTTAGGTTGGCAGATCTTGTGTCTGGGCCATTTCTCCCCAGTTTACAAGGTTGGGTTTGCCAGATTTTAGTGGGGTACACAGGACTTGGACTATTTTTTTAAAAAATATTTTAAAATATTTATTTTCCCTTTTGTTGCCTTTTTTATTGTTGTAGTTATTATTGTTGTTGTTGGATAGGACAGAGAGAAATGGAGAGGGGAAGGGAAGACAGAGTAGGGGAGAGAAAGACACTTGCAGACCTGCTTCACCGCCTGTGAAGCGACTCCCCATGCAGGTGGCGAGCTGGGGGCTTGAACAGGGATCCTTATGCAGGTGGTGAGCTGGGGGCTCGAACAGGGATCCTTATGCTGGTCCTTGCGTTTTGTGCCACGTGTGTTTAACCTGCTGTGCCATCCCCCGACTCCCCCCCCCCTCCTTTTTTTGCCTCCAAAGTTATTGCTGGAACTCGGTGCATGCACTATGAATCCACTGCTCCTGGAGACCACTTGCCCCCCTTTTTGTTGCCCTTGTTATTTATTGTTGTTGGATAGGACAGAGAGAAATGGAGAGAGGAGGGGAAGACAGAGAGGGAGAGAGAAAGACACCTGCAGACCTGCTTCACCGTTTGTGAAGTGACCCCCCAGCAGGTGAGAAGCCGGGGGCTCCAACCGGGATCCCTACACTGGTCCTTACACTTTGTGCCATGTGCGCTTAACCCACTACACTACCATTCTCCCAAACTGCCCCCCCCCCCCGACTGTTAAGGAACAGTTAGATAGCCACTTCCTACAATGTCCTAAAAAGTATAGGAATTCCCTAAGGCCCTTCCTTCCCTCCCTCCCACCATTCCTTTTCTCTCTCTCTCTCTTTCTGTGTGGCTATTGAAGTTTAAAAATCATTGGAAGCTTTTCAGGGCCTATAAGGAGTCCCTGAGTTAGAATTAGTTATTTGTCCTGATTTAATTCTGAATAAATGGAAGTTTTTCTTTAGTGACATTGTGGCCTTTTGCTGTTAGTAGTTTGAGAAACTGACCCCTGTTTGTATGCTTCCCTGGAAGGACAACAAAAAAGAAGATGCTCAACACGTATCATAGAAGAGTCATTATTTTGGAAAGGTATACCTGTTAAATCTGCCTTTAGGACTGTGAAAAGTAGAGAGGGATTTTAGTATAGCCTGTGGTGTAACGGCCCAAGTTCATTGTAAAGATAAATAAAAGTCGATTTGCAGGATCTATAAGTATGAAGAAGGTCAGTGCCAGGTGAAGGCTTTGTTTTGCAGCCTGAAAAGTGGCACAGTGAATACAGCATTACGTTCTCAGGCATGGTCCCAAATTTGATTCTCAGTATCACATGTACCTCAGTCATGCTGTGATTATCCTTTCCACATTTCTCTTTCACTAATAAATATGTATTTTTTTTAGAGAAGAACTTATTTTGTAGGGATAGAAGTCAGAAGAGTATGGGAACAGTAGAGTAGCAGGGAATAACAGTATTATTTATGGCCTTGAGATCCTGGATAAACCTCCATCTCACCCATGACATGTTTGTTCAGGGAGAATGAATGCATTGCAGGGACTAGTGCAGGAATTATCAGGTCCTGAGTCTTATACTTTATGCAAAGGCTTCAGGATTTAAAGAACACTGTCTAATAACGGGAAGAGGCTTGCTAGGATCAACCTGTATTTTTACTGGGGAGCTGAATAAATAAATCTACCTGATGTTCATTGTGGATTTTGCTCAGAACTTCTGGGAAATTTTCTGTAAAAGCTCTCAAATTCTCATTAATTGGTTACAGGGAAAAAGCAGTTAGAGGTGTTGAAAGGCTTTTAAGGCTGCTGACTGAACTGGGATTTGAATCAACTTTCAGAATTATTTTCCCTTTTTGGGAAAGGCTGTGTAGTTCAAGTCTAGGTCTACAAAGCATCGGGGAAGTTTGGGTACTGCAGTGTCTCTCCCAGTATCTGTCTCTCTATCTAGAAAAAGAAAGACCCGATGAAGCCTAGCTTCATCGGGCAGGCTGCCTAGCTTCAGCCAAAAGGAGGATGGTCTGGCCTGAGGCAATTTATAGTCAAAGGAGATAGTGATTTGAGGAAGACATCAAGCACAGTGGGTTAGAGTACTATCATCTGTTTCCAGGTGATTGTGGACTGAGAAGATGAGATTGCTTCAGGCTCTACTTATGTCAACTTAAAAATTCAGAAGTTGGTGACCAGACGATAGCACAATGGGTTAAGTGCACATGGTGCTAAGCACAAGGGTGCATAAGGATCCTGGTTCGAGCCCCTGGCTTCCCACCTGCAGGAGGCTCACTTCACAAGCAGTGAACCAGGTCTTCAGGTGTCTTATCTTTCTCTCCCCCTCTCTGTCTTCCTCTCCTGTCTTGATTTCTCTCTGTCCTATCAACAGCAACAACAACAATAACAATAACAGTAAGTACAACAAAGTGGAAAAAATGGCCTCCAGGAGCAGTGGATTTGTAGTGCAGGCACAGAGCCCTAGCAGTAACTCTGGAAGCAAATAATAATAAGAAGAAGAATCAGAAGTTATTTTAAAGGCACTTTATTATTTACTATTATCTTTATTTATTGACAGAGACGATCAGACATTGAAAGAGAGGGAGAGAAACAGAGACACCTGCAATACTGTTTCACCACTTGTGAAGTTTCCCCCGTGCAGGTGGGGACCAGGGGCTCGAACCTGGGTCCTTGCACATTGTAACGTGCATTCAACTAGGTGTGCCACCACCCAGCACCAGCATTTATTTATTTATGTGCAATAAAAGAACTTTAGTTAGTGCTTCACAGATGTGGCCTATAGTGTGCTCCAGGGAGGATTCAAGTTAAGATTTTGATCCAAGTTGGAAGGATTGGGCTGGAAGGGGAACAACTCCAGACTGATCCCTGCAGGTGGCCTGAGACATGATTTTGGGAGTGAAGTCTAGTAGAAATTCCATCTGAGATGGCGGAAAGGTTTCCCATTCAGCTAAGTAGGGATGGTGTGGATTAATGCGAGGAGTTTGGAGCGCCGAGAGCCCAGGAGTAAGCCAGATGTAGCAGCAAGGCTTTATGGTGTTAACAACCATAAATGGAATCCTATTCAACAATTCATGGATCTGATAATTCATAATTTCATCTTGAAAGTTGAAAGGAGCTCCGATAGGGGTACAGAGTGGGTGGCTTTTAATAATTCAGAATAGAGTAGTACAAGCAAAAGAAAATAATTCAGGCAAAGCATCTTATCATGTAGATGATCTCACCCATGTGGACCAGGAAACTGGAGGTTGATTACTTTAGCATTCCACCTTTGGGAGAGGCTGCAATGATAGATACAGTTTGGTGGGGCTCAGCATAAAAGACAACATCTTGGACCTTCCTTTTTTCCTCTCTTTCTCCTCCCTCCCCCCCACTTCTTTCTTTTTATTTCCCCTTCTCTCCTTCCTCCCCCACCTCACCCTTCCTTCTTCTCTTGCTTCCTCCTTCCCTTCCTTTCTTTCTTCCTTTCTTCCCATGGACATTGGAATTCTGGGGTTGAACCCCTGCATACTGTGAGAGAGCATTCACCTCTATAAAGCAAAACCAGGGAGGTCAGAGGTGTGGTCGTTGATAGGGGCTTCAACACTAGGTGAGACTCAGTACCCTCATCTGTAAAATGAGTGAGTGGGTGTAGTGTGGTCTCTGATTTTACTTAGTCCGGGGTCTTCTAGGGTTTGGTCTCGGTTTTTTTTTGTCTAATTTTTTTTTAAATTATCTTTATTTATTGGATAGAGACAGCCAGAAACTGAGAGGGAAGACAGAGATACAGAGAGAGAGAGACAGAGAAAGAGAGAGAGAGAGACCTGCAGCCCTGCTTCACCACTTGCAAAACTCTCCCCCTGAAGGTGGGGAGGGGGCTAGAACCTGGGTCCTTGAGCACTATAACCTGTGCACTCAACCAGGTGAGCCACCACCCGACCTTTGGTCTCTTTATGTCTCTCAATCTTAGGACGTGTTGTTCCAAATGTAACCACAAGAGGGCACCATACAACAGGTTTTGGGTTGGGGAAAAGTGGTTTGAAGGAGGAAAACTGAGGCTGGAATTCTTTTGTCTTTGTTGCTGCTTTTTCTCTTTAATTTTTTTTTATTGATATTAGCTTTGTGGCATGCACTGGGGATATAGCAAGGAGCATGGTCCTTAAAGTGCAGCTATTATCCCCACTCTCAACTTCTTGTCTTTTTTTATCCCCATCAGATCCTGATCCATTCAAACAAACTTCGGTTACTCCCTCTCTCCACCACCATCACCTCTGCCCAGCTTTCTTCCTGTCTCTTCATTGCCAACCAACATCAGCTCTTTCTCCCCTTCATCCCACTCTCAGATAAAGTGATGTGGTTGAGACACAAGTCAGAACCACCTAACCCTGCTTAGTTCTCCTCTCAAAATTTACCAGGGCCCTGTGACCTGGTTCCTATCACTCCTGACCACACCCCCTTTCACACTGTCCACTTCAGCTACACTGACCTCCTTATTGTTCTCTCCTGCCCCAGGACATATGCACCTGCTGTTCCTTCTGCTGGGGTCCCCCCAACCTTCACTTTATTCACCTATTTGCTCAGTCTCACCCCTCGTAGGTGACTCCACCCCCCCCACACACACACCCTTTCACTAAAATAGCTCCATCATCACCAATCTTTTCTCAGGCTGCTCCAGTTTTCCTCACTTTGCCTTCTATACTGTGTGCCAGCCCAACAACAGTTGAGGCTGTGTTTTGTTCATAGCTGAAACCCTGTGCCTGACACAGGAAAGGGACTCGGGCAGTATCTATTGACTGGATGAATGAAAAGGGAGACCTTGAGGGTACATTTTGGGTTGGAGGGAAGAGAGGGGCTGATGACAGCTTCCAGGGGTTTCTTATGTTGGGGAATTGGAGGCTGCACTGATGGAGAGCATGACTAAGGAGGAGGATTCTCTTCTTCTGGGGATAATGTCTCACACCCTGCAGTGTTTTCCTCATCTCAGACACTTAACCCTTCGGGTCCTGCCCTCCACCCTCTGATTCTGCTCTGATTTTTGGGGGGTCAGAAGCTGGCTTCTGATACCTTTGGTGCTCTGGTTCTTCTCTTCATTTCTTCTCTCTGTGGGATTGTGTGTTAGGTCCTTCAAAAGAGTTCAGGTCCTGAAAATTGGTGGTGTGAATCAGGACTTCAGTTCCCCTGTCTGTGAGAGGATAGATATCTAGGTCTGGGTCCTGGAATAGGCTGATGTAAAGGGATTGTGCCCTAGTATTCACTTCTCACTCTAGAGACTTATTAATGCTTTTCTTTAAATCAACTGGTTTAGATTGAATTAGGATAATTTGAGCCAGCTAAAATAGAGATATCATTATGAACAATATACTCAACACTCAGATTTAACATTAGCACTGTCCATATTTGCTTTGTTTCTTTCTCCCCCCAAAATTTTTATTTTATTTTATTTTATTTCTTTTCTGCCAGAGCACTGCTCAGCTCTGGCTTATGGTGGTGTGGGGGATTGAACCTGGAATTTAGGATTCTCAGGCATGAGAGTCTCTTTGTATAACTATTAGGCTATCTACCCCCACCCCCCAAAACATTTCAATGTGAATTCTAGATCTCATGATCCTTAGTTTACACTCCTAAAAAAAAATCACTTCCTTGCCATGACTTTACCCTAGAATGTTAGTATTTCTCTGATAGGTAAACTTAATCCAAATCTGTCTCTGCTTACTGTTCTTCAATTTTTTTTTTTACAGTTGACAATGGATTTATTGTAAGAAAAAAATCAATATGGGGCCAGGTAATGATGCACCTGCTTGAACACACATAGTACTATGCACAAGGAACCAGGTTCAGGCCCCGGCTCCCCACCTGCAGCAGGGAGGCTTCATGAATGGTGAAGCAGGTCTGCAGATGTCTGTCTTTCTCTCTTACTTTCTGTTTCCCCTTGCCTTCTCAATTTCTTTCTATCTTAGCTTCCAAGATCAGATGAGATCAGGCGTGTTCAGGGTGGCATGGCCATAGACAATTTCTCTCTGTCTTATAAAATAAATAAATAAATAAATAAAAATATAAAGGAAAAAATGGCCATCAGGAGCAGTGAATTTGTAGTACTGGAACTGAGCCCCAGTGACTAGAGGCAAAAAAAAAAAAAAAAGAAAAAAAAGAAAAAAAAATAACACATGAAATGAAGAGCAAGGATCATGTACCATAAAATTGAACTCATCTCAGAATAGACCCTAGTTAAAGAAATTTAAAAAAAAATGGTGACTTCACCATTTACAGCCTATCTTGGATGGACCTTAAAAAAATTAAAAAATAAATAAATAAAAGAATAGACCCTAGTTTCAGCTGGGAGCCGAGCCCAGCTCTGTCTGAGGCCTGCCCTCTACTTGTTATAACATTTTATTTTATTGTATTTATTATTTATTGAATAGATACAGAGAGAAATTGAGAAGGAAAGGAGAGAGAGACAGAGAGACATAGAGAGAGAGACTTGCAACACTGCTTCACTACTTGTGAAGCTTCCCCCCTGTAGTTGGGGGCCAGAGGCTTGAACCCTCTACTTGTTATAAAGGAGATCCGTGGACAGAGCTGCAGCCTAAAGAACTTGCTCAGTGACATGAAGAGACTTGCATAGGACTCAGTAAGGAAATCATTTGTTCAACATTGGGTCATTGTTGTTGGTATAGGTAGGAGTGGAGTCTCAGTGCATTGGTCTGTAAAGTTTGTGTGGTGGTCATGGTAGTGGTGAAGGGCTAGTAATCCCAGGACAGCCTGCCCACTGTCCTACTTCCTAGCCCTACCTCATCAGATGCCTCTTGAGAACTACATAGCCTCTGACCTGACTTCCCATCTCTTGTAGCCCACATTTTTCTCTTTTTTTTCTCTTACTCTGCCTGATTCTCTCCTACTCATTCTTTAGATCTCAGCCCAAATGCTACCTCCTCCCAGAAGACTGCCCTGACTCTGGAAATTGGTTAGGGGTTGCTTGATGGCATCACTGCTGCTGGTGATCACTCAGAACTGTAACCCACAAGGCTGCTCTGCCTCCCCTGCTGACTGTAGGCTTGGAGGGCAGAGAGTGTCTGGCTCACTACAGGAACCAGCCCCTACCTCAGTGCAGGCACACAGTTGAAACTCAATAAGTTTGTGAAATGAAAAAGTGCCTATCAGAGACACAGGCTGGGAGTATGGATTGACCTGCCAAAGTCCATGTCCAGCAGAATAGTAATTAAAGAAACCAGAACTCCCATCTTCTACAACCTGAAAAGAATTTTGGTTCATACTTCCAGAGGTGTAAACAATAGGAAATGTCACCCAGAGGGCTCTGTATCCCCATTCTGCAAGGAGTCAAAGTGTTTGTCACCAGGAATCTTGTTTTTATAGCAACAATGAAAGGGAAGCAAATCTGGAAAACACTAGAGGAAGCCAGGCACTGTTTCTCTTATCTGAGAGAGAAGAGGAAAAAAGAAAAAATATTTAGAAGTAGTAATAGGTCTAGGTATGATTTAGAAAGGAAGTGAAAGCAGGATCACTGAAAAAACATGTAGATATAGATAGATGTTTATAGACTCAGTCCATTATCAGTTGCTTTGGGAGAACTACTGCAGTTTCCAGTGGAGGTGATGGGGCACAGAACTCTGGTGGTAGGAACTGTATGGAATTATACCCCTATTATCTTACAATTTTGTAGATCAATATTAAATCACTAATAAAAACAAAATGTAAGGGGGAAAAGTGGCTATTGATACACCTCCCCCTATAAGCTGTTTGCCTCTTGAGGGGGGGTCTCTTCCTCCTCTCCTCCTTTCTTCCCTTCTTTTCTCAGTATGTACTGTGCCAGACAGTACTGTAGGCATGAGAGATGCAGACGAGGACCCATCAGTGGAACTTATAGATGGTGGGACAGGCAAACAGCAAAAAAACCAAATATATCTAATAATCTCAGATATTAGTCATGGAGTGAAGGACAAATGAATTATGACAGTATGTTAGAAGCACCTGGCTGAGAAGATGACATTTATCTGAGCTGAGACTTGAATGGAGGTCTCAGAATGGGCAGGATTTTATTCTTTCTTTATGATTGATATATTGGGTTGTTGGGAAAGTCATGACACAGTTTTGCATAGAACAACATAGAAAAATATATCATGACTTTGCTGACATTCCAATGTATTAAGTTACATATATGATATATGTATACTATGTAATATATTTAACAAATGCTATAAACATAACAACATGCATGTTAATGTAACATAACATGTAATATAATATATTACAGCATATTATATACTCTGTATACTACACAATACTTACATATTTGTATATTATACATAATCTTTCTCCATTCACCCACTGATAGGCACTTGGGTTGTTCCCATGGGTTGGCTATCATAAATAATGCTACAGTGAATGTGAGGTACAGATATCACTCAGAAGTGGGATTTCATTTGATCATTTGACAGTTTTGTTTTTCTTGAGGGACTGTCATACTGTTTTCCATAGTGGCAATGCCAGTTTAAATTACCACTAACAGTGCGCAAGGGTTCTCTTTGTTGCATAAACAGAGAACACCAACATCCTGTCTTTTTTTATAATAGCCATAACATTATTTCTTTTAAAAAAGATTTTATTTATTTTATTAATGAGAAAGGTAGGAGGAGAGAGAGAAAGAGCCAGACATCACTCTGGTACATATGCTGCTGAGGATTGAACTCAGGACCTCATGCTTGAGAGTCTAGTTCCTTCTTCTTCTTCTAGCATTTGCCCTTCTTCCGTAGCCAGTCAACAGCATCAGGTTGAGCCTGATGTAAAGTTTTGAGACCTCCTTTGAATCTGGAGAGGTGGCAGTCGTTGACTATGTGGGTCATAGTCTGTCTGTAGCCACAGGGGCAGTTCGGGTCGTCTCTGGCTCCCCAGCGATGGAACATAGCGGCGCACCGGCCATGGCCTGTTCAATAGTGATTGAGGAGGGCCCAATCATAACGTGCTAGGTCAAAGCCGGGCTGACGCTTGCAGGGGTCTGTGATGAGGTGTTTGTTCTTTACCTCAGCTGACTGCCAGCTCTGTTTCCAAGAGACTGGAACAGAGAAGTTCAGTGTAGGTGTAGGGGACCAGATTGGGTGACGAGACATCAAGCGTTGGACAGGGTGGGCGAAGATATCCGCGTATATTGGCAGGTCCGGTCGAGCGTAGACATGGGAAATGAACTTAGATGAGGCTGCATCCTGACGAATATCTGGCGGGGCGATGTTGCTAAGAACTGGCAGCCATGGAACCGGGGTGGAACAGATGGTTCCAGAAATGATCCTCATGGAGGAATATAATTTGGAATCGACCAAGTGGACATGGGGGCTACGGAACCATACTGGGGCACAGTATTCTGCAGTGGAATAGCATAATGCCAGAGATGATGATCGTAGTGTGGAAGCGCTCGCACCCCATGAGGAGCTGGCCAGTCTTGCAATGATGTTACTCCTCGCGCCCACCTTTGCTGCAGTTTTTATGAGATGTTTGTGAAATGACAGAATGCGATCGAGAGTAACGCCAAGATAGACTGGCTGGGCTTCATGCCGGATTCTTGTATCGCCAAGCTGCACATTAAGCTCACGCGAGGCCGAGGCATGGTGTAGATGGAAAACAGATGATACCGTTTTTGCAGTGCTAGGGATTAGTCGCCATTTTTTACAGTAATCAGATATCAGAGACATGTCTTTCGTGAGTGTTTCCTCGAGAATGTCGAACTTGGATGCCTGAGTTGCACAGCAGATGTCATCGGCGTCGATGAACTTCCTTGAAGAAGTTTCTGGGAGGTCATTGAAGTAAATATTAAATAGCGTAGGAGCCAGAACAGAGCCCTGGGGGAGGCCACTTGAGACAAGTCTCCATCTGCTAGACTTGTCACCCAGATACACCCGGAATCTTCTGTTTTGGAGAAGAAACGATATAGTGTTGGCCACCCATGGAGGCAGGCATCTTGAGATCTTGACTAGGAGACCACGGTGCCAGACCGTGTCATAGGCTGCTGTGAGATCAACAAAGACAGCACCCGTCTTTAAATTCTTCTGGAATCCATTTTCAATGTAAGTTGAGAGGGCCAGGGCTTGTTCGCAGGTAGATCTTCCTGGGCGGAAACCAGGAAACCAGCCACTGCACCACTTCCTGGACCACTAAAATGATTTCTTATTGTGGTTTTGATTTGCATTTCCCTGATGATTAGTAATGTTAAGTACCTTTTCATGATCCACCTGTTCTGTTATACTTGACCATTTGCATCTTTTCTTTTGTGAAGTGTCTGTTCAAGTCCTCTGCCCATTATTAAATTGGATTGCTTGGATTTTTGCTATTGAATTGTATAAATCGCTTATATATTTTAGATATTAACCTCTATCAGAAATATGACTCGCAAATATTTTTTTCCCCTTTTGTTGCCCTTGTTGTAGCTTCGTTGTGGTTATTATTATTGCCCTTGTTGATGCAATTCGTTGTTGGATAGGATAGAGAGAAATGGAGAGAGGAGGGGAAGACAGATAAGGGGAGAGAAAGATAGACACCTGCAGACCTGCTTCACCGCCTGTGAAGCGACTTCCCTGCAGGTGGGGAGCCAGGGGCTCGAACCGGGATCCTTACGCCGGTCCCTGCGCTTTGCGCCACATGCGCTTAACCCACTGCGCCACTGCCCGACCCCCACTCGCAAATATTTTCTTTGATTCTGTAGACTGCCTTTTAATTTGATTTATTATTTCATTTGCTGTGCAGAAACTTTAGCTTGCTGTAGGTCTAACTGTTGATTTTTGCATTTGCTGTGTAATGCTTTCGGTTTCATATATAAATACTGTCAAGAAGATTGTCAAAGAACTTTCTCCCTTTAATCGTTTTTCCTCTTTAAAAGTTACCTTTTGTGAGTGGTGTGTGAAAAAGATAAACAATTTCAGTTATTTACATATAAGTATCTAGTTTATGTGGTCCTATTTGTTTAAAAGGGAACAAAAAAGACTACTTTTCCCACTGAATGTTCTTGACACTTCATCAAATATTAGCTTACCACATATGTATGGGTTTATTTCTAGGTTCTTGGATCTGTATTATGAACCTACATATCTGTTTAAATGCCAGTCACATGCTGTTTAGGTGGTGAGAATAGGTCTGTAATATTGATTTATGCTTCAAAATACCTGTCTGTGCTAGATGGAGGACAGGTGGGGGAAGAGAGCAGAGTGGCCTGGGCTCTGATGCAACAGGGAGGCAGAGATAGGCCAGGCCAGCCTGTTAGGAGTGTGATGGTGAGCTGGAGGATGGACCTGTGATGAGACTTCTGGTGTCAGTGGGTGTCTGGACCTGAAGGATGGACCTCAGTATAGAGAAAGGAAGGTAGACCTTCTGCAGTGTGAGCAGGCTATTGTTGTACACATCTGATGTGCATGTGAAGTGAAAGGGTCAAGTTAAAAGCTGAAAAGTTCTACTTCAGCCGCTTGGATGGTCTTAGATGTTACATATCACAACCATTCTTTCTCCAGGCTATGACCTTCCTGTTCATAGGAGGACCCCTCCTCCACTACTTCTCTCTGTCTCTTGGTCTTGCCATCTGGGACTGGGTAACTAGGAGGACAAAGGCCTTTCACTCTCAGAACCTCCCCCCATCCCCAAATCCCATCTGTCAGGCTCAGCCTCTGACCTTGGACAGTTCCCTAGGCACAAGCTGCAGAGTGGGGGAGGGGAGAGCCCCTCAACCCTAAGGGTGACCCAGACTCTCCTGTCAGCCTCTGCCATCTGTCCTAGGCAGCCTGGGTGTCCTCCTGCTTCTGCCACCTGCTTATAGATCTGGGCCAGGTCATCTTCCCTTCTGGGCCATAGTTTCCCCATATGTCATCTACAGAGGTGGGGCTGGGTGTCTTTCCCAAAGAATGGCTGTGTTCCACTTTTGTCATTGTTGCCAGATTCATGATCCACCTGTTCTATTATTGAATTAATGTTTTTTTTTTACATGAATGTTCTTTATTGTCTTAGTAATTTTTTTAAAAAAAGATTCTCTTTTATTTTTTGTTTTTAAAATATTTTGAAAAATTATTTATTTGGTTTTAGATAGAGGAAGGGGGGAGAGAGGGATACAGGGAGAGAGAGAGAGAGAGAGAGAAAGAGGCTATAACACTTAAGCTTCCTTCAGTGGGGGCTGGGCTTGAATCTGGGTCTCATACAAGTCAAATCAACACACTATCCACAGGAGCTATTTCTCTAGCTCCCCCCTCATCTGTCTCTTTCTCTCCCTCCCCCTTTTTCTTTTTCTCAAGCTCTCTTTCTTTCCTCCTCTCCTTCTTTCTATTTGTTTCTCCATTTCATGAGAGAGTTAGAGAGCTCCTGCAGTTCCAGAGTCAAATCAGAGACCTCACCCATCTGAGTCCATGCTCCACCCTGAGTCATCTCCCTGGCTGCTTTCTTTCTCTTAAACAGGTTTAATACAAAAAGGGAGGTCTTACTACTTCAGTAAGTGGAAATCCAGCATCCTGTACCATAGTAAAAAAGAAACAAAAACCAAAAAACCCCTCTAAGTGGTTGGATAAGGGGAAGAATGGAAATTAGAAAGGACAAAATCATCTGAGAAAGAAAACAGCAGATTCATGAGAGGGTGGACAGGAGCTGCTCAGGGGCTGTGGTTCCAGAGCCACAGATGCTGTATCTTACAGCAGTGCTAGAGGCACAGTGTGCATATTTGTCAAAAATCATTGAAGTGTACACTTGAAGTTGGTGAACTTCATTGTATTTTAATTTATCTTTATAAAATACATTAAAAAACAAAATCTGGGGGTTGGGCGGTAGCACAATGGGTTAAGAGCACACGGCATGGGAGTCAGCTGGTAGCGCAGTGGGTTAAGCACACATGGAGCAAAGTGCAAGGATCGCAGTAAGGATCCTGGTTCGAGCCCCCGGCTCCCCACCTACAGAGGAGTCGCTTCACAAGCGGTGAAGCAGGTCTGTAGGTGTCTATCTTTCTCTCCCCCTCTCTGTCTTCCCCTCCTTTCTCCATTTTTCTCTGTCCTATCCTACAACAGCGACATCAATAACAACAATAATAACTACAACAATAAAACAACAAGGGCAACAAAAGGGAATAAATAAATAAGTAAATAAATAAATATTAAAAAAAAGAGCACATGGCACAAAGCACAAGGACCAACATAAGGATCCTGGTTCGAGTCCCCAGCTCCCCACCTGCAGGGTGCTTGCTTCATAAGTGGTGAAGCAGGTCTACAGGTGTCTATCTTTCTCTACCTCTCTGTCTTCCCTCCTCTCTTGATTTCTCTCTGTCCTGTCCAACAACAATATCAATGGCAACAGTAACAATAATAACAACAACAAGGGCAACAAAATGGGAAAAATAGCCTCCAGTAGCAGTGGATTTGTAGTGCAGGCACTGAGCTTCAGCAATAACCCTGGAGGCAAAACAAACAAACAAAAAACCTAGTCTAGTTCCTCCTCTCTGTTAAAATTAATGAGTATGCACAACAGCTGACTAGCATCAAGCAAAGCCTTCCTCTTCAAGGGAGTCAGAAATAATGAATGCTAACTGAGGCAGAAATAACTTTTTTTTTTTAATTGGGGGAATAATGTTTTGCAGTCAACAGTAAATACAAGTTTGTACATGCATAACATTTCTCAGTTTTCTACATAACAATACAACCCTCAGTAGGTCCTCTGCCATCATGTTCCAGGTCCTGAACCCTCCCCCTGCGCCACCCCAGAGTCTTTTACTTTGGTGCAACACATCAACTCCAGTCCAAGTTCTGCTTAGTTTTCTTTTCTGATCTTGTTTTTCACCTTCTGCCCATGAGTGAGATCATCCCATATTCATTCTTCTGTTTCTGACTTATTTCACTTAGCATGATTTCTTCAAGCTCCATCCAAGATGGGACTGAAAATGGTGATATTACCGTTTTTAATAGCTGAGCAGTATTCCATTGTGTATATTATATACCACAACTTGCTCAGCCACTCATCTATTGTTAGACACCTGGGTTGCTTCTTGGTTTTGGCTATTACAAATTGTGCTACTATGAACATAGGTATACACAAATCTTTTTGGATGAGTGTGTTTGGTTCCTTAGGATATATCCCCAGGAGAGGGATTGCAGGGTCATAGGGTAGGTCCATTTCTAGCCTTCTGAGAGTTCTCCAGACTGCTCTCCACAACAGTTGGACCAATTGATATTCCCACCAGTAGTGCAGGAGGATTCCTTTGTACCCACACTCTCTCCAGCATTTGTTGTTGATGTATGGCATTCTCACAGGAATGAAGTGGTATCTCATTATTGTCTTTATTTGCATTTCTCTGACAATCAATGACTTGGAGCATTTTTTCTCGGCCTTTTAGAAATAACTTTTGACTCCTCACCTGTAGGGGGAAAGCTTTGCAAGTGGTGAAGCAGTGCTGTAGGTGTCTCTCTGTCTCTCTCCCTCTCTATTTTCCCCTTCCTCTCAAGTTCTGGCTGTCTCTATCCAATAAATAAATAAAGATAATTTAAAGAATTAAAAAAAAACTTTTGACTCTGGAGTTAGTCTAGACTTGCATGACAAGCAACTCTCACAGGTCTCAAGCCAATTAGGGGTCTCTCCTCTAGATCCTATGCCACCTGTCTTCATGCCAGTCTGGCTCAGAAAGGCCCAGCATCACAATTCTCAGCCCATTTCATGCAGGGTGCTCTCTTGAATAGAATGTCACTCCTCAGGGCAGGGACTTTTGTTCACTGCTGTACCTCCACCACCAGCAAAAACTGGTGGTTTTCATGTTGTAGGTGCTCAAAAACATGTATAGAACAAAAAAGTGAATCGTGAGCTACACTGTAGAAGTTTTTTCATATGCCTTAATATATTTTTTTTAAATTGTCACTAGGGTTATCACTGCTGCTTGGTGCCTGCACAATGAATCCACTGCTCCTGGGAGCCACTTTTCCCCTTCCTTCCTTCCTTCCTTCCTTCCTTCCTTCCTTCCTTCCTTCCTTCCTTCCTCTCTTTCTTTCTTTCTTCCTCTCTTTCTTTTTTCATTAATGACTTAATAATGATTGATAAAATTGTAGGATAAGAGGGTTATAATTCCATACTTTTCTTTCTTTTTGAGAGAAGAGAGGAAGATAGACAGGGAGAGAAAAAAGACAGAAACTTTATCTGCAGGCTTGCTTTACCGCTCATGAAGCTTCCCCCCTGCATGTGGGGAGCAGGTGCTCAAGCCCAGGTCTTCACACACCATAACATGTGCATTCAATCAAGTGCATCACTATCTGGTCTCCAGAATCTAACAGTCTTTAGAATGGTATTTTAATAGTTGTATAATATTCTATTCAAGCCTCATCCACCATTTCCTTTGCCTTATGGACAGCGAAGTCAGTTGTTTCTGTTTCCCTTTCCCCTATTAAGAGCAACATTATAGGGAATATTCTTGTTGTTAAATCTTTCTGAAACTTCTTCATTATTTGTATAGGAGCAATTTCTTTTTTATTTATTTATTTTCCTTTTAGTTGCCCTTGTTTTTTTTTTTTTTTTGTTGTAGTTATTATTGTTGTTATTGGTGTCGTCATTGTTAAATTGGACAAAAAGAAATGGATGGAAAGAGGAGGGGTAGACAGAGAGGAGGAGAGAAAGACAGACACCTGCAGACCTGCTTCACTGCCTGTGAAGCGTCTCCCCTGCAGGTGGGGAGCCAGGGGCTTGAACCAGTATCCTTACGTCGATCCTTGTACTTCACGCCACCTGAGCTTAACCTGCTATGCTACCGCCTGACTCCCAAGGAGGGATTTCTTAAAGTACAGTTGCTGGATCAGTACAGAGGTCAAGTCACTGGACACAGCACTTTCTTTGTTTACTTATTTATAGAAATATGACTCTGTTGCTCTCCAGAAAGGCTGTCTTAGTTGGATTTTTCACCTGTTTGGAGGAACAGTTTGAGGCTAAGTTTTCTTCTAACTCCTGTCCTTATTTTGCTTTCTCCTAGAATATAATTCAGTGCTGCTGTGTTTAAAAAAAAAAAAGGATAATTTTCCCTAAAACTTTTGAAAAGTTTTATTATTTTTATGAACATCAGATATAGAAGCCGATCACTCAGACCCATGTGATGTATGGGGCCAAACTTAGGACCACAAAATGTATTTTAAGCCCAAAGCCCTGGCTACACTTCTCTTATTGGTCATTTTATGCTTTTTCTTCCAGCGGCCATCATTAGTTAAAAAAAAAAAGTCAAAGTTTCTTGTCTTTCAGCTTGTTTCTTTCTCTTGATTTTCCCAACAATGCAGATTCAGAGCAGGTAACAGGTCTTACTATAAAGCAAAACTCCAGCAACTGGTCTCTTTAGAATCTTCAGTATCTGACACTGCCAGGAAACCTGCAGAAGAAGTTAAAAAGTTCATCCAAGGGAGCAGGGCGGCAGCGCAGTGGGTTAAGTGCACATGGCGCAAAGCGCAAGGGCTGATGTAAGGATCCTAGTTCAAGCCCCCAGCTCCTCACCCACAGGGGGTTGATTCACAAGCGGTGAAGCAGATCTTCAGGTATCTATCTATCTTTCTCCCCCCCTCTCTGTCTTCCCCATCTCTCTCAATTTCTCTCTCTCTTATCCAACAACAACAGCTGTGACAGCAATGACAACTAGGGCAACCAAATGGGAAAAATGGCCTCCAGGAGCAGTGGATTCCTAGTGCTGGCACCGAGCCCCAGTGATAAATAACCCTGGAGGCAAAAAAAAAAACAAAACAAAACAAAAAGTTCATCCAAGTGAAATTGGTGGGGTGGAAAACTTCCAAGCCCGTGCTCAGAAATACAGGGAAGGCGAGGGACAGCTACAGTTATTATGTTAATCTGTGGTATCAAAGTCTCTCCAGGTCATTCTCCTATGTAGTTGAAGTTTACTACCAGTAGACATGAACCTTGGAAAAAAGCTACAGATCATTTTTTATAAGGTACAAAACCCAAAAGATGTAACAAATATTTATAAAATGTTTTCCTTCTTTCTCTTCCCGGACTTCAGTCAGTAGTTAACACCTATGGGTTCTCCCAGAAAAGTCCAGAAGCAAGTATACAGGCATAGAAAACACCTTTTAAATGAGACAAAATGAAGCAAATTATAGCTGTCAGGTGCATGGAAAATAGGAAGCTCGCATTAGAGACTGATTTCATTTTAGTTTCAAGCTGAGTGGAGAAAACATTGTTCAAATCAGGGTGCAGGAGGAGATGAAGGTCAAGGACTAAAGTAGCCATAGGTTTGTGCACAGGGTAAGCTGTTATTGCTGCTTGTGGGCTGGGTTAGGAGAAGGTCACAGGATGGGTCAGCTCTCTCTCCTGTGAGCACACTAATAACTGTTTGTCCACTTTATTATTCTTCTGGGCACTCCCACAAAGGGGAGGCAAAGAACCAGGTTGCTTGCAATCATTCTTAATTGGCATCAGGTGCTTAACAAATCCTTGCAACTAGGGGGCATCACACCACCAATATGCTGTTAGCTTCTGAAACCTTATAGGATCTCAGTGTGCCCAGCTGAGCTTTCTGAATTCCAGGGGGGACGTTCCTCCTACCTTGTTTGCCTCACTTTCTTGGTCTGGGAATAAGAATGTGGGTGGGGTGTGGCAAGGGAGGAGGAGTGTTGTTTTGTTTTGAAGAAGAGAGGCAAGCTTTGAAGATGCAAGGGTCAGCAAAGCCTTTATCCAGGTATCTCAAATAACTCCCAATCCCTGATTGAAGGTTTAGATTTCAGAGAAGAATCTGACCTCAACACCACTGTTGTCATTCTTTGTCTAAGGACAGGGGAGCCAAGGTGTGGGAAGCACCCTAACAGTGTGTCCACATGATCATATTTAGTAAAATTTACCGAAGTAAGGTGTTTTTTTTTTTTTTTTCAAAGGTATTTTAACCTCAGTTTGTCCAACCCATCTTCCTCTTCCACTCCAACTTCCTGTTAGATGATGTTGGAGTGAATACTGGTATTTTGGGGACCTGGCTAAGAGGAATTTACCATTTAGTTAAGTTTTTGTGGTTTTATTTATGTTGCTTTCAGTTAATTTTATGAATATATGTGATTTTTTTTCTCCCAACAAGTTCTGTGACAAGACTCAACTGGTTCTGTGACACACACACACACACACAAAAGTAGAGTCAGATGTCATATCTCAGTATCTATGAATGGCCATATGACACACGATACTAGCAGTACATGGTAGAAGAGGAGAGGGAGTCGGGCGGTAGCGTGGCTGGTTAAGTGCAGGTGGCACAAAGTGCAAGGACCTTCGAAAGGATCTCCTTCGACACCCTGGCTCCCCACCTGCAGGGGAGTCACTTCACAAGCAGTGAAGCAGGTCTGCTGGTGTCTATCTTTCTCACTTCCTCTCTGTCTTCCCCTCCACTTCTCTCTGTCCTATCCAACAATGACATCAATAACAACAATAATGACTACGACAATAAAATAACAAGGGCAACAAAAGGGAATGAATAAATAAATATTAAAAAAAAGAAGAAGAGGAGAGTTTTGAAATATATACATCAGAGGGCTGGGTGGTGGTGCACCTGACTGAATGTACACATTACCATGTGCAAGGACCTGGATTTGAGTCCCCTCTCCCACCAGTGTGTGGGGGTGGGGGTGGGGTGGGGAAGGACACTTCACAAGTGGTGAAGCATATCTGCAAGTCTCTGTCTTGCTCCCTCTTTATATCCCCCAACCCTCTCAAAAAAAAAAAAAAGGCTGCTGGGTGGAGTGGATTCCTAGTGCTGGCACCAAGCCTCAGCTATAACCCTGGTGGCAAAAAAAAAAAAAAAAAAAAGAGAGGGAGAGAAAGAAAATAAAAATATATACATTAGCTCTGATTTTTAGTGGTGCTGAGGCTTGAGCTTGTGTACTTCTTGTTTTAGGAAGTACTAAACAAGGATCTGTGGCCCCACTACCTCCTCAGTTTTCTTTTTGTCTTTGAAAGGTTACAGGTGTGTCTGTGCCTTTCCTTCTCTGATGCTGCCCATTTGCATTATTTACTGCAGAATGGTTCAGAGGAGTCCTGCTGGCTTGAAACCTCACTGTTCTCATCTATAAAGTAATAATAGAATCTGTAGCCTCAGATAGTAATATGGTTAAATGAGGTCATGTAGTGTAAAGCCTTGAGCACAGTCTAGGAGAAAGCAGTCAGTAAGTAACAGGTTTGATAGTTAACTGGCACTCACAGATGCAGCCAGTCTCCCTATTCTATGACAGTCTCTGTTCTTACTTGTTTATACCCATGCCAGAATGTTTTATCATTGCCAGTTATTGATATTAGTCCTTTCCCCCTATCTGCTCAAAGCATAAGCAGGAAGTGCTTATGATGACCCAAAGAATGAAAGAGATTAATTGGAATAAAAATATATAGAAGGTGGCTTAGGCAGTGGTTCAAAGATAGAAAAATTCATTGTCTCGAGGGCCTGGCAGTAGCGCAGGTGGTTGAGTGCATATGGCTCAAAGCTCGAGGACCAGTGTAAGAATTCAGGTTGGAGCCCCCGGCTCTCCACCTGTAGAGGGGTCGCCTCACAAGCAGTGAAGCAGGTCTGCAGGTGTCTTTCTCTCCCCCCTCTGTCTTCCTGTCCTCTCTTGATTTCTCTCTGTCCTATCCAACAACAATAGCATCATCATCAACAACAACAACTAACAACAATGATAAACAACAAGGACAACAAAAAAGGGGAAAAATGGCCTCCAAGAGCAGTGGATTCTTAGTGCAGGCACTGAGCCCCAGCAATAACCCTGGAGGCAAAAAAAAAAAAAGAAAGAAAAAAGGAAAATTCATCATCTCAAAGCATCCTTGATGCTAGTTTTATTTTAATCCTCTGAAAAAACTTTTTTTTCTTGATCTGTGTGTTGGAAATTTGGAAAATCCAGAAAAGCAAAAGAGAAATTAGCTGATGTTGCTATACATAATTATGTATTTAACACATATATGTTGTAGGTTGTGCTGAGACATAATATTTTCTTAGCCTTTCCCCATACTTTAAATGTCTTTTTTTTTTTTTTTTGCCTCCAGGGTTTTTGCTGGAGCTCTGTGCCTGTACTAAGAATCCACTGTTCCTGGAGGCTATTTTTTCTTTGGTGCCCTTGTTGTTTATCATCATTGTCGTTGTTGTTCTTGCTGTCATTGTTGTTGGATAGGCCAGAGAGAAATGGAGAGAGGAGGGGAAGACAGAGGGGGAGAGAAAGACACCTGCAGACCTGCTTCACTGCCCGTGAAGCGACTCCCCTGCAGGTGGGGAGTCGGGGCTCGAACCGTGATCCCTGAGCCGGTCCTTGCGCTTCGCGCTGTGTGCGCTTAACCCACTCTGCTACCACCCGACCCCCACTTTAAATATCTTTTAACTACATTATTTGAATGACTACAGGTCTTCCTCAGGATGGATTTGTATAGCCAAACCCCCTTTTGCTGTGCGTTGATGTTTTTTCTATTATTTTGTTATTATAAATAACACTGGACTGTATTAATCTTTGTTTATATATTTGGTCATTTCCTTGGTAAATTTCAGGATTTCTGGGAAAGCACATTTTACAGTTAACCCGGTCGTCATTATGCGGCTAAGGGAATAGAAAGAGAAGGGGGCTTGCCAAATCTGGGATAGAAATCAGCCCAAGGACAGTAAGTAGTGACTCTTCCAAATCCACAATAGAAATAGAAGCCGGCAGCTAAATACGCTGCGGGAAGAACCTGAGAACAAGGGAGGGGGCGGGGCCGAGCTCCACTACCCGGAGTGTCAGCTAAAGTCTGAAGCGAAACGGTCGCCTGGCAACCCAGGCGGCGCGACGTTCGAACGGAAGTGAGGAACCAATCAGGATGTCCGGGGCAAACCATTCCGACGACGGGGAGGGGAATCTCGTTGTTGCTGGGGCCTTTGCTCCAGCGGTGGCTTGTGACTTGTCAGGTTTCCCTATTCATTGCGGCTGCAGAGGACAGCTCCTAAAAGATCTCTTCGGGTCGCTCTGCGGAGCCGGGGCCTACTCAGGTTCGTTGGTAACGGCCATCCCGAGCCGGGTTTCGAGCTGTCAGCCCCACTCCTACCAGCATCCGACCAGTGGGGACTACCCCAGCGTGGCCTTCAGGTGTGGGTGCGCGGGGTTCCGGAAGCAGGTGGGGCCTGGGCGCGGGGCTCTGTTGACGGACAGGTGCTGTGAGGTGGATGTGTTCACTCTGTTCAACCTGAGCGAAGGCGGCGTCAGCAGATGAGAATGCAGGGGTTTAGAGCGTTTAATGTCCTAACCTGGAGACATCTGGTAGATAATAATCCGGCTCAGGTCTTTCTGTTGCACCTCGCAAGCTTTAGCCCAGCAGTAGCTCTATACTGACCCGGAGAGGTCCTCATCCCCGTGGAGTCCAATAAGGATTCCCCTCCCTCTAGTCCCACCCCGCGACCACCCCTCCACCACCCTGGGATGCCCTTCTGGGCACCTGTCATTATTCACAACGCTTGGCATTTGTGCTGTCTTTCTGGAGATTGGGGAGAGGGCAAGGAATGTGCGGGACTGACTTTCTGGTGCATAATGCACAATGAGCCAGAAATGCTGTGACCCAGGAATTGCTGGGGGGACTCTAGGGACTCTGCCACAGGTTGGGGGAAAAGGGTAGATGGAATCGATCCCATTTGAAACCTTAACACAGGAGACCTTGGAGTCTTCCTTCTTTTCCTTCCTCTGGACGCTACTTCCCCTTATTATAGTAGGCTTCCTTTTTTAGATAGGCAAACTAAGGTTCTAAGAAGTTAAGTCTCTTGGCTTCAGCCTTAGAATCTTAAGGCACTCAGAATCATAACATTTGAGAGTCTTGAATCTTGTCAAGGGGAGTTACTTATTTCCCTTAACCCTTTTCTTGACGTGGGGAACTCAGAAAGAAAACAAGTCTTTCATTTTTTCAACAAATTCATTGCCTTCAAATGCCCTGTCCTCTCCTTCCCGATTTTGTTTCTCTCAGTAACACTCACCACATCTGATGTTCCATCATTTCATTTACTAGAGAGTTTATTGTTTTCCCTGACTGGAATGTGAGACAAGAAGGAGCTATGGGGGCTGGGCGGTAGCACAGCGGGTTAAGAGCACAAGGACTGGTGGACTGGGTCCCGGTTTGAGCCCCTGGCTCCCCATCTGTGGGGGGGGGGGTCCCTTCACAGGCAGTGAAGCAGGTCTGCAGGTGTCTATCTTTCTCTCCCCCTCTCTGTCTTCCCCTCCTCTTTCGATTTCTCATTGTACTATCCAATAATGATAAACAGCAAGGGCAACAAAAGGGGAAAAATAGCCTCCAGGATAATCCAACACACCCATCCAAAAAGATCTGTGTACACATATGTTCTTGGCAGCACAATTTGTAATAGCCAAAACCTGGAAGCAACCCAGGTGTCCAACAACAGATGAGTGGCTGAGCAAGTTGTGGTATATATACACAACGAAATACTACTCAGCTGTAAAAAATGGTGACTTCACCATTTTCAGCTGATCTTGGATGGACCTTGAAAAATTCATGTTAAGTGAAATAAGTCAGAAACAGAAGTATGAGTATGGGATGATCTCACTCTCAGGCAGAAGTTGAAAAACAAGATCAGAAGAGAAAACACAAGTAGAACCTGAAATGGAATTGGCGTATTGCACCAAAGTAAAAGACTCTGGGGTGGGCGGGTGGGGAGAATACAGATCCAAGAAGGACGACAGAAGAACTAGTGGGGGTTGTATTGTCTTATGGAAAACTGGGAAATGTTATGCATGTTCAAACTATTGTATTTACTGTTGAATGTAAAACATTAATTCCCCAATGAAGAAATAAAAAAAAAAAAGAATTAAAAAAATAAATTATCAGGAAAAAAAAAGCCTCCAGGAGCAGTGGATTCACAGTGCAGGCATCGAGCCCCAGCAACAATCTTGGAGGCAAAAAAAAAAACAACAAAAGGAGCTATGATGAAGCAAGTGAGGTACTCCTCTCCAGTTCAAAATTGAGGAGGTGAAAAAAAAAAAGTAAAATAACAAAATCTAACATTTAGGGTCAGTGAAAATGTTCACTTGGATAGTGTGTTGCTTTGCCATATGCCACCCAGGTTCAAGCTGGGCCCCCACTGCACTGAAGGAAGCTGTGGTCTCTTTCATTCTCTCCCTGCCTCTCTATCAAAAAACAAACAAAACTAATATTTATTGACCATCAATATGGAGTGTAGTCCATCATCTCTGTCACAATTACAAGTCCCTTCCACTCCTCCCCCCACTTCTTTGAATAATGTGAAGTGCAGTGAGGCTGAAGTGTGACTTGTAATTGGGAGAGACTAGATACTTTAGGGGCTGTTGGAATCTTTTCATATGATATACTAATAGCTACACAGCAGATATTTATTAAGTTATGTTAAGTTATAAGTAATATAACAAAAGTATAAAGTGAAAAGTATACAGATAACATGCTGCCATTTGTGTAAAAAAATAAAAAGAGTATATCTCCATTGTTGTTTGTATGTAGCTAAAGGCTACATATAAAGGACATACAGCTATCTGATCACACTTCCTTCAGGGAAGGGAACTGTGACTGGGGGCAGGAGTGGGAGGGAGATGTTATTATTTCATTTCCCTTCTTGCTTTTGACTTTTGTATTATGAGCATGTATCAGATGATTGAAAACCCTATTTATCTATCTATCTATCTATTGATCTATCTATCATTTCCCCTCTCACCCTCAACCCCCCTGTGGTCTATCACAGACTTGCTGTGACTCTGGCAGATTTTTCACTTTTCTGAGCCTAAAGAAGAAAGTACTGATGTGATCCAAAGTGAGCACAGGTCTGTAGAGAGCAATCAAGACAGAAACTTGTGGATCTTCCCAAACCCCCACTTTCCCCATCCTGAGTGCCAGCCCTTCTCTTAGTTTCTGCATGTGGTGTTTCTCTTTCAGTCTCAATTACAAGCCCCTCTCTCTGTTTTGCAGCCTAAGGTGCAAACTGACACCCAGAGGATTGAATTGGTGGAGACAAGCTGTTAATAGGCCAAATGGGGCTTAATCTCTTAGGTGGCTGCACCCACACCCCTCCATCAACTCACTGTCAACTCACTCACCGCCTCCACTGTAAGGTTTGTGCAAGGCTGCCCTGGGCAAAGTTGACTCTAGACAGGCTGGAACACAAGTGTCTGGGGAAACTCCAGAAATAGTGTGGGGTGTGACTGGTCCTATGGATGCACAGCTGGGTGTCTGTGACCTGGACAGCTGGGCTGAAATAGAGCTGAGGCTGTCCTGCTGGCTGGTTCTTTGCTCCCTGCCCCCTGCCTGGAGCCTTCATGATCCTCTTGTGATAGGTGAGAGCCTCCCTGTCTCTGTCCAAGTCTGGACCACGCTTCTGTGGAAGCTAAAGGGAGAAGCAGGTGAAGGGAAAGGGTGGAATAGGTAGGCAGAATGCCATAAGACTGATAAACATCAGAAACCACACCATCTGCCGCTTCAACAACGAATAAAAATCACCCATACCTCTCAATCCCCAACACTTAAAGTGTGTTAAGTACTTGACAGTTATGAACTCACTTAATTCCTGCAATTTTATGATGTAAGCTGGATACTGCTGCAAGAGAAAGCAGCAATTTGTACAGGGCTTCTGAGAGCTGGAATTTGAATATGGACGAGTTTCTATTTTTTGGTAAAATATATATGAAGTAAAGATTACCATTTTAGCCATCTTTAAGATGCCAGCTTAGTGGCATTAGGCACATTCACATTGTTGTGCAGCTGTCACCACTACCCACTTACAGAACACTTCATCTTCCCAGATGGAAGTTCTGTCCCTGTTAAACATTAACTCCCCCATTTTATCCCCTAATAACCTTAGTCCACTTTCTGATTCTGTGAATTTGACTACTTTAGGTACCTCATTTAAGAGAAATAATACAAATTTTTCTTTTATTTCACTTTGCACAATATCTTAAAGTTTCATCCATTCTGCAGCATGTGTCAAAATTTCCTTCCCTTTCAAGATTAAGTATATTCCACTGTATTATGTTCCACTACATTTTAGTTATCTAGTAGACATTTGGGTTGCTTCCACTTTTGGCTATTGCAAATAATGTTGCAATAAATATTGGTCTGTAATTATCAGTTCAGTCCCTACTCTCAGTTCTTTTGGTTTTATACTCAGAAGTAGAATGGATCTCTAAAGTCTGAGTGGAAGGTTTATTTCATACTAAGGTGATGAGAAACTATAGGGGGCTTAAGGTCAAGCAGTGATGAGCTTTGATACCTGTTGGGAAAACATTGCCATTATTGTGCCCACTTATAGCTGTGGAACCTGAGACCCAAGACCATAGCCAAGGAGTCTTTCCTAAGCTGATTTGTTTTTCCCTCTGAAATCTAGAGGGAGGCTGTGCTCTGGTGAGTGGCCAGAGCTGAACATTAAAGACTTTGTCTCCTTCTTGCCACTTTCCCTCAGTCCCACTCCCACTCCAGAATCCCTCTAGGTTCAGATCCTGGCTCAGCAGTTTACTAGCTAGATGATTTCAGGCAAGAACCCCTGAGGTCATGTGCTTCTGTTTTCTCTACTGCAAAATGAGCATAATCACAGTACCTGCCTGACAGGTAGATGTAAGGTTTAAATGGCGTGTCTTACTTGAGGAGCTTACACCAGTATTAAGTACAAAGAAAGTACTCAGAAAGCCTTTGCCTAGTTGATTATGAACATTGCAATTCTTGTTTTGCTTTCACTACTATTAGTATATTATTATTTATTTTTATTTTTTATTTATTTTTAACCAGAGCACTGATTAGCTCTGGCTCATGGAGGTGGTGGGGGGGATTGAACCTGGAACTTTGGAGCCTCAGGGAGGAGAGTCTCTTTGCATAACCATTATGCTGTCTACCCCCACCCACTGTTAGTATTTTACTAACCCCCCACAATGCTACAAATGTTATCTCCCTGGAGGGTCAGGCAGGGATCCAGCAGGCCATTGTGGCGTGTGTGATAGTATTGATGCCTCCCCTATTCCCTTAAAAGCAGGCCACAGGGTTTGAAGAACTTGGAGCTGACTCACTCCCAGTGGTAGGAGAGCTGCTCTGAATCACTTCCTGCCCCCCTCCTTCCACCATGTAGCACCTATCAGGTTCCCAGGTGGAATTGGGCTCCCATCCCCAGGGCTCAGGTGGGCACCTCCTTTTCTGGACCTCAGAATCTCAGTGGAAACTGTCTAATCAAATGTGCCACCTGAACTGACAAGTAGGGCTTGGGCTAGCAGGGGAGACAGTCACCTTTCTTATGCAGATTTCTTCCCGTAAGGCTACAGCCTCATTTAAAAAATGGGAATAAAATTCTTTCACCCTTTGGGGAGTGGGTGGGGCACAAAGATTTGATTAAATGCTGAGCCTGGCATCCAGAAACTCATTATTATGGTGACTATTGTTGATGCTGATACTAGTGTTTATGACTTGCATCGAGCTTCTGTGGGCACTCTCAAGTCCTAAAAACATGTCCTACCCAGGCCTGGAATGGGGGTGCAGGGGGCTCTCCGCATAGACAGAATGGAACCCACCAGAGCGGTCTGGCAGCCTACTCAAGGACATACAGGTAGAAAGGAGTGGCATTAAGGCTTGGTCTAGAGGGAAAGTCCCTAAATTGAACTCCTAAGAGGTTTTAGGCAACTGACTCAGCCTAGCCTCTTTTATCCATTAATCAGAGGTCACACCTCCTGTGGGGTGCTGGGAAATGGAAATGGGTCCATCAATACCAGGAAAGGCACTTTTTTCCGTGCCTGATATAGCAACGTTAATTGGTAGTGCTATAGAGACTGTATACAGCGAAGTGTAACTCAGTTCTTTCGTCTGTGAGATGGGTACACCTGCCTCAGTGGGCCTTGAGGATTGTATGAGCCAGATGTGTGGTTGTGCTGAGCCTGGCTTTGGAGAGGGTGGGCCAGGTTCTGGGAAGAACTTCCTGAGGTAGTTGGGGCGGGTCGGAGTGGGTCCCGGCGCCCAGCCTACTGCCCTCACGCCTGGGCTCGGTTCGGGCAGCTGCCAGGCTTTCGTTTTTTCCTGCTGGGGTGAAGCCTGGGCCGGCGGGTTCGCCAGGCGCCGGAAGTTGCGCAAGCGCGAGCTACCTGAGCCCCAGGTGGACCGGCGGGAGGAGCGCGGGCAGTGGCGCGAGTGCTTCGAGGTAGGTTTGGGCTCTGAACCCGCTGGCGCCCGGCAGGAGTGGAAGGCAGCAGCTGGGGGACACCCCCTTCTCCCCAAGAGAGCGGTGCTCTAACTTCCTTACTTAAGAGCCAGCCAGCCAGCATGGGCTCAGAGGCCGGTGGCGAATGACCATTGAAGCACAGCGCGCCTCAGCGGCCACTGGGACTCCCCGGAACTGCCTGGAAATGGGGAAGGCAGGAGCTAGAGCGCAGCTCACCCACATTCCTCTTTGCAGTCTGCTGAGCTGACCCCGAGGGGAGCAGGGGCGGGGGTGAGGGGGCCAAGCTGCAAGCCAGGGGAATGCTGACATGAAGGGATCAGGCCGATGTTTTTGGGGAAGCATTTTGGGGGCAACGCTTGAAATCCGTTGCCTGGTCGTTGGGCTGTGAGAGGAGGCCCCAGAGAGGGGGACTAAGCCCTCCCACCTGGAGACTGGGACTTAGTTTCGATTCGCTGGAGGCACCGAGCCTCCGTTTGCGCACCTGTGAAACGGGCGTGTTCAGCTCGGCTCACTGATTCGTTTTTTTATCTTGTGTTTCTGTTGTCTACAGTTCAGACTAGGTCAGACCCTTCCGGAGGGGGCTTACCCTAGGGGGTGGGGGGCGGCGAGGTCTGCGGAGCTGACTCGTCAAAGTCACTATAAAATCCAGGAGCCAGGTTCTTTTCTTGGAGCATGGCTTTTTTCTTTTTCTTTTTTTTTCCCCAGGTACTAAGGAAAGTCCTCGACCTGTTTTATCTCTGTATCCTTTCAGAGACCTGGAGGTTCAGGAAGGTCTATTTTTAACTGCGTTTCACAGATAAGGAAATCGAGTTTGTGTGAGGCACAGCTGCTTGCGCAAGGCGCACCGCAGGCGGATGCGCTATCCCTAGGCTAGCGCGCCTGCGGCCCCAGAGCCAAATCCGGAGATTCTGTCTGTGGAGCCCCTGGGGTCAGTGTGCCCGGCTCGAGGTGGACAGGGACTCCAGTCTTGGCTCTCGGGGGCTTCTGCCCAGGCCCTGCCCATTTGACCTCCTTCCTCCCTTTTTATACCGGGATGGTGCCAGAGAAGGAATTGCCAACGGGTTGGACTGGTTTGAGAGGCTGCAACCCGGGGGTGGGGCAAAGTCTAGTTACCTCGTCTGGGCCCTACTAGGCTGCCTTTCCTACCAGTCTTCAGCCTGAGGACTCCAGGCAGTAGGCCTTAGTGGGGCAGCCTTCTTTTCCCACCCGACACTATCCCACCTGCCTTGTGAGCACTGTTTATTATTTATTTATTTATTTATTTTACCTGAGTACTTATCAGCTCTGCCTTGTGGTGGTGCCGGGGATTGAATGTGTGCCCTTTGCTTCCTCAGGCATGAAAGTCTTTTTGCGTAACTATTCTGCTCTCTCCCCAGCCCTCAAGATTCTTTTCTCAACTTGCTTCACTGCAGCGGTCTTTAGACTGATTGCTGGAGTCAAATATGGAGGTGGGGGATGTCAGATATGTCTGCCCTGTACATGTATTGCTTTATTATTATTATTTATTTTTTACCAGGTTACTGCTCACCTCTGGCTTATGGTGAAGTGGGAGATTGAACCTGGCATCTGTGGTGCCTCAGATTTAAGAGTCTTTTTGCATAACCGTTATGCTATCTCCCCCACCCACATGTTTTAGAAGGGTTACTGGATATACTAAAATTAAGAACTAGAATTTTCATGTAGTGCTCATTTAGAACATTACAGAAATGAGTGTGGCTTCTACACAAGGATAATGTGCAAACCCATGAAGTGTTCATATAAATTTTTTTTTCATTAAGTTCTGAATTTTGGTTTCCTAGAACATTCTGCTTTTACTGTCTTTTTACTCTGATGCCTATAGTATGTTGGCTGTATCTCCTCTAGTTTATCTCCATCTAGTTTATACTTGACCTCCACAGGCACTTGAATTCAATGATCATTTACTGAATACCTATTATGCATCAAGAGCAATATCTTGAAATAGATACACTGAATAAAATAGACAGCTCCCATGGAGCTGGTGAGTGAATTAGGTTTCATAGGAATGTCAGTCTTCTTTAGACTGATTATTTATAGGTTGATTACTTCTCTGAGTCTCAGTTTCTCGAGCTGTAAAAATGAAGTGACAATGACCTATGTCACAGAGTCATCAGAGAATCATAGGAGAAGATGGTTTTCAATGTGTAGCACACAGTAGGGATTCATTTTCTGTTTCCAGCTCCCAATCCAGATGCCCCCTCCCGGAATTTTAGGTGTGTAGGTGAAACCATCCAATTTACTTCACTGTCATGGATGGGGATGCTGTAATTTGCACTGTCTAGAGTAGTGACCACTGGCCATGCATGGCTCTTTAGTGCTAGAAATGTGGCTAGTGTGATTCAGGAACTGAACTGTATTTAATTGGAATTTAGAGCTTAGGTTGAGTAATCATATCTAACTACTGGCTATTGCATTAGACAACACAAGTCTAGATGGCCTGAATTTCAGATCCTCTTGGGGACAGCTATACAAAGTTCCCCTCCTCCACTTGACAGATGAGAAGGATCAGGGCTTGGTGTTTATGATTTTTCTGGTTCCTGGCCTGTCTTGGGGGGAGGGTGTAGAAGTTGAATACAAATCCTTTGTGATCACTTTGTGATTCAAACCCTTTCTTGGCATAATGCCAAAGATACTAGGCTCTGATGCTTAAGTGATTGTGTGATCTCATGTGCACCCAGGTGTGGGCTCTCTCTCCTGCCTGTGGGTGCCAATCTCATTGCTGCTTGGCAGAGCTGAGTTTGCTGAGTGCCCTCAAGCAGGGCTATGTGAACTTGGGTGTTTCTAGCTCCTCTTGGAGCAGTATTGTTAACAGTTGGCATTTCCATCAGACAGGCAGCTGTACATCTTTGTGGACCTGACATTGGAGTCCCGTGCTGGAAGCTGATGGTTTCTGGACTATACTGCTGGGGGTGGGGATTTTTCTACACTCCTCCCCCACAATCTCTGCTTCTGTGCCTGGGGCCTGGCATGTCTAGGCGGGTGGGTGGATGGCACAGGGAAGCTTCCTGCCCGGATGGATGAGGGGTGTAGAGGTGGTAAACCAGGCTTACTGTAGAAATGTGGGCTGTAGGATTGGAGCCTTTTCTCTTGGTCATCTAAGAACCCTGCATCTGCTTGGAGGCCATCAGCAGAACCACTGACTTCCTAGAGTAGCTTAATTGAATTGGCCGCCTCTCTGGGCTTCAGCTTCCTCATCCACAAAATGGAGCTGTTAAGAGAACCGTGTGTGGGCCTCCTGGTCCTCAGCACACAGGATGGGAGCCTACTGTGCTACCTTTAAAAAGAGCACCACTTTGCTTCTTTTCTCCTTAGGCTGCCAATGAAACCTATTCTCTCAGCTTTGGCAGGCAGAATCTGGTCCTTGGGAGAAGGAGGGCGGGTAACATGGGAGGAACCACAGGCCCGTCTTTGGCGGCTCCTGCGTGGTGATTGGTTCTCTATGAGTCAGGGGCGTGGTCTTTACCTTTTAATAGGAAGGCGTCTTCAGGCTCTTTGAATCTGCTGAGAGCCTTTGTCTGAGCATGCTCTGCCCATTTCTTTTCTTTCCTGCCCTGCAGCCATTGCCGGTGTCCAGCTGCTAATTTTGTGCCCGAATCTCGGTTTCTTCATTTCTCCGGTCTCAGGTTGAAGCCATCAGGGTATGTAACAGCCATGCCTGTGGACACTCTGAATCCTGGCGCCCGAGACCCTCAGGCCCCACCTTTCCGCTTACGGACCAAAGTCCCTGGCTACCTGCTACGGAGACCAACAGATAGTGGAGCTCGGAAACCCAGTGCAGTCGAGCGCCTGGAGGCTGACAAGGCCAAATATGTCAAGAGCCTGCATGTGGCCAATACCCGCCAGGAACCTGTGCAGCCCTTGCTGTCTAAACAACCACTCTTCAGCCCTGGGACTCGTCGCACTGTGCTCACTCCTAGCCGGCGAGCCCTGCCTGGCCCTGGCCGCCGACCTCAGCTGGACCTGGACATCCTTAGCAGCCTCATCAACTTGTGTGATAGCCCAGTGTCCCCTGTTGAGGTTAGTCGTACCCCAGGACGGGCAGAGGGAGTCTGCCAGACGTCCCTAGCCACCCCTCAACGCCCATCGTCCAGTACTGCTGCAGTTCGACGAGTGGATGTCCGCCCCTTGCCTGCCTCACCTGCCCTGCACTGCCCATCGCCAGACACTGCCATCTCTCCTAGCCCTGCCAGGACCCCAGGCTTGCAACGCTCCAAGTCAGACTTGAGTGAGCGCTTCTCCCGGGCAGCAGCTGATCTGGAACGATTTTTCAACTTCTGTGGGCTGGACCCAGAGGAAGCTCGGGGCCTGGGTGTGGCTCACCTGGCTTTGGCCAGCTCAGACATCGTGTCCCTGGCTGGGCCCAGTGCTGGGCCGGGTAGTTCTGAGGGAGGCTGTTCCCACCGTAGTTCTGCCACTGTTGAGGAGCGGGCCCAGGAGCGTGTCCCCTATGGAGTTTCTGTGGTAGAACGCAATGCCCGTGTGATTAAGTGGCTGTATGGGTTGCGTCAAGCTCGGGAGACCCCAGCAGCCGAGGGCTAGATCAATGGATTTGGCATTGGCCATAGAACAGATCTAAAAGGCCCTTGGCCCCTTGACCTCTCCTGTATCCATGCCCTGGGTTGGAGCAGACCAGTCTGTGGCATAGTTTGAGTTTATGGAGGCTAAGGCTCAGAGATTGGACCAGCATGTATATTTATCAAGGACTGACCCGGGAGAGACTTGCCTCTCGAACTTGGACCATCCCTTGCTCCTCACATGTAGGGGTTTTGACATGAATGAGCCCATGCTTCCTCTTGTGGGTTTGGATTTGACACACACACACACACACACACACACACACACACACACACACACACACCGTTCCACAGAGAATGAAGGGCCAAGGGACTTCATCAGACCTGTCTACCCTGGGTCTGCTTCTTCCTTCCTTGTCTGTGTTTTCTGACTTCCTCTTCTTTAAACAGTGGTCCTGGTTCCCTGGGAACTCACCCTGGGGTGGGGGTGGGGGTGGGGGTGGGGAGGAATGATTTATCCACTTCTGCTCCTTAGCATAGGAGCAGATAAGAGGACTGGTTAGGAATCTGCACTGCTCTGATTTTCCTCTTCTTGGTGAATAAACATGAATGCTTGTTTTTCAAAATCTGGGCCATCAGACTCTTCTGTGTTTACAAGGGGCAGGGTGGGAGAGTCTTGGGGTACGGCCTTCAAATCTCAGTAGCTGTCTACCCAGGTGAAGCATGAGGTTGGTGGCTGGTGGGCCTGACACTTGCCCCACAGGAGTCCCGTTATACCCTCTGGAAGGCTGGTGGGCCTCCCTCAAAAGGGAGGAATTAGGTCCAGCCACAGAGTGAGCTGGGATAAAGCTGGTGCAAAGACTAGGGTCTTTCTCCTGAATGAGAAAGGGAAACTGCAACAGAAGACGGATGGGCACATGATCCTCCCCAACCATGGTGTTCTGTCCTTTCTCACCCTCTGCCCAGTTCTTCACATGTGGGAGACAGCCGACACTCACCATGGAGGTGTTGGCTAAGGATACAGGAAGCTCAGAGATGGCCAACCCTGAACTTGAAGTCATATAGACCATAGGTTGGGGTTTCAAAGTGTGAGATCTTGGAGGAGAAAGAGGGACTTGGTTGACAGTGTAAAAGGAATGAGTGACCTTATCCCCAATTCAGGGTGACCGTGAGCAAGCAAGTCTCTCACTCCCTCTCTCTCTTTTTCTCTTGGTCTCAATGAGAGAGTTGGACAACAAAGTTCTCTTTGGGACAGGAGAAGCGGGGAGGAGACAGCTGGCACTAAACTCTGAGGACTCCGTTTCTTCCAGTCTCCCCTTAGGGTTACTACCTGCTACGGCAGGTACACAAAGGGTGGAAGCCTGGGTGGCCTTTGTCCACGCCCAGGGTGGGAGTGGAAGGAGCTGGGTGGTGCTTCCTTTTCTGCAGGCTGCCTTGGCTGCAGTACTCAGAAACAGGAAGTTCTAATGGGGACCCTCGTGACAGGTTTTAAAGTCGGTTTTATTTTAAGAATAAAGAGATTTCTGTCAGGCTGTTGACAAACATTCAGGTCAGTCCAGCTGTCTGCCTGATAGAGTGGGCTGGGCAGTTTGAGGAAACAAAGAACTGGGGTAGAGGCGAGGAGCATGTTCTGCACATGAGAGTGGACACTGATGAGACTGAGACACAAGGACAATAATGTGCCACAAGTACCCAGCAGGTTTGGCTGTGCAGGTTGGTCAAAAGACTCCTAGTTCTCATGCTAGAGGAATGGTGGAGGTTATCTGGGCAGGCTCTGTAGAGGTGGTGTTACACTGCTCAGATGTTATAGATCAGCTTTTTTTGGTAATCTGGCCAGAATTCTGTTCTGAACAATGTCATTCATGATCACCTGGTAGCACCCCTAGACACTCAAGCTGCGTTAGCTGCATTTTACATGGGAAGACATTGAACTTTTTCAAGCCATAGGGCTAGTGGGTGATGGACTAGGTGATCCTTATTCTTTTTTTTTTTTTTTTAATTATCTTTATTTGTTTATTGGATAGAAATAGCCAGAAATCAAGAGGGAAGGGGGAGATAGGAAGAGATACAAGAGACACCTGCAGCCCTGCTTCACCACTTACAAAGCTTCCCTCCTGCAGGTGGGGACCCAGGGACTTGAACCTGGGTCCTTATGCATTGTAATGTGCAGTCAACCAGGTGCACTACCACCTGGCTTGATCCTTTATTCCTGAAGGAGGTTTACATGCTGGGCTCAGTCTCTTCACACATACCCACTCATTGAATCCTAAAGGTGACCTTTTGAGGATCACCTTAGTCATCTCAAGGGGGGCCGGGTGGTGGCACACATGGTTAAACACACATAGTATTAAGTTTAAGGACCCAGTTTCGAGCCCCTCCTCACCTGCAGGAAGATGTTTCATGAGTGGTAAAGCAGGTCTGCAGGTCTATATCTCTCTTCCTCTCTATCTCCCCTTTCTCTCTCAGTTTCCCTTGCTTTATCCAATTTAAAAATAAAAAAGGCTGCCAGGAGGAGCACTGGATCTGTAGTACCAGCACTGAGCTCTAGCCATAACCCGGGAGGAAAAAAAAAGAAGTCATTTCAAAGGAAGGTAGTGGCTTGTGGGCGATCGTAGAACAGTTCTGTACAGTAGCCTGGGGCCACAACCTGGACTGCTGAACATACCAACAGCACTCTGGCTCCCTGATTATCCAGACATATATACCTCACTTTCCTGGAAGATGTTTGTTTTTTTCCACCTGTAAAGTGTCCAGCAGTAGGTAGGACAGATGTGGACCCAACCCTAGTCTGGAGGAAGGGAATGTACTGGAAGCACATCAGGCCCTTTATCTGGAGCAGTTCAGGGAGCTGCCCTAAGACCAGAGCTGTCCCTAGGAATTAAGTCAGGTTAGCCAAGAAGGTTTTTTTTTTTTTTTTTGGGGGGGGGATTATCTTGGGGAGAGAGCAAGCAGGGATTCCTGGAAGTGGGGAAGGTGCCAGTTTTAACTAAGTAGTAACCTCTCTGACCAGAGCCGTTGATGGGGAAGGCTTCTGTGCCCCCATGTGGAGATTCTTGGAGGGCATAGTTAAGGCCTTCTGCCACTCTCTGTTCCCAACCTGCCAGCCTGGAGATCAGCAGAAACAGCCCCTCTTTTGTTCTGCCTTTAGTTAATATTCAGGGGGCAGTGATCAAGCAACTTCCTGCTGTTTTAGTCCCTCAGAGGGTCTGCAGCTGCTGCCCCCTCCCCTGGGGCTGCCAGGCCCGGGAGCAGCTCCTCAGGCCAGACTGGCCCCAGCTGCCTAGCCCCTAATTAGGCAGAGATGAGATCTGTTCCCTGATCTATTTCCCACCAGCTAATTATATGCATGTGGACTTGGGAGACCAGCAACCTGGTTGCTCACTACTGTCATGAAGGTGTGATGGGTCCCAGGGAAAGGCACCTGTCCCACATGCAGGACCTCAGTTTACACTTTTGGTGCAAGAGGGGGCATAGCTTCAGGCCATGTGTCCCTGGCAGAACTAGTTCTGGTTCTGCTTTGAGACATTCTCGGGGGACCAGGGAAGAAAACCTCACCCTGCTTGACCCCCTATGTCTCGGGGAAGCAGGAAGGGACTGGGGAATAAGGCTCCAGGTCCCTAGTTTTAGGATCCCAGGTAGATTGGGGACATAGGTGAGAGCACAGTGACAGTCCTCCACCCCAGACCTGCACATGGG
This sequence comes from Erinaceus europaeus, assembly GCF_950295315.1. Classification (NCBI taxonomy): domain Eukaryota; kingdom Metazoa; phylum Chordata; class Mammalia; order Eulipotyphla; family Erinaceidae; genus Erinaceus; species Erinaceus europaeus. The sequence continues at coordinate 73,639,866 of NC_080162.1, read as the reverse complement.
AGGCCTTAGAGATATCTGGGTCCTCTAGGTCAGGAGAGAATATATTTTTAGATATTATACTCATATATTTTCTAAACACTTTATTAAGAAAAAATTTCAAACTTGAAGTCAAAAGAATTATATAATGAGTATTTTCATACCCACCTATTAGATACATAATTATTAATAATTTTTTGATGCATCTATTAAGACAGCTTATTTGGGGAAAGCTTTTCAAAGTTAATTGCAGACATCAGTACAATTCTCCATAAAGACATTAGCATGCGTATCATCAGAGTTCAATATTTGTTTTTCATAAATTTTTTTGGTAGGGAGAGGTTAAGGTAATTTTTCATACAGTGAAATGCACTATACTAGAGCTTAAAAGTATCATTTGCTGATTTTAGACAAGTGCATAATGTTCTGCAAGCCTCAGTCAGTTGTAAAGCAACACCATCACCATATAAAGTTCCCTTGTGGGAGTTAGGTGGTAGCACAGCGTGTTGAGAGCATGTGGCGCAGAGCACAAGGACTGGCATGAGGATCCCGGTTCGAGCCCCCAGCTCCCCACCTGCAAGGGAGTTGCTTCACAGGCGGTGAAGCAGGTCTGCAGGTGTCTATCATTCTCTCCCCCTCTCTGTCTTCCCCTCCTCTCTCTATTTCTCTCTGTCCTAAAAATAACAACATCAATAACAACAACAATAATAAATAACTATAACAACAAAGAACAACAACAAGGGCAACAAAAGGGAAAATAAATAAATATAAAAAAATAAAAAAAAGAAAGTCCCCTTGTTCCCATTTCCTGTCTATTCTTGTCCCTATCTCATGGATTTATTTATAAATAGTACAAATAAAAAACAGTCCTTTTTGCTGAGTGTCCTGCCAACTCCCACCCTTGCTCCCCCAAAGCAGCTATATCCAACTCTCTTACCTATTTCTTCAGATATTTTCTTTCATATTGCAAAGAAACACACTTTTCCTGTCATTTTCTGGATTAATTCTAGATAACTAATTAGGAATAACTTTCTTGTTTTATGTCTTCACTGTGTAGCTTCTGAAGCCCAGTTGGAATGAAACTAGCCTTCCCTTCCTTTTATTGGCCACATGACTTGGGCAAATGACAACTTCCATGTGCTTTAGTTGCTTCATTTGTGAGAATAAATTATTGAATTGTTAGAAGAGATAAAGTGGCTGGAATAATGCATATTTTCCAGTTAAGTAGTTATTTTTTTAGAATGATCATTATTATTTGAACTTTTTTTCAACTTCAAATCATTTTATAGAGGAATGATTGATTGATAAGATTGTTGTTGCCACAAAGGTACAGTTTCACATCTCCCTGAGGTAGATGTCAGCACATCTCACCCTCTGCTAAACTGGAATCCTCCTCCACTACAAGGTACTAGATACCTACCACACCCTTAGCAACTCCTCTTCCCACTTCTGAGTCCCTGGATTGGCTGTATCAGATCACATTTTCCATATTTTATTTATTGATGTTTTCACCCTGTATTTTCCTTTGTATGTTACTCAGGTCCCACCTATGGGTGAGATTATTTGATATTCATCTTTTCCTTCTGGCTTATTTCACTCAACATAAATTCCTTCCACTTTCTTTCATGTTGTAGCAAAAGAGAAACTTTTATTATTTCCTATAGCTGTATAGTATTCCATTGCGTATATATATCACAACTTCTTTAGTTACTCATCTCTTGTTGGGCACTTAAACTTTTTTTTTTTCAAAATTTCAACTATTACAAATAGTATTGCCATGAACATACACATGCATAGATCTCTGTGTGTTATTTGGATAGATGCCTAGAAGAGGATTTGCCAAGCTATATGGTAGCTCCATTTTTAATATTTTGAGGAATATCCAAACTTTTCCATAGGGCTAAAGCAATTTACATTTCTAACAGTATAGAGGATTCTTTTCTTTCTTTCTTTCCTTCTTTCTTTCTTTTTTAAATTTCTTTATTAGGGAATTAATGTTTTACATTCGACAGTAAATGCAATAGTTCGTACGTGCATAACATTTCCCAGCTTTTCATATAACAATACAACCCCCACTAGGTCCTCTGTCATCACAGAGGATTCTTTACTATCTACATACTTGCCAACACTTGTTGCTTCTGTCCCCTTTTATGTAGATTATTCTCAAAGTTGTGAGGTGGTATCTCACTGTGGTCTTGATTTGCATTTTTCCAATAGTCAGTGACTTTGGGCATTTGTTTATATGTCTGTTGATATCTGAATGTCTTCTTTGGTGAAGAGTGCATCTAGTTCTTTTCCCCATTTTAAATTTTTATTGTTGTTGCTTTACATGAACTTTTTTTTCATTCTTTTCTTTAAATCTACACTTATCAGAGGTTCCAATTAAATGGAGGTTTAATGTTTTTTATATTGAGATTATATAAATATTGTTTCCAGCCAAGTCAAATCTGCTAATACAGTTATGCTTCCTTTCTTGTGAAACTCTTTGTTCTTCCTGGAGTTACTACCTGTTTTGCTTTTTATTCCCTTCATTTCCTCTTAAGCCATCTTTAATTCTCTGACATCCTCTATTCCTCTATAGTTACACACAGAGGACACTTTATTGTTTTCAATTTCCTTCCTGAAGTGCTTCAAGTGCTTTAGAAAACACTTCTTCTTAAAAACAAAACAGTATAAACATGTCTGAAGTGCTCAAATATAATCTGTATGTATTTGTGAGTGTCTTGCCTATGTGGGTCTCTAAGAGGGGTAACAATTGAAAATTTCCCTTGCTGCTAGGCCTCTCCATTGACCTACTGGAGTGCTTTCACAATGGCTCCTTACTGATGCCAACCTCATTCTGTGTCCTTTGCTTTATTTATTCACTCATTCAGCGAAAGTCTGCTAGGCTTTTCTCTATGCCTAATACTATGCTGGGGATGTTAAACCTGGGCAATGTTGGCCCATCCATTCCCACACTGGTATGTACACTGACATGTAAATATTCTCGAGAGTGATCTGGTTAAAGCTGTGTGTTGGGTTAGGTGATGGCTGGATATCTGGGTGTGTGCATGAGATCTGTAAAGGATGTGTGGATGTCTTTGTGGGTGCTGAAAGATTTTCCACTGTAGGTCACTTGTATACACTTGTGTGCATGTGTATAGAGTTGTTACCTGCACCATTTGTGTATATCAGTTAATTTTTGCTATATAACAAAAAACCTAAATCTAGGGACCTAAAACAATGATTTATTAGCCTATAATTCTAGGATTTGGCAGTTTGTTCTGTGCTCAGTGGGAAGTTCACAGCTCATTCAGATGGTTGTAGTCAGCTTGGTCTGGATGGTGCTGAAGGAACTTACTCCTATGTTTGGCAGTTGACTGGGGATGCTTCCAGTTTCTTCATAAGCTAGCTCTAGTTTATCCACATGGTAATCCCAAGGTTTTAAATTCAACAAGCACAAAATTTAATGAGCACTGATTTTTTCTTTTAAACTTCTGCTTGTGTTTTGATCACCCATTCACATGACTCAGCTCACTTGTCCACATGTCACCACCCACTCACTCACTGCCCTCACCAACTAGACAACCAGTAGTCTCTAGTTTTCTATCTTGGTTTATTTTTCTTGCTACAGGAACAAACAGCATCCCTTGACATACAGTAAACAGAGTCCATAAAATCTACTTGATTTTTTTTTTTTTGCTTGCTAACGTTGCATTTGAATACAGCTTTAAGAAGGAAGAGAGGAAGAAAGAAAAAAAAAAAAAAAGGGAAGGAACAATCCTTAACTTTTCTCTAGGCTGTTCAGTTTTCTTGGGGATAGTAGGCATTTAGTAAACATTTACTGGATGAAAGAATTAGTAAATAAATTGCATGCTGGAAAGAACTGATTTCTGGAAATAAGGATGTCTGGGTTCAAGTCTAGTTAGGGTTATCTAGAACAATAATTTAATTTCTGTTCCTTAGTTATTCTGTGAGGCATTTGTGCTCTCTGGGGATTCTGGGTTTGGAAAGGAAGATTCTAGGCTACAGAAGGAACAAGGTCTATGAGGGAAGAAAGGAGCTGCAACTCTCTCTTTGGCTCTCTTGAGGATGAAAATAGCTTAGGTCATTCTCCTTTCCTCACTGTGGCATCCAGCTGGAGCCAGAGGGCTCTGTCTGGAGCCTGCCAGCCTGGCTCTGGGTTGAGCAGGAGACTGCCTGACAGCTGGGCCAGACAGCTCTGGGAGGTTCTTAAGGGCAAACCAGCCTGTTGGAAGTCCCCAACCTTCCTGCCCACCTCCTTCCTCTGTGCACTGTGGAGCAAATCCCTTAGTCCTTTACATGCCTGCAGCCTTTGTAGCTTGCAAAGCTCTTTCTTAATCTATTTTCATCTTCTACTGTAGATACTATACACCATGGGGACACTGAGACTCAAAGATGATATTGAAAGTTACAGTATTAGAATATGGTGCAGTTACTGTTGGACCCTAAGCTGGACACAGCCTGCCCTGTCAGATAGTGAGAGAGAGAGAGAGAGATTAGAGAGAGACATTAGAGAGAGAACACATATGAACCTGTATAGAGTGGCATGACCAAAAATGAACTTTACTATTACTGACCTACCTTCACTGCTTCCTCCTAGGTCTCTGGTGAGATGTGATGGTTAACAGCTCCTAGAGTTAAGATTCTGTCTTTGTTACCCCCTAACTAGGTAGATTATTGGGCCCCTGTTGTCAACAAGACAAATCCCTCAGCCCTGAACACTATCAGAAGTCAGACTTTATGCAGTGACCAGGCTGAAAAGAAGTAGTTAGTTGCTAATATTTAAGCATTTGAGTCATTGGGAAAGTCAGCATATACAAACCAGTTAATGAATGTCTATGGAGAGTAAAGTGCTCTCAGGAGAGTTTGTTCCTGGGAATGGGTGCCATTGCACTATGAGGTCCATGACCATCTCCTCTAGCACAGTATCAGGAGAGTGAAGGAGTATGATAAGTTCACACAGTCATGGGTGGGGGGGTTTGGATAAGAGCAGAAAAGGGAGTTCAGAGGCAGCTGAGGTCTCAGCACTCACCGTTCTGGGTTGTTGCTGTGTCACTCCCATCTGAATCTCAGTGTTACACCCTTAGCAAGACAGAGTGTGGTGGAGATGAATGGATAGGGCCTGCCTCAGCTCGAGGGGGTAGTGGGGACCCTGCCCCAGCCTACCTGCTAGCCTCTGAGGAAGTAGGCCCAGTGGGGCCAAAGGTTCTGACTTCTCAGAGGAATCAAGTTCTTTACAAAAGTAAATTTTAGTGTGCTATTCTCTCACTGTTGAAATGTGGGCAAGTAACTAGTTAAATGGAAACATGCCCCATACAAAAGGTGTGATTTTATTTAATATTCCATGGTTTGCAATAGCAAATAGTTGGAACTATCCATCTAAGAGAAGTGGTGACATCAGCTCAGACCTAGCTAAACAGTGGAATTCTGTGTGGCCATTGAAAAGATGCCCTGGTTCACTTAATGTCGTTCAGTGAACAGAACAAGACATGGGCCAGCAGACATAGTGTGTTACTGTAAGTGGGGGTAGGAATATCTGTCCACACACTCTTGTCCTGGTGCCACATTTCCCTGGAGAGTTCCACAGGGGGCCCTACACCCTGGCTGCATGTAGAGCCAAGGGTGGAAGGGAGACTCACTTCTGACTTCCATACCTTGTGAACTTGGAGCCATGTGGTATTATTCATGCAGAAAAAAATAGAATAAATTTAAAGATGTGTTTATTTTATGACAGGGAGATAAAGATAGAGGTAGAAAAATAGACTAAAGCACCACTCTGGCACAGTGCTGGGGACCAAAACCCAGAGATAAATCTTATGCTCGATTATTGAGCCACTTCTCTGGCCACAAAAGTTTTTTTTTGTTGTTGTTGTTAACCAGGGCACTTCTCAGCTCTAGCATATGGTGGTACCAGGGATCAAATCTGGGACCTTTCCCATACAAGTGCTTTCCCTGACCCAAAAATAAAGGTGACATAAAATAGCTTGAAACCTGAAACAGACATCCAGACAAACATCAAGCCTGCAGGTTTGGTCTCCTCCACACCATTCCCTGGGACAACCACATGCCACATACTAGACTTTCTCAGCTTGGGTTTGTGACTCCACCCACTCCAGTAATATTTTGGTTTCCACATGCATAGCACTCACAGGAAACCTCAACCAATGGGCAGCAGGATCCACGATGGGCTGTCTGCCAAGGCTGGTAGTGGGCATGACGTAGCCCCAGGGATGGCGTCGTTCAAATGCCTGTGCGGTGACACAGCCCTGGATGGAATGATGATACTTCCCACAGTCTCACAGGCTCTGCTGCTCTGGTGTTTGGCATGCAACCTCTGGGTGGGTGTATGGACATTTCAAAACAACCATCCTTGTCAACTATTTCTGAGCTTCCAGAGACTGAATTCATTCACCCACTCATCCATGCATGCATGCATGTACCCATCCATCCACCCCATGCATCTATCCTTGTATCTATCTGTCCGTCCATCCATCCATCCATCCATCCACCCATCCATCCACCCATCCAAATATCATTAAGTGCATACTATGTGCCAAATATTCTTCTGGACACTGGCAACTGAGCAGAGAACAAATGAAATTTCCTCCTGGAGAGATAAGTAATACAAACAAGAGAATGGAAATGCTATGAAGAATAATGAGCAGGGAAGTGGGTGGGTAGAAAGATGCTAGATTCTATCCCTTTCTAGATGTGCATAATAGATACACAATAAAATTAACCCACTTTAGGTATATAGTTCAGTTATTATTATTATTTTTATTTATAAAATGGAAACACTGACAAGACCATAGGATAAGAGGGGTACAATTCTGCACAGTTCAGTTATTTCTGATAGCTGTACACATCTATGTATCCCCCACTACAGACAAGTTATAGAAGATTTCTGTCATTCCATCAAGTTTCTTTATGCCCCTTTGTAGTCAGTCCTAATTCCTATGTAGGAAGAATCTTCTTACTTTTCTTTCACTGTAGACTAGGTAGACTAGGTTTGCTTTTTTTTTTTTCTTTCCCCTGGACTTTATATATAAATGGAATCTGGCTACATCCAAGATTCTTCCATGTTGTAGTGGGTTTTTATGGCTGGGTTTCCCATGACATGAGTGGCTCATGTCTTGTTCATTTACCTATTTTGGTGATGGACATCTGGACTGTTTCTTCTTGTTGATCGTTACAAATTGCTATGAATGCTCATGTACAAGTCTTTGTGTGCACATATATTTTCGTTTCTTGGAATATCTTGGAATTGACTTGCTTGGCCTAGTAATAAGTGTATTTATGCCTTTACTAGAAGTTGGGATTATGCTTCTTTTTTCTTTTAATAGTCTTTCTTTCTTTCTTTCTTTCTTTCTTTCTTTCTTTCTTTCTTTCTTTCTTTCTTTTTTTTAATGAGAGGTACAGAGAGAGGGAGAGAGACCAGAGCACTGCTCAGGTCTGGTTTATGGTGGTGCTGAGGATTGAATCTGGGACCTTTGAGCTTCAGGCATGAAAGCCTCTTTGCATAACCATTATGCTGTCTCCCAGCTTGGGCTCATGCTTTTTGATAAGGTGGTCAGGACAGATACCATCAACCAGGTGACATTTCAGCAGAGGCTGGAAGGAAACTTGTGGATGTCTGTGGAGAAGAGTGCTCAAGGCAGAGGAAACAGGATGGTGATGTTGTGACTAATGTATTTGAGGGAACAGCATGAACTCAGTGTGGAGGGGGAGAGTGATGGGTGGGGGGATGGGGTGCCAATATGAAAGAGGGATGGAGGCATTGGGTCCTGTAGGCTATGGTAAGGATGTTGGTTTTTACTCTGAGAACTCCTGGAAGGGCCTGAGCAGAGGTGTGTGGATCAGATGTATATATATATAATATTTATTTTCCCTTTTGTTGCCCATGTTTTTTTATTGTTGTAGTCATTATTGTTGTTATTAATGTCATCATTGTTAGCTAGGACAGAGAGAAATGGAGAGAGGAGGGGAAGACAGAGAGGGGGAGAGAAAGATAGACACCTGCAGACCTGCTTCACCACCTGTGAAGTGACTCCTCTTGCAGGTGGGGAGCTGGGGCTTGAACCAGGACCCTTAAACTGGTTGGTCCTTGCGCTTCACGCCACTTCTGCTTAACCTGCTGTGCTACTGCCTGACTCCCCAGATGTATATTTTAATGCCCACTTCTCTGGTCCCCTGCAACCCCCACTCCCCAGCTACCAGGTGGGATTCAGAGAGCAAAGGAGAGAGCAGGGAGGCCAAGGATGAGGCTGGACTGGGGTAGAGGCAACGGAGAGGAGAGTGTCAGATTCCAGATCTACTCTGAGGATGAAACCACAGGGAGAATATTGGGTGTGGGAAGCTAGATAGAGACATAAAGGAAAGCTCAGTTCTCAGTTGCCTCTCGAGACTGAGAGTGACCCCCCCCTCCCCCCAGCAAACAGCAAGCAAGGGAATGTTACTTCAATCCATCAGCCACATGGTCTGGGAGGTGGTACAATAGATAAAACATTAGACTCTCACATAAGAGGTCCTGTGTTTGATCACCAACACTGCACATACCAAGTTATGCTCTGGTTCTCACTGTCTCATAAGTAAATAATTTTTAAAAATCAGTAATTGCAAGAATTAAACTTTGTGGGCCATCTGAATAAGCTCAGAAGATGCCTGAACCTCCACAAAGATTCACAGCCCAGCCTATGAGTTTTATTTCACCCTGGTGAGACACTGAGCTGGGAGTCCAACTCTGTGCCTGGACTTCTACCCTATAAAGGCTATGGTAAGATTGTTCTTCCCAGTTTCTATTAACTCAGCAACATACAGACATGATAGAATTCTACACTGTCAGAGTTGAAAAGGTGCTTAGTTGAGCATGGATGTAGCTCATTTGGTAAGACTACATGACTTACCATGTACAAGGTTTTGGGTGGTAAACGGTCGCTAAAATGCCCCTTCATTTTCTTCCTTCTTACCCTACTCTCTCCTCTAAATGAAAATAATGGGAAAAATTGGCCCTGGAGGCTGCTCAGCAGTGGTATTAGACACGAGGTCCTGAGTTCATTCCTTGGTGCCACATTAAAAAGGGTCCTTTTTGGGGAGTCGGGCGGTAGCTTAGTAGGTTAAGCACACTTGGCACACGTGCAAAGCACAAGGACAGACGTTAAGGATCCCGGTTCAAGCCCCTGGCTCCCCACTTGCAGGGGGGTCACTTCACAGGTGGGGAAGCAAGTCTGCAGGTGTCTATCTTTCTCTCCCCCTCTCTGTCTTCCCCTCCTCTCTCCATTTCTCTTTGTCCTATCCAACAGTGACATCAATAACAACAACAATAATTACAACAACAATAAAAAAACAAGGGCAACAAAAGGGAAAATTAAATAAATATAAAAAAATTTTTTAAAAAAGGGTCCTTTTCAACTACTGAGTCCAGAATCCTGCTGAACAGATGTGAGTCAAAGAGTAGATGGGACTTGAACCCAATTCCTCCAGGGAGGCCATGCCCAAGAGAAGCTGTCCCAGCTCCTGAGGCCCTAGCAGGTCTCAGCCTCTCATCGGGTAGGAGGCTTCAGCACTGGCCTCTCTGCCAATGTCTTCTCCTTTGGGCCAGTGGCCTCCAGAGAGCTAACTCCTGACCACCCACTGAGTGCCCTTGGTTTAAGAGGCAGCAAGCTTAGGCAGGCTCCCTGGTGGGCCTGGCCAAGTAGCCAGGAGTAAAATAGAGCCCTCGCCCCCACAGCAAAGCACCGTCCAAGGGTGTAGGAGCCAGACAAGAATCTGAGTGCTCTGGGAGAGGGGTAAAATGTAGGCTTAGTCTAGAAGGCCCTTGCTGGAATCCCAGATCTGCTGCTCAACAACATTCCCTTTGCTGTGCTGTGGTGTCACATCTATGGAATAGGTACAGGGGTGTTTTCCTCCATGTGGCCAACAAATGGAAGCACAGGAAACCACAGTGGGAGAGTTTAAATAATGCACAAGTGCCTGTCCTTAGCCTCTTCCTTCTTATGGGCTTCACTTTCTTCACCTGTAAAATGATCTTGTGCCTTAGATGGTGTGTGTGTGTGTGTGTGTGTGTGTGTGTGTGTGTGTGTTTCTCACAGCTCTAACAGTTGATTCTGCTAGGAGTCCACACTGTTTACCAGCTATGTGACTTTGAATGATTCACTGAGGATCTGTAAGCCTCACTTTTATTGCCTGTGGAATGGAGCTATTACCAGTACCAGTCTATGAGAGTGGGGAGGTCAGATACCTGGTCAAGTGTCTCAAAAAAATGCCGGCTATCTTTATCACCACCATCATTATCTTCATTCTGAGTGTGTGTGTCAGGTCATACCTGCTGGAAGGTGCCAGAGAACAGAGCCTCTGGAGTAAGGGTGGGGGAAGTTTGGTTTCCCATAGACACATATTTGTGTCTGGGTTAGGCCTACATATGTTTCTGGGAAAACAAAATCCTTTCTAAAGCCTCAAATTTGTGGCCTTGTACCCACCTAAAACCAGGCCCTGAGTATTGTAGGGCTTGTGGTGATACAAATCTACAGAGAGACCACAAAGCTGATGCCTAGGACACAAAAGCAGAAGTTCCCAGTTAAAACTATCACCTGATTTTCTCTGGAGGGATGTAATCACTTGTACAAAAACCTGCATCTGGGAATGTGTGTCAAACACAAAATAGGGTAGACACTGTTGCCATGTACCCAGTGGTCGTGTTTGAATTCTTTATGTTGTCCTCTGGCCAGAGCTAATGTGTGGTGTCCACAGATAACTGCCTATAGGCTGGGCAGGTAAGAGTCTCTCCTGGGATTCTGACACTTGAGCAGCCAGCAAACAGGCAGAGAACAACTGGAGATGTGATATCCCTACGTGGTGCCCTGAAAGGACAAGAAACTTGGCCATTAGCTTCCTCACTGTCCCTGAGGAATATTGATACTAGGGGTATCATCCATCTTGGGAAGCCCTTCTTATGAATCCACCACTGGATTTCTTGTATAGTTACTTCCTGGTGTTTGTCCCCCAACTATTTTTTTGTCAATGTGGTGAGCGGGCAGACAATATTGTTGGGGGGCTGTGGGCAGACTGGGATGGAGTACTGATCCTTCTGTCTATGCAGGCAAACCATGGGTGTTTTTGTACAGAAAATATACTACACTCAGAAGAATCTCATTCCTCCTGACCTCCTGGCTCTGTGATTTTGGGCAAGTCACTCATTCTCCCTGTATGGTCTAGTAGGCTGGAACTAGGGAGACTTCAATGAATGGATGGAGAAACTGAGGATTAGAGAGAGCAAAGGCTTGACATAAAATTGTATGGCAGACTTACACAGACCCTGGTGAGCTCATGAGTTTCCCAGATTCCAGTCCTGAGGACTGTCCTGTAGTAGGAATCTCATTGCTAATTAGAGGCAGAACCTATTTCTCCTGATGAATTTTGGTACTTCATAGGTACTTCACAGATCATAGATTTCTTGCCCAGCCAATTGTCGTATTTGGTTGTGGCAATACAGTCAATGTCCCATTTGGAGGCAAGGCAAATTGGAATCAGAAAGAGGTGCTTTTACAAAGTCACAACACAAAATCATGACAATACTAAAGTCAGAGTTCGATTAAAAAACAATTGAAATTGTCATTTCTCAAGTTTCTATCTAGGACTATGTTGGGAGTGATTACTAATGAGTTATCCATATGTATTTTTAAATTGCATTTATTTATTTAACCTCTAGGGTTATCTCTGCACCATGAATCCACTGCTTGTTGTCGTCGTTATTGTTGTCATAGCTTTTGTTGTTGGATAGGACAGTGAGAAACCAAGAGAGGAACTGAAGAAAGAGAAGAGGAGAGAAAGATAGACACCTGCAGACCTGCTTCACCGCTTGTGAAGTGACCCCTTGCAGGTGGGGAGCTGGGGGCTTGAACCAGGATCCTTATGCCAGCCCTTGCACTTTGCACTATGTGCGCTTAACCCACTGTGCTACTGCCCAGCCCCCTAATTGCTTTTATTTTGCTGATGACCCAAAGTAACTTAAGCAGATATGTTTAATATCTAAATTACTGAATGGCCATATTTGAATCCTAGCTGAGATTGTATATGGACATTTAAAAACTGGCCAGACACAGTGTTCTACATGTATTACATGTTCTTCATGTATTACACATTTAGGTCACACAACAAGCCTTTAAGACTGGTACTGACATCCCATTTCACAGAGTAGGAAGTTGAGGCACAGAGAAGCTAAGTAACTTGCAACAAGGTAATCAATGAGTTTGGGCAGATAGTCAACATTTGAACCCAGGTTGACTCTAGAGCCTGTGACTTTGACTACAAAACTCTATCTCTGTAATTTACTCTGGGTAATGAGAAAAGGGCAGAGGTGACCTTGATATGTAAAGATTAATTCCTGCTAAATGGAGGCCAAGTGATGCAGAGATAGAGGGTGGGAGGCAAATTTCCACATGGTTGAAATAGAGCCAGATGGTAGAGGAATAAAGTCACCAGCACACAGAGTTAGATGGAAGCATGTGCCAAACCCAAAAGAAATTGCAGCATGGCTGAGAGTCCAACATTCACACTGCTAGTAGCAATTCAGGTTTAGCCAAGCACCATGACACATGTCACTTAATTAATACTGTTACATCGATGCTATGGCAGCTTAATTTAATGGTTAGGGCTACAGTCTTGATAGTTACGATTTCTGAGTTCAAATCTATCCTTTGTTTTGCCTGATTCTTGTACTGCAGGTAAATAACTCAACTGCTCTGAGTCTCAATTTTTCATCCTCACTAGTGTGGAATTATTGAATTCCATTGGGATGCATTGGATCGACCTTCTCGTGGTGCATCCCGTGAGTACCCATTTATTGGTGAAACTGACGATCCTTCCTAGCCGACTGAATCCACATGGATCCCAGTCACTTTCAAAGCCAGCAACAAGCAGACATCAGGCTCAACCTGACGCTGTTGACTGGCTACGGAAGAAGGGCAAACACTAGAAGAAGAGGATTGAATTCCATCTAGAATCAAGATGTGACCTTGATGATAAAACCCATATAGTAAGGATGCAGCAATACCAAGCTGGAAGGAACCTGAGGCATTGATGACACTGTGGAGACTGTACCAGGCCTGGTTTGGACCTATCTATCCAAGCTGCTTCCCTTCCCTTCCCTTCCCTTCCCTTCCCTTCCCTTCCCTTCCCTTCCCTTCCCTTCCCTTCCCTTCCCTTCCCTTCCCTTCCCTTCCCTTCCCTTCCCTTCCCCTCCCCTCCCCTCCCCTCCCCTCCCCTCCCCTTCCCTCCCCTTCCCTCCCCTTCCCTTTCCATTCCTTTTCTTCATTTTTTAAAATTTCTGATTAATAGTAGGTTTTAAGATTCTAAGATTACAGTGTATATAGTTCCATACCACACCCACAACCAAAATTCTATATTCCCACCTCCCAAAGATAACCATCATAGTTCACACAAGTCTTAGAAACAGTTTGCTTGCTTCTTATTTTCCTTTTTTTTTTTTTTTGCAAGTTCATATATATTCCACATATGAGTGAAACTGTTTAGTAGCTGTATTTTAGTTTCTCACTTCACTAAATATAATTATCTCTTGTTCCATCTGTTTTGTTCATAAGAACACAATGTCATCTTTTTCATTGCAGAGCAGTATTCCATTGAATATGTGTTTGATAACTTCTTTATCTATTCATTTATTGATGGACACTTGGGGTGCTTCCACTCTTTGGTAGTTGTGAATAAAGTGACTATGAACATGAGTGTGTATGCTCCTTTTCATTACTGTTTTCATGTCCTTTGGATATATGCCTGGGAATTGTAATGCAGGATCATAAGGTATTTCTGTTTTTACTTGTTTAAGCATTCACCATACTGTTTTCCATAGAGGGTGTAGCAGTTAGCATTCCAGCCAACAGTGTTCTTTTCTCTCCACATCCTAGACAACATTTGTCATTTCCTGTTTTGTTGATGTAGGCCATTCTCATGGGTATGAGGTGGTATCTCATTGTGGCTTTTATTTGCATTTTTCTAATGATAAGTAAAGGGCAGCATTTCCTCATATGTCTGTGGGCCATCCATATATATAGAAAACTATCTTCAAATATTTTGCCCACTTTTTTTTTTTCTTATTCTTCCAAGCCTTTATTTGGCCAAGTTTTTATTGGGGTTACTTGGACTTCGTTGTAGTTGAGTCATATGCTTTCTTTACAGATGCTTGATATCAATTTCTTGTCAGATGTGTGTTGTACAAATATCTTCTCCCAGTTGCAGAGCTACCTTTTTATCCTTGTGGAATTTTCTTTCAATGTGTATAAGCTTATCAATTTGAGGCAATTTCATTTAATTAATTGTGTTTTAGTTTCACTTGCCCATGGGGTTGACCCTCCAAATATATCTTTATAGTCCTGAAGTATTTCACTGATGTTTTCTTTCATGTAATTCAGAGTCTCATGTCCAATATCTAAACTTTTAATCCATTTTGAGTTATTTTTGTGTATGGTATTAGGGGGTGGTCTAGTTGCATTTTTTTCTAATGGGACTCCTCTCAGTAGTTCTTGTAAAGCTGATCTCTGATGGTGGTAAATTCCTCTAGTTTCTCTGGGTTTGAGAAAATCTTTATTGGGCCAGGTGATGGCTTACCTGGTTAAATGCACACATTACAGCGAGCAAGGACCTAGGTTCAAGCCCCTGGTCTCTACCTGCAGGGGGAAAGTTTCATAAGTGGTGAAACAGGGCTGCAAGTGTCTCTTTCTCTTTCCTTTATCTCCCCTTCTTCTCTCAGTTTCCCTCTATCTTTATCCAGTAATAAATAAATACATAAAATATATATATAAATAATTCAGTGGACAAAAAATGAGAGGGAGTCAGGCAGTAGTGTGTCGGGTTAAGCGCAGGTGGCACAAAGCACCGCAACCGGCATAAGGATCCCAGTTCGAGCCCCTGGCTCCCTACCTTCAGGGGAATTACTTCACAGGTAATAAAGCAGGGCTGCAGGTGTCTATCTTTTTCTCCTCCTCTCTGTATTCCCTTCCTCTCTCCATTTCTCTCTGTCCTATCCAACAACAACATCAATAACAACAACAATAATAACCACAACAATAAAACAACAAAGACAACACAAGGAAATAAACAAATAAATCTTTTAGAAAAAGAATACTATTATTTATCTCTCACATTTTCAGGATAAGTTTGTTACATGGAGTATTCTGGGATGGCAATTTTTTAAAAATTAAAAAAATTTAAAAATATTTACTTATTCATTTTCCTTTTTTGTTGCCTTTGCTGTTTCCATTGTTGTAGTTATTATTATTGTTGTTGTTGATGATGATATCATTGTTGGATAGGACAGAGAGAAGTGGAGAGAGGAAGGGGAGAGAGAGAAAGATAGACACCTGCAGACCTGCTTCACCGCTTGTGAAGATAGTCCCCTGCAGGTGGGGAGCCGGGTGCTTGAACCGGGATCCTTATGCCGGTCCTTGGGCTTTGCACCACCTGTGCTTAACCGCTGCACTACCGCCCAACTGCCGGGATGGCAATTTTTATCTTTTAGTGCTCGCTGTTGTCACAGCATTGTTACTATAGTGATATTAACTAAAAAGTCTATTATACTTCATTCAGATTTCTTCAGTTTTTATCCCTTTGCCCCTTTCCTATTCTAGGATCTCATCACTGTATTTGGTTGTCATGTCTCCTTAAGCTCTTAGTTGTGACAGTTTTTCTGACTGTTTTTTGATGTGGTTGGCAGTTTTGAGGAGTACTACTTAGGAATTTTTTCTTTTTGACTCCAGGGTTATTGCTGGGGCTCAGTGGCAGCACTGTTCCCTGTGGACATTTTTTTTCCATTTTATTGGATAGAAAAGAGAGAAATTGAGAGAGGATGGGGAGATAGAGAGGGAAAGAGAAAGATAAACACCTGCAGACCTGCTTCGCCACTTATGAAGTATCCCCGTTGCAGGTGGAGAACCAGGGGATCAAACCTGTATCCTTGTGCAGGTCCTTGTGCTTAGTACTATGTGCACTTAGCCAGGTGTGCCACTACCCGGCCCTCTTATCCAGGCATTTATAAAATACCTTTTAATTAAGACTTACCTGATTCTTTTTTTTTCCTTTTTCTTTCTTCTCTCTCTCCTTTCCTTCCTTCCTTCCTTATTTCCTTCCTTCCTTCCTTCCTGCCTGCCTGCCTTTATTTCTTTTACATTTTCAGTTCTATTTACTGATTGAGAGAGAACCAGAACATCCCTCTGGCATATGCAGTGCTGGGGGATCAAACTCAGGACTTCATGCATGGAATTCCTGCTTTCTACCACTGTGCCACCACCATGCCTACTCTTTTTTTTTTTTTTTCTATTTTACTTTATTTTATTTTATTTTATTTTATTTTATTTTATGTAGCACTAGGACCTTGTACATGCATGATCTCATCTCTTCAGGTCATTATTTTCACTAAGTTATAGAGAAAGAAATAGACAAAAAGGAGACAGAGACAGGGGAAATAGCACAGCACAAAAGTTTCTTCTGTTGTCATAACATCTTCCATGTGGCATCAGGCTCAAACCTGGGTTGTAAGTACCCTGCCTGATGAACTATTTCCCCAGTTCCATTTTTTTCTTACTTAAAAGATCTGGTTATTTTGAGAGAGAGAGAGCGAGCAGATCCTATGTGGTGCTAGGGACTGAACCAAGGCCTCATGCCTTTACCCACAGATCTGCCTCCTTGTCCATAGTCTGATGACTTTATTTGATCAAGACAATGTGTTACATGTTTGGAAAGACCACAGAGGTAAAGTGCATTCTCAGGCACATTTTATCAAGGACATACACTATCAACAAGATTTAACAGGGTGGCTGTGATCTTTGATCATATCAGCTTTCTTTCCACTATAAAGGTTCTCTTCCTGACCCCCTTTCCATTTTGTGCTCTTTGGAATAAGGTTGCTATATGCAGGCAGTCCTTACTTAATGAGTGGGCAGTTATATTCCCAACCTTAAGGATGGAGTACCTTAGTAAATTATTGAAAACTATTTTGCATGACAGATTTATTTCTTCTCACTATTTGCTGACTCAATCATTATTTACATGAGTATAGACTAATGGGTATTTATTTTACTCTTTGGGTTATAGTTCAGTACAACTTTATTTTGTTCCTCAAATTGTCCTACCTTTGGTCACTGGGAACTTTTTCAGTTGGCACCTCAGACTTCTTAACAAGAGAGAAAAACAAATCGAGGGCAATATTTTGCAATAAGGGCCTTAAAGTACTCCCATTCCTGAGTGCTCAGCCCTTGGTCATGTAAGGTGTGACTTTGAAGCTCCTCTCAAGACCTGAATCTCTTTCCGTGTCCTTACTGACCCCCATCTAAACTGCCAACTCAGAGACATGAATCGTGAGTTTATGCCACTGAGTTGTGGGGTGGTTTGTTATTTATCAAAAGCTAACTGCTACCCAAGCTAATTTCTTTTTTTTTTCTGATTTTTTTATTGGGGAATTAATGTTTTACATTCAACAGTAAGTACAATAGTTTGTACATGCATAAAATTCCCCAGTTTCCCATTTAACAATACAACCCCCACTAGGTCCTCTGAATCCTTCTTGGACCTGTATTCTCCCCACCCGCCCACCCCAGAGTCTTTTACTTTGGTGCAACACACCAATTCCAGTTTAGGTTCTACTTGTGTTTTCTTTTCTGGTCTTGTTTTTCAGCTTCTGCCTGAGAGTGAGATCATCCCATATTCATCCTTCTGTTTCTGACTTATTTCACTCAACATGATTTTTTCAAGGTCCATCCAAGATTGGCTGAAAATGGTGAAGTCACCATTTTTTATAGCTGAGTAGTATTCCATTGTGTATATATACCACAACTTGCTCAGCCACTCATCTGTTGTTGGACACCTGGATTGCTTCCAGGTTTTGGCTATTACAAATTGTGCTGCCAAGAACATATATGTACACAGATCTTTTTGGACGGATATGTTGGGTTCCTTAGGATATATTCCCAGGAGAGGAATTGCAGGATCATAGGGTAGGTCCATTTCTAGCCTTCTGAGAGTTCTCCAGACTGTTCTCCACAGAGGTTGGACCAATTTACATTCCCACCAGATGTGTAGGAGGGTTCCTTTGACCCCACACCCTTTCCAGCATTTGCTGCTGTTACCTTTTCTGATGTATGACATTCTCACAGGAGTGAAGTGGTATCTCGTTGTTGTCTTTATTTGCATTTCTCTTATAGTCAGAGACTTGGAGCATTTTTTCATGTGTTTCTCGGCCTTTTGGATCTCTTCTGTGGTGAATATTCTGTCCATGTCCTCCCCCCATTTTTGGATGGGGTTATTTGTTGTCTTGTTGTTGAGTTTGGCAAGTTCTTTATATATGTTGGTTATTAAACTCTTGTCTGATGTATGGCATGTAAAGATCTTCTCCCATTCTGTGAGGGGTCTCTTGGTTTGGGTAATGGTTTCTTTTGCTGTGAAGAAGCTTTTTAATTTGATGTAGTCCCATAGGTTTATACTTGCCTTAGTCTTCTTTGTAATTGGATTTGTTTCATTGAAGATGTCTTTAAAATTTATGCGGAAAAGAGTTCTTATTTTCTTCTTTTTTTTTTTTAATTTTTTTATTTAAGAAAGGATTAATTAGCAAAACCATAGGGTAGGAGGGGTACAACTCCACACAATTCCCACCGCCCAATCTCCATATCCCACCCCCTCCCCAGTAGCTTTCCCATTCTCTATCCCGCTGGGAGCATGGACTCAGGGTCATTGTGGGTTGCAGAAGGTAGAAGGTCTGGCTTCTGTAATTGCTTCCCCGCTGAACATGGGCGTTGATTGGTTGGTCCATACTCCCAGTCTGCCTCTCTCTTTCCCTAGTAGGGTGGGTCTCTGGGGAAGCTGAGCTCCAGGACACATTGGTGGGGTCTTCAATCCAGGGAAGCCTGGCTAGCATCCTGATGGCATCTGGAACCTGGTGATTGAAAAGAGAGTTAACATACAAAGCCAAACAAATTGTTGAGCAATCATGGACCCAAAGCTTGGAATAGTGGAGAGGAAGTGTTAGGGAGGGTACTCACTGCAAACTCTAGTATACTTCTGCTTTCTTACTTTGGTGCCATACTCCAAACTCAGTCAATTTCTGCTTTGTGTTTCTACTTCTTTTTTTTTTTTTTTTACATGCATAACATTCCCCAGATTCCCATTTAACAATACAACCCCCACTATTTCATTCATCATTTTTCATGGACCTGTATTCTCCCCACCCACCCACCCACCCCCGAGTCTTTTACTTTGGTGTAATACTCCAGTTCCATTTCAGGTTCGACTTGTGTTTTCTTTTCTAATCTTGTTTTTCAACTTCGGCCTGAGAGTGAGATCATCCCATATTCATCCTTCTGTTTCTGACTTATTTCACTCAACATGATTTTTTCAAGTCCATCCAAGATCGGCTGAAAACGGTGAAGTCACCATTTTTTACAGCTGAGTAGTATTCCATTGTGTATATATACCACAACTTGCTCAGCCACTCATCTGTTGTTGGACACCTGGGTTGCTTCCAGGTTTTGGCTATTACAAATTGTGCCGCCAAGGACATATGTGTACACAGATCTTTTTGGATGGATGTGTTGGGTTCCTTAGGATATATCCCCAGGAGGGGAATTGCAGGGTCATAGGGTAGGTCCATTTCTAGCCTTCTGAGAGTTCTCCAGACTGTTCTCCACAGAGGTTGGACCAATTGACATTCCCACCAGCAGTGCAGGAGGGTTCCTTTGACCCCACACCCTTTCCAGCATTTGCTGCTGTTACCTTTTCTGATGTGTGACATTCTCACAGGAGTGAAGTGATATCTCATTGTTGTCTTGATTTGCATTTCTCTGACAATTAGAGACTTGGAGCATTTTTTCATGTGTTTCTCTGCCTTTTGGATCTCTTCTGTGGTGAATATTCTGTCCAAGTCCTCCCCCCATTTTTGGATGGGGTTATTTGTTGTCTTGTTGTTGAGTCTGGCAAGTTCTTTATATATGTTGGTTATTAAACTCTTATCTGATGTATGGCATGTAAAGATCTTCTCCCATTCTGTGAGGGGTCTCTTGGTTTGGGTAGTGGTTTCTTTTGCTGTGAAGAAGCTTTTTAATTTGATGTAGTCCCATAGGTTTATACTTGCCTTAGTCTTCTTTGTAATTGGATTCGTTTCATTGAAAATGTCTTTAAAATTTATGCGGAAAAAAGTTCTGCCAATATTTTCTTCTAAGTATCTGATAGTTTCTGGTCTAACATCCAAGTCCTTGATCCACTTGGAATTTACTTTTGTATTTGGTGAAATACAGTGGTTCAGTTTCATTCTTCTGCATGTTTCAACCCATTGTTTCCAACACCATTTGTTGAAGAGACTCTGGTTTCCCCATTTAATAGTCTGAGCCCCTTTGTCAAAGATTAGATATCCATAGGTGTGGGGGCTCACTTCTGGGCTCTCAATTGTATTCCACTGGTCAGTGTGTCTATTCATGTTCCAGTACCAAACAGTTTTGATGACAATGGCCCTATAATACAATTTGAGATCTGGGAGTGTGATGCCTCCAGTTCTGTTCTTTTTTCTCAAGATTGTTTTGGCAATTCTAGGTCTTTTCTGGTTCCAGATAAACATTTATAGCATTTGTTCTATTCTCCTAAAAAATGTGGTTGGGATCTTGATGAGGATAGCATTAAATTTGTATATGGCTCTGGGTAGCATATTCATTTTGATGATGCCAATTCTTCCAACCCATGAAGATGGAATATCTTTCCACTTCTTTGTGTCTTTTTCAATTTCCTTGATTAGTGACTCATAATTTTCAGTATACAAGTCTTTCACTTCTTTGGTTAGCTTTGCTCCTAGATATTTTGTTGTTTAGTTGCTATAGTAAAAGGAATTGATTTCTGGATTTCAATTTCTTCTAGCTTAGTGTTTACATAGAGGAATGCCACTGACTTTTGAATGTTAATTTTATAGCCTGACACCCTACTGTATTGCCTGATGATTTACAAAAGCTTCTTGCTGGATTCCTTAGGTTTTTTCCATGTATACTATCATGTCACCTGCAAATAGGGAGAGTCTGACTTCTTCTCTTCCAATCTGTATCCCTTTAATTCCTTGCTCCTGCCTGATTGCTATGGCAAGAACTTCCAACACTATGTTGAATAGTAATGGTGATAGTGGGCAGCCCTGTCTAGTACCTGATCTGAGTGGAAATGCTTCCAGTTTTTCACCATTGAGTATGATGTTGGCTATAGGTTTGCTATATATAGACCCCACAATCTTCAGGAATTTCCCATCTATTCCCATTTTTTGTAGTGTTTTGATTATAAAGGGATGTTGTATTTTGTCAAAGGCTTTCTCTGCAACTATTGATATGACCATGTGGTTTTTGGTCTTGCTTTTGTTGATGTGGTGGGTCACATTGATTGATTTACGTATATTAAACCAATCTTGCATGCCTGGGATAAACCCCACTTGGTCATGATGAACAATCTTTTTGATATACTGCTGTATCCGGTTGGCTAGAATTTTGTTCAGTATTTTCACATGTATGTTCTCAAGATCTTCCCGCACAGTCATCACCGCCCAGCTATCATCCACATTGGTCTCCAGCTCCCACTGATTCTGTGCTCGGAGAAACTAAGATGGAACTTTCGGAAAGCAAACTGGCGTCTGTTCAGTGATCTTACGAACAAATCTATTCCTGCAATTCCAATTAACTCTATCCCCTCTGAAGATTCCTACAGGCGCTTCCGCCAAGCCATCTTCATAGCAGCTTCCCAAGCCATTCCTCGTGGGAGACGTGCTAACTATATGCCTTGTCTTGATGCTGAATGCGAGCAACTACTAAAGCAGTATGATGAGTTGGGCGACCCAGATGTGGCTGACCATCTCATTGCCTCCCTGGATGCAGCACGCCAAGCCCGCTGGCAACAACTCACGGAAAGTCTGAACTTCACCCACTCAAGTAGGAAGGCCTGGAAGCTTCTTCACAGACTGGGTGCCGGTAGCCAACCCCCTCCCATCTCCCATCCTCCTGTATCTCCAAACTCAGTGGCCAGTCACCTAACTCAAGTTGGACGTGCTAAGATTGACCCAGTCTGGAAAAGAGAAATTTCCCATGAGTGGTCATCCCACTTCCGGTTATCTTGTCCATCTCCAAAAATCTCTCCCTTTACACTGTCTGAACTGGAAGACACTTTGAAGAGGGTTAAACTGGGAACAGCTGCTGGCTATGATAACATCACCCCAGAACTCATTCTTAACCTGGGCCCCGCGGCAAAGAAGTGGCTCGCTTCATTCTTGTCCCACATCTTGGAATCTGAATCTATGCCCAAAGTTTGGCGTCGTGCGAAGATTATAGCAGTTTTAAAACCAAAGAAAGACCCAACACTGGCCGCCAGCTATAGACCAATTTCTCTCCTCTCCATGTGTTACAAACTCCTTGAGAGGCTGCTTCTTTCACGTATTTCTCATCTTACAGAGAAATTCCTATCACCCGCCCAGGCTGGTTTCCGCCCAGGAAGATCTACCTGCGAAGAAGCCCTGGCCCTCTCAACTTACATTGAAAATGGATTCCAGAAGAATTTAAAGACGGGTGCTGTCTTTGTTGATCTCACAGCAGCCTATGACATGGTCTGGCACCGTGGTCTCCTGGTCAAGATCTCAAGATGCCTGCCCCCATGGGTGGCCAACACTATATCGTTTCTTCTCCAAAACAGAAGATTCCGGGTGCATCTGGGTGACAAGTCTAGCAGACGGAGACTTGTCTCAAGTGGCCTCCCCCAGGGCTCTGTTCTGGCTCCTACGCTATTTAATATTTACATCAATGACCTCCCAGAAACTTCTTCAAGGAAGTTCATCGACGCCGATGACATCTGCTGTGCAACTCAGGCATCCAAGTTTGACATCCTCGAGGAAACACTCACGAAAGACATGTCTCTGATATCTGATTACTGTAAAAAATGGCGACTAATTCCTAGCACTGCAAAAAACGGTATCATCTGTTTTCCATCTACACCATGCCTCGGCCTCGCGTGAGCTTAATGTGCAGCTTGGCGATACGAGAATCCGGCATGAAGCCCAGCCAGTCTATCTTGGCGTTACTCTCGATCGCACTCTGTCATTTCACAAACATCTCATAAAAACTGCAGCAAAGGTGGGCGCGAGGAATAACATCATTGCAAGACTGGCCAGCTCCTCATGGGGTGCGAGCACTTCCACACTATGATCATCATCTCTGGCATTATGCTATTCCACTGCAGAATACTGTGCCCCAGTATGGTTCTGTAGCCCCCATGTCCACTTGGTCGATTCCAAATTATATTCCTCCATGAGGATCATTTCTGGAACCATCCGTTCCACCCCGGTTCCATGGCTGCCAGTTCTTAGCAACATCGCCCCGCCAGATATTCGTCGGGATGCGGCCTCATCTAAGTTCATTTCCCACGTCTACGCTCTAACGGACCTGCCAATATACGCGGATATCTTCGCCCACCCTGTCCAATGCTTGACATCTCATCACCCAATCTGGTCCCCTACGCCTACACTGAACTTCTCTGTTCCAGACTCTTGGAAACAGAGCTGGCAGTCAGCTGAGGTAAAGAACAAACACCTCATCACAGACCCCTGCAAGCGTCAACCCGGCTTTGACCTAGCACGTTATGATTGGGTCCTCCTCAATCGCTATCGAACAGGCCATGGCTGGTGCGCCGCTATGTTCCATCGCTGGGGAGCCAGAGACGACCCGAACTGCCCCTGCGGCTACAGACAGACTATGACCCACATAGTCAACGACTGCCACCTCTCCAGATTCAAAGGAGGTCTCGAAACTTTACATCAGGCTCAACCTGATGCTGTTGACTGGCTACGGAAGAAGGGCAAACGCTAGAAGAAGAAACATGTATGTTCATCAGAGATATTGGTCTTAGTTTTCTTTTTTGGTTGTGTCCCTGTCTGCTTTTGGTATCAGGGTGATGTTAGCTTCATAGAAGCTGGCAGGGAGTAGTCTAGTGTCTTCAATCTTCTGGAAGATTTTTAAAAGTAGAGGTATTAGTTCTTCTTTGAAAGTTTTGTAGAATTCATTTGTAAAACCATCTGGTCCAGGACTTTTATTTTTGGGGAGATTTTTGATAACTGTTTCAATTTCATTAGCTGTGATGGGCCTGTTCATGTAATCCACTTCCTCTTTACTTAGTTTTGGAAGTTGGTAGGTATCTAGGAAATCGTCCATTTCTTCCAGGTTCTCTAGCTTGGTGGCATATAGTTGTTCATAGAAGCCTCGCATGATATGTTGAATTTTTGCGGTATCTGTTGTGTTATCTCCTCTTTCATTTACTATCTGATTTATTTGGGTCTTCTCCCTTTTTTGTTTTGTGAGTCTGGCTAAAGGTTTGTCGATTTTGTTCACTCTTTCGAAGAACCAACATTTACTTTCGTTGATCTTTTGTATGGTTTTCTTGTTCTCAATGTTATTTATTTCTGCCCTAACTTTAGTGATTTCTGTCCTTCTGGTTGCTTTAGGGTTCCTTTGTTGTTCTTCTTCTAGGTCCTTAAGATGTGCAACCAGGCTGTTTATTTGTGCTTTTTCTTGTTTCCTAATGTGTGCTTGTATAGCTATGGACTTCCCTCTCAGTACTGCCTTAGCTGTGTCCCAAATATTTTGATAGCTTGTGTCTTCATGTTCATTGAAGTCTCGAAACATTTTGATTTCTTCCTTGAAGTCCTCTTTGACCCAGAGGTTGTTAAGAAGCGTACTGTTGAGCTCCCACATTTTGGGACTATTACTAATCTTTTGTTGATTGTTAAGTGTTAGTTTAATTCCACTGTGGTCTGAGAAGATGCTTGTGATGATTTTAATGCTCTTGAATTTGCTGATGCTGCTGTGGCCTAACATATGGTCTATCCTTGAGAATGACCCATGTGGATTTGAGTAAAATGTGTATTCCAGTTTCTTGGGATGAATGACTCTGAAAATGTCCAATAGTTCTGGTTTATCTATCTCTTCATTTAGCTCCCTTATGTATTTATTGATTTTCTGCCTGGATGATCTGTCAAGTTGAGAGAGTGGGGTGTTGAAGTCCCCTACTATGACTGTGTTACTGTTAATATATTGCTGTAGCTCTTTCAGTAGACATTTGATGTATTTAGATGGCTTCTCATTGGGTGCATAGATGTTAATAATTGTTAAGTCCTCTTGATTGACTGATCCTCTGAGCATTAAGTAGTGTCCATTCCTGTCTTTTTTAATCTTACCTATTTTAAAGTCTATCATGTCAGATATGAGAATAGCTGTTCCTGCCCTTTTTTGTGGGCCATTGGCTTGTATGATAGTTTTCCATCCTTTCACTTTAAGTCTGTGTTTGTCTTGTTGAGTTAGGTGGGTTTCCTGTAGACAGCATATTGTTGGGTTGTGTTTTATGATCCATCTTCCTACTCTGTGTCTTTTAATAGGTGAATTCAGGCCATTGACATTTATTGATATCAAAGATTGAAGATATTTTAACGCCATTCTTCTAGAGTTTTAGAGTGTTCTGTATGTCCTATTTATGATGGTCTGACTGTTTATAGAAGACCTTTCAGAACTTCTTTCAGGGCAGGCTTGGTGATAGTTGATTCCTTCAACTGTTGCTTGTCTGAGAAGGTTTTGATGTCTCCATCTAGTCTGAATGACAGTCTAGCAGGACATAGTATTCTTGGTTGAAAGCCTTTCTCATTGAGCACTCGATAGATATCTTGTCATTCTCTTCTGGCCTGTAGTGTTTGTGTGGAGAAGTCTGCTGCTAATCTTCTGGGTTTTCCTCTGTAGGTGACTCTTTGTTTTTCTCTTGCAGCCTTCAGGATCCTGTCTTTATCCTTATTCCTTTCCATTCTAACTATGATGTGTCTTGGTGTCTTGAAGTCTGGGTTAATTCTGTTTGGGACCCTCTGGGCTTCTTGAATCTTTATGTCTTTGATGTTGTCTAGACTACAGAAGTTTTCAGCTATTATGGCCTGGAGAATGCTTTCTTCCTCTCCCTCTCTTTCTTCCTCTGGTAAGCCAATAATGTGTATATTGTTTCTTTTGAA
Source organism: Erinaceus europaeus (assembly GCF_950295315.1). Classification (NCBI taxonomy): domain Eukaryota; kingdom Metazoa; phylum Chordata; class Mammalia; order Eulipotyphla; family Erinaceidae; genus Erinaceus; species Erinaceus europaeus. Next base: position 73,613,843 of record NC_080162.1, on the reverse strand, counting down.
GTCATCCCATAGGTCTCTGTTGTTGTTTTCAGCATCTCTTAATTTCTTTTTGAGATCTCTTACTTCTTTTTTAGTTGTCTCTAATTTGTCCTCGATCTTGCTAATTCTGTCTTCAGCCTCATTGATTCTATTCTCTCTGCCCTCTACTGTTTTCTGGAGTTCATCTGTTTTGTTTCCCTGTTCTGATATTGTTTTATCTTGTTCAGCTAGTTGTGTTCTTAGCTCAGCTATTTCAGCTTTCAGCTCTCTAATAATCTTGAGATAGTTAGTGTTTTCTTCCAGAGTCTCATTTGTTGTTCCTGTATTTCTGATTATAATCCTTTCAAACTCTTTACTCACTCCTGTGATTATTTCCTTAGCTAATGTTTGGATGTTGAACTCGTTATTTTGTGCTTCACCCTTTCGGGGGCTTTGAGCTGGACTCTTGTCCTGGTTCGTTTCTCCAATATTTCTTCTTGTTGGTTTACCCATTTTGTATATTGTTATGAGTTCCCTCTCTTAGTACTATTCAAATTACTGATCATTATTTTCTGGATTGGCTTGTGTCTGAGTAATGTAATTAAAGGGTTCACAGTGGTGGAAGTTAAGAGTTGTTTCAATATTATTTTAATCCCTGAGTTGGAGCTCAGTGATTTAAAAGCCTCTCTCTCTCTCTCTCTCTTTTTTTTTCTTCTCTGTAAGCTATGGGAGCCTGAGGGTTTCTAACTATAAGTAGGCTTCTTAACTTAATCACTGACTCCTAACCAAGAGATAAGGCAGGGTGTGGCAGAGATAGTCTGGTGGTTATGCAAAGAGACTTTCTCAGCCCCACAGCTATGCCACCGAGGTATAGGTCTTCTCCTGAATTTCCTGGTTAGATTTCTGTCCCCCAGTGTCCCTCCTTGCCGCTGCTCCAGATTTTGAGGGCAGTAGCAATGGAGACTCAGAGTTGCACTTGGTGAGTCTCCGGGGAGTCCTCTCCTCCCTTCAGATGTCCCCTTGTTGGTGGGACAGACTGGAGTTGGTGTCTCAACTGATAGAGCAGTGTTGGACTGTTACCAGCCACTTAGTCTCTCCCTAGGCTCCTCTCTGTCACCAGCCATGTGTGTTTGCACTCACCGGTGATTTGGTGGGTTCCTGTAGTCATTCTAGTCCTGTCTTGTTTCAGTCCCAGGTAGTCTCCTTTGGTATTTCTAGTTGATCTGGGAGAGGAGAGGAGAGGAGAGAAACAGATCTGCTGCTGCTCGTAGCTCTGCTTCCGGAAGTCTCCTCTAATTTCTATTTGTATGTCTCTATTACTTCAGTTTCCTGTTAGATGAAGTCAAACCTAATCCTATATAGGACATCCCAAGGTGATTGTGAAACTTGAATGAGATACCAATAATGGTTGTCATTAAATTTGTGGTTTGGTAGTAATTAACTTGTAATTTTGTTCCAATTGTTTGAGAATTCTAAACTTAAGGAGTGGGTCTCTTCCTTTCAGAATTTAGTTATTGTGTTATGAGGAAGCCCGAGCCCAAGAGCTGGGCACATGGAGTTGCCCTGATCTGCAGTCCTAGCTATGCCAGTCTTTGCTATCAAAGCCCAGGTGATAGGAGTGGAACCTCTAGCTGATTCCACACCTACCCTAACCCTCCCCAGTCCCACTCCAACTTCCAGATACTCCCTTTCTCTGGCTCTCCCATCATGGAGCAGAGGCTACCATCCCTGCAGTGCCTGTTTGAATTCTTGACACATGAATAGAATTAAGTGCATGGTGGTTGTTTTCCACCAAGATCCAAGCCATTTGCTGTGCAGGAATAAATGCTCCACAGTTTATTTCATTTGGGTTGACTCCATTCTTTTATTAATACAAATACATAGTATGTACTCATTACGTATCTGTTGAGAGAAGGGATTGTCATACTTGAGTTTCATGATAGCCCTGTGAAGCAGGCAGGGCTGGGCTGCTCATTCCCACTTTATGGATGAGGAGAGCAAGATTGGGAGAGGAAAGGACCTAGCAGTTTTTTTTTTTTTTTTTTTTTTTTTCCTGTGCTGTGTAGACACAGCCAAGCTTAAGGGACACCAGACCTGACATCTCTGTCATACATCAGGGTGCAGGTGAAGGTCTTGGCCTACTAAGGGCCTACTGGTTTTCTCTAACATTTTCTCATGCTTCAGTTTGGACTGAGAAATCTGGCTTGTTCCTTCCCAGGCATGGGGTAGAGGCTAGGACCCCTGACAACATAAAAAGCCAGGCTCTACTCAAGAAGCACTTGGGGGTGGCTTGTGGCCACGTGTGCTACAGAGGAGGGCTGGCAGGAGCTCAGAAGCAGAAAGAAGTATTAGTTCCTATCATAGGAAGATCCGGGAGGTCAGCAGGTCTTTCATTTCCTATGAGAGTTCAAAACTGGCCAGCATGAACTCTGCAGTTGCTGGTGTGTGCATTTCTTCTCCATTAGCCTTGGTCATGGGGAACAACAACAAGGCAAGCATGCTCTTGAGCAGGTGAGTTTTGTCCAGGTCCACTTCTATAATCCCTCTCTGTGATGTTTTGACTAGGCTCCACTTCCCTGGGTCCTATCTTCTTCCACCACGGAGTACCTGGCAGAGAGTAGATGTGTGCAGACTCTGTCTTAGATGCCTTTCAACTTACTGTGCCCTCACAGGGGTCTTGGAAGCCCTGCTGTTATCTGTACTAAGGGAAGTGGGACTTGGACCCTTCTCTTTATAGAACTAGAAAGCTGAGGCAATAAACCCCACTACTTTCAGAAAGCTGTTACTGCATCATGGGCCCTGCATTCCACATCATAGGAACAGAAAGGTCATGTGAAAATGGACAGTTTTTTGTTTTTTTTTTCCAAAACAACTAATGGATGCCTGGGACTTTTCTTCAGAAGGAATGTGTCAGGACCAAAACCTCTAAATTCCTGCTAAAGAATCCCCAGAGCAGTAGAGCTAAAGGAGAATTGAACTAGGTGATGAAGAGTCCCGATCGCAGGTTGAGTGCAGGGTACTGGGGAGCCACTGAAGGCTTCAGGCAGGGGGAGCAGCATGACTATAAATAAGGAAGAAATAAACCTGGAGGTGGACTGATTGGGAGGCTGCAGGGATCATCCAGGTAAAAGATGAGGATGAGGTTAGACGATAAGTAGGGTTGGATAGCTAGGGGTGCTGATGTCCTGTTTTCCTTCCTGTCCACTGAGAGACACTATGGCTGAGGCTGGCAGGTAGGTGGGGAAAACTATTCAGCTGTGTTAAGTGTGTGTGTGTGTGTGTGTGTGTGTGTGTGTGTGTGGAGAGAGAGAGAGAGAGAGAGAGAGAGAGAGAGAGAGAGAGAGAGAGAGAAAATAGCATTGTTCCACTACCTATGAAGCTGGGTGCTCCCATATGGTATCAGGTGTGAAACCCCCACTTTGCATAAGCTAATGTGAGCACCCTCTTGGGTGAGCTGTCTTCCACTCTAACCTACTATGTTTTGGGGCCTATACCCCAATTCACTGTATGAGTCAGTCAAGATACTCCACTCCTCTGAGTCCCAGTTTCTACACATGTCACATGAGAATAACAGGAACATATCCAGTTTGCAGAGAGAGTGATGTGGAGTGGGCCATGAGGCAGCCTGCAGTCCGTGCCTGCTCTCACCTGTGGATGCTGTGGAGGGGGCACCCCCTCCCCATTTTGCATGCATTTTCTGTATTTTTCTTCTTCTGATTTCCCAGCCTCATGACACCCAGTTCAAGGTAGGGGACACAGAGACATTTTACCAGACTTACATACTAGTAGGAACTGATGACTCCTAGACAGAGCTGATCTCTCCTGTGCTATAAAGCTTTGGAA